>NC_070644.1:11260039-11633695 GCF_947347685.1 Pleuronectes platessa | reverse complement strand
TTGGCTCCATCCATCTTTCCCTCTATTCTGACCAGTTTCCCTGTACCTGCTGAAGAGAAGCATCCCCACAGCATGATGCTACCCCCACCATGTTTCACTGTTGGGATGGTGTGCTTAGGGTGATGGGCAGTGTTGGGTTTTCGCCACACATAGCGTTTTGCATTGAGGCCAAAAAGTTCAATTTTGGTCTCATCTGACCAGAGCACCTTCTTCCACATGTTTGCTGTGTCTCCCACATGGCTTCTGGCAAACTCCAAACGGGATTTTTTATGGATCCCTTTCAACAATGGCTTTCTTCTTGCCACTCTTCCATAAAGGCCAGATTTGTGGAGTAGACGACTAATAGTTGTCCTGTGGACAGATTCTCCCACCTCAGCTGTGGATCTCTGCAACTCCTCCAGAGTAACCATGGGCCTCCTGGTTGCTTCTCTGATTAATTTTCTCCTTGTCCGACTCTTCAGTTCAGGTGGACGGCCTCCTCTTGGTAGGTTTGCGGTTGTGCCATATTCTTTCCATTTTCTTATGATGGATTTTATGGTGCTCAGAGAGACGTTCAAAGCTCTGGATATTTTTTTATAACCTAACTCTGCTTCATATTTCTCCACAACTTTATCCCTGACCTGTTTGGTGAGCTCCTTGGTCTTCATGATGCTGTTTGTTCAGTAATGATCTCCAACAAACTCTGAGTCCGTCACAGAACAGGTGTATTTATACTGAGATTAAATTGCAGACAGGTGGACCCTATTTACTAATTATGTGACTTGCAAATGTGACTTGTGAATGCAATTGGTCGCACCAGATCTTTGTTAGGGGTTTCACAGTAAAGGGGGTGAATACATATGCACTCAACACTTTTCAGATTTTTATTTGTAAATAATTGTGAAATCCATGTAATATTTCCCCCCACTTCCAAATGATGCACTATTTTGTGTTGGTCCATTACATAAACTCATGATGAAATACATTTTAATCTGTGGTTATACCATGACAAAATGTAGAAAAGTCCAAAGGGGGTGAATACTTATGCAAGGCACTGCATGTCCGCTGCCGGTGAGGTTTATCCCACACTATTAATACATACACCCGATCCACACCAATTCCATAGCCACAAAGGAATTTAATAGAGGCTCAGATGTGGCAGCAAGCCCAACAAATATTTCATTTTTCATTCAATTATTCTACATCTTTGAAATCCTTTTGACTTTGAGGCATATAGCTTGTTTGTTTGTGATACAGTCAGGTTGTCAGGCGCTATAAATAAAATAGGAATAAACCTTGAGTGATCATGAAAAAAAAGGTTTGGTCTTGTTGACTGAAAAAGCCCAAACCATAACATGGTTAAGTATTTTAATCTGCAACCTGCACTCTCAAAAAGTCCAAAAGCTCTCACTGCAAAAACAAAGAAAAGAATTAAGAAAAACAATGGGTTTGAAAACATAGCTCTGTATCAGTCTGATGGCTAAAAATGTCACTCAGTTGTCTGCGGCAGTAATAAATCATCTTTGTTTTCATTTGGAGCTTTCACCGTGTCTGCTTTATTTGTTGCCTATTTGTGTCCTTTTATTCTTGGTTCCAGGGGATAAGTTACTATTTTATTTAATGGAGGTGTGTCCTTTGTACTTTGTCAGTCCAACAGAAGGGGACGTTTTACACTGAAAAGCCAAGCAAATTCAAAACCACAAATCCCGGTTAAAGCGGTAGATATTTTACTGCGACCCATTTGTAAATAGAAACAGGGGCAGCATGCTGAGCTGCTCCCTGGTGCATTAGCTGCTGCTCCCTCACATTAGAAAACATGGCTATGAAGAGCATGGAGCTACAGTCATCCCCACTGTACGCTGCTGAGGGACAACTCCATTCCATTATCGCTCGAAATAAACCACAGTTGATAGATGCTATTGTAAACATGTTTGACAGATAAAACATTTTAAACTCTTGATTAAATGGACGGATCCAGGTTTTGTATCCATTTTCATTAAGATGTCTAGAAAGGTCCTTAGCCTTGGTGGAGGTATTACTCTCTTTGAACGCACTTCTCGGCCATGGAGGTCCTGTTTTCATCAGATTGTTGGTCTGTTATTTTTGCAGGATTAAGTAAAAAAACTACTCAACTGATCTCTATTCAGTTTTGTGGAGGGGTGGGGGATAATCCAAGGAGGAACTCATTGAATTTAGGTGCGGATCTTGATTAGGGACAGATCAAGGATTTTTTTATTTTTTACTTTCTTTAACATTTGTGGTTTTGTATCCATCTTGTTTTCTTCTTTATTAAAAAAAATAAGGAAATACTGGATCTTTGACTGTATCCACACAATCCACAATCCATTCGTTCTGACATTATAAACAAACAGGAGTGAAAAGATCGCCCCTTTGGCTGGGGTGATAATAAAAACATCCCAACACAAAAATATTAAAAGCACACATGTGGGAAAAAGTGAGATTTTAATTCCTAGGTGTACTAGTTGGATATTCTGCCAAGGTCTAAGGATTTTGTTGCACTTACCGTCCGCGACAAAATGCTCCGGCACATGGAGGGTAACCTTGACAGAGAGGGGGCAGGAATCCTGCGTAGCGTAGACAATGGCGATGACACATGTGCTGATGGTGATCAACGTCAGGGTGACCTTATTTAGAGGACTGTGTGGGATGCCTAAAGGAAGAGAAAGAGAAGAAAAAAAAAATATATATATAAAGGTCAGCAATTTTACAGTATTACCCCTTTGTTATGATCCTTTATTGTAAAGCAGAAGACTGTATTTGAAAATCCTTGACAGCAAAAACGACAGCCTCTAACTTTTAGCACGGAGCCACGACACGCTGACATATAACAGACTAAATCATCCACTTTAGCACCATGCTCAGCTGACAGTGCAATATCCAATCCTTTCCTGGATCCTTGAAAATACAGTTAATTGCATTCCTGATTTATGAATCTTAACCTGGGTTCAAGTTTGGCATGAGTAAGTAAAAGATGACTTAGAATACCCAAGTCCAGGATCATTTCCCGGCGTGATATATGATCTTATTGCCACTGACACTGTAATAGATTGGATGTTTTGGTTGCCCTTTGGCTCTGGCAGGCCTTCCTCTTTCCGAGCCGGGATACAGGGAATGAAATTAGCCGTTTAACCTCTCTCTCCAGATATTTATCACGGGGAGAGAAGTCAGTGTGCCGAGAGGAGCATTACTGAGGAATACGTGTGGTAAGGCGTTGGGCTGGTGACAATCCCACTGGATTTTAACTGCTAAACTGGGTATGTTGAACTGATCAGACAATGTTTCAGAATCCGCAGGCTCCAGGAAATGAGGGAGCAGTTACTTGGAGGAGAGCTGCTCCTCGTGCCTCATGAACTGAGTAGGTTTGTTGTAAAAGTCAATAGTAACAGTCAGGCTACTGATGCTATCCTGTTCTAAGCAGAGGAGCTCAGGTGGCAGCACATCCATACGCTGGTTGTGTGACATGTAGTGAACAAATGTCCCATGTGATGATAAGAGTTATGTTGCTAGATCAGTGGGTATCTCAGAAATACAGAGCAACCGCCAAATGGGTTTACATTTTCCAACTATAGTGTGGTGTTTAAAGTAAAATGTAATTGTATCGATCAAAATGACTGACAATCATCCATTCATCCACCCATCCATCATTTCCACCCATCCACACATCGGTACAATCAACCGAGGAAGGGATGTACAGTTGGTAAAGTCAGCAAGAAGTCAGGAGAATCCCACGTGAGAACAGCAGGTACAGGGGGGTCTAACACCGACAGACGCAAAAATGAAAAAAAACTAAAAGAGAGTTTGTGGTGATAATGCGAGTGTCTTTGTGTTGGCAAGGAAATCACGTGGTCTTGCAGCAGAATTAATACGTCACTTCCTGCCTCAGCCTGCTGCTGCGCTCGGCTGCTCCACCTCTCGCCCGAATAATGCGGAGGATGTGTTTCTGTTGTGAACGTGTCTGTGCAGAAGACATCTCGCTGGGTTGTGCATGTGTGAAATGAAAACTGCGGATAAAGTCTGTATCTGCAGGTCTTGTCTGAAAACTGCCAGTAGAGAAGTGCGTTTCTACTCCTGACTAGTAGTACTACTAGCATTAGAACTGCAAAGTTAAATCGGTAACCCTCTATATTCGTCGTGACAGGAGTGTCCAGGGAAATCTTGACTGGAGTTTGGAAATTGGGAAATGCAGCTCAAGGTCAAAAGCAGGGAGAGGCGGGGTAATGAATCCGTCCGTACCAAACCGCACGTCTACCGCTGTCACAATATTGGGAAGGGGCAGGAACAACAGCTGTCTGCAGCAAAAATGGAAGAGCAGCTAATCCCCTTTGGGGTGTGGGTGGTGTCACTGGGCGTGTGAAGGGGTCCCTCAATCACTGTAAAAGCCTACTGAGTAGACAAAAGCATGCGCGCTCACGATGGCAAACACTTACTATATGGCCACAAAGCAAACACCTATAGTCTGTGCCATGTGAGGCAACGGACTAAATCCCCTTCTTTCCCTTTTCTCTGATCGTCTTCTGAAGAGAACCCAGCGCCTTTACATGGGCTGTAATTTTAACACAGATCACAATCATTGGCTTTATGTCTCCTCGAGCCGTCTGCCCACAAGGCTTCTTCTAATAAAATCTAAGTGTCCGGTTTAACAGGAACCTACAGTTTAGAGAAGGACCTCTCGATCTCTAACGATACACCCAAGCCCTTTCTATTTCTATTATCCTTTATTTGTGAACGATCAACCATCTCCTGTGATTAATTGCATTGTAAAGATACTAAAAGATACCGTAGATTTTGTGGCACAGACCCACATTTATTAGATTGCATTTATTGAGGACTTGAGAATCCATTGAGCCAGGGAGAGCCCAGGTTAGGGAGCCAGTTCTTTGAACTGAAATGTTCTTAAACAGATCAGATTTTTATTCTAAGTCCTAATCTAGGAAGTTGAAAAGAGGCTAAATATCAATAATCTGAAACCCATCAATCAAATTTGTTTTAAAACTGCTGATCCAGCTTTGGATCTGTGAGGCTGGAACAAATGTCAACACTTTGTTACTCTTTTAATTATATGATTCCTTTCACTAAATAATTTGTATATTTATTCCTGCAGACATTAGAGAATAGTATTTTTGTATATATTGAAGCTTAATACAAGTGTCCCAGGTTAACAAGTGACCTGTCCCAGATTATCAAACATAGACAGAATTTTACAAAACTAAAAGCTCTGTCATGTCTTCTCTGAGTATGATAACTCCATTCATTATTCTGGTGTGGTTGGAAAACACTTAAGGCAAATATTTTTGACCTAATGCGTAAAACCGAAATTGGACTAAGCTGTGGAAATCAAAATTGCAAGAAAATGTCGCATAACACCCGAATTGACCCTTTAAATGATCCAGCAACTAAACTTAGTTGGCAGAAGGATCACTCAATTTTACTTTACGGCCCTCACAGCAGTGTGAACTGGATAAGAGGGCTCCCCCTGGTGCAAGTGGATGTGGTTGTTCCACATTGGTAGCGGCGCACAAAGAGGTAAACGTGTATTTCTTCTGACCTTTGCCGCGTCTCCGTCCTCTGTGCTGCTCTGTGTAAAACTTCATCTGGCTGTCATCTTCAGGCTCAGACCCCGATTCCCCTTGAGGACCAAACACGCCTCCGGTTGCTGGCGGAGAGACCACAAGAGTGAGAAAGAAGAAATAAATCAAAAAGGAGAATCGAGCAATCAAGGAATAAACTCCAACAACTATGTATTTAGGTTATTCAAACATTGGTAATAATGGTTGTAATGATTACCGGAGTGCAGCGGCACACAGGGTATTAAGTGCACTTAAAACTGGGGCGCTTGGTTCACTTAATGAGAAAAAGAATGCTGTTTCCAGCCCATTGCTGTTATTTTAATTCTGCAAATCATTTGAGTTGCAGAGGAACATGTGTAAACACAATAAAACTGTTGTCCCAGCGATTCCTGTGTTAGATTTAACATCACCTAACAATTTATTTTGTAAATCACTTTGTCTAAGTTTTATTGTATTTAAAAGTGCTTTATGAAAAATAAATAAAAAGAAGTTAAAAAAATAAATAAAAATAAAAGTGCTTTATAAATAAACTTTGACTTCGGTCATATACCAAAGTTGTGTGTATGTGGAGGTGCACGTCTGCATTCGAGTCAGAGAGCGAGAGCAAGAGCAAGGCTGTGAGGCGTTAAGAGGCTTTGTTTGTGCTGAATCTCCACTGCAACATCACAACACACATTCCTGCGAAACTCACAGGAGCTGCCACAAAGTGATAATTGTCAGGGATTTGCAAAGTGTTGCTGAAAGTCGCTGAAGGATAAACACGTTATCTAAGATTATCTCATTTATTACTCAGAACTGCAGTGTTATACACAATATGCAGTAAATAAACCAGCAGGAAGTGACTGTATGGTATTTCGATTGCTGTTACTATACTGATTGTTAAGCCAAACCCTAAATAAACCACTATATGCTAACAGCATGGAACCTCATGGATGCTCATGTGTTGTGCTTGTATAATCCCCAGGATCACAGTGATTACGCTTCCTAATCTCCCCGAGTGGAAACAGGATAAAGGACAGAGAGGAAATCAATGTTGTTGATGTTTTTTTTTCTCTTGGTCATGAGGGAGCCCCTGAAATGAAATGATCCACCTGTGACAGCAAATTAAAAAGACGGGAACACAGAAAAAAAGAAAACGCACAATGGAGATGGTGTGTTGTGATGATATCCTGATCCATGTGACATATCATCTTCTGAAAGGGGCTACATGACCCAGACAGTGATGGTAATAGGTAATGGCTACATTGAAAATACACTTAAATGGTGTATATGTTTTGTGTTTTTTTTTTTCAACTTTCAAACTTGTATGACCTTATTTCAATATATATACGACCTAGAATCACATCAGACCTAGGGGCGTCACTGCCAATACCAGTAAAATAACACGATTCTCGATGCTAATTTCGATACCACGGTAAAAAAAATATATATATTTTCTAAGATACCATGTACTTATGAGCTTAAAACATGAACTTAAACAGGAAATAGAAGAAAAAAAATAAGACATACAAAACATGTGCAATAGAGCATAGCACAACATAATAAAGTGAAATTAATGGTCAAAGTGCAACAACTAGTGTCCCCAGACACATTCCAGACTTCCAGGCATCTTTTCAAAAGGTACTGTGCAAAAACAACAGTGCAAAACAAAACAGTGGATATAACAGTGCAGCCATTCATATGTTGAACGTGAGTGAAAGTCAGGTTCACGTTCATTTTTTAAATCATCATCGAATCAGGCCATCATGAAATACCAGGAGCGGGGGAATGTGTAACAACTAGTGTGTGTGTGTGCGCGCGCTCCCAGATAGCGGACACACACACAGGCCCCGGGGCTCCGCCCCCCGCCCCTCTCACATGCTCAGAGACTCACACAGTGAGATCAGAGGTCATTCACAAGAAGCAGCCGCTCACTGACTGACCGGCAGCTTCTTATCAGTGGATACAGTGAAAACACGGAGTTTCTCTGGTCTCAGCTGCTCAGAGATCAGCGCTGCAGCTCCAGAAGAGGCGCAGCACCGATGCTAATAGCTGGCATCGGCGCTCACAGTGCTTACGGTGCTTCAAAAAAATGTGCATCGTCAGTGTTCTGTTATTTTAGTATCGAAAGGTATCGTTAGTATCGGTTCTCGTGACATCTCTAATCAGACCGTCTGTAGTTTGCCTCATTTTGATTTCCAAATAAAGTGAAAGACAAAAATTGTTTAGTTTAGATTATCCAAGTCAGCATTGTATTTGTAACAAAAGCTAACGCGTGGGCGGCCAGTGAGACGAAGGATAAAGAAGGTTAATAAAGGTTAACAATTAAAACTACCACATACAGTGTTTTGTGATGTGATCAATAGCAACATATAACACTGATTGCTAAAAAACAGCACACAACAAATGATGCAACAGAGTAAAATTATGCTGCCAATCTACGCTGAAACCACAATGTAACTGTGATATATTGCTATTATCAGACCACGTTATCGGGTTCATATCAGCAATTGCACAGACTGATCGCAAACACAACCAAACCAATGCTGGCCGCGTTGCCACCAGGCGGCTGCACCCATTCACAATAATACCACAACCAGGCAAGACAAAGAAAGCACAGTTGTTCAACTTGGAAGCTGCTCAAAACTATCTTCGGGAAGGCTTGGCTTTCTCCAGCCTACATAACCCTTCACCCCCATTTTGCACGGTTATATCTTGCATGTCTTTTATTGTGACCTTCTCTTTATATTTATACTTGTATTTCTTTGCCATGTTTGTAAAACCCTTTGGCTCAACTCCTGATGTTTTTAACTTGACATTAGAAGGGTAAAGTTACAAAGCTACAAAGATTGAATAGAATAAAAAAATACAGGACCTAAGATGTTTATATCAAATGCCAGATCAAGAGTGTATTTAAACTTTGAAAATGAGAAAAACCTAGAGGCAAACCGATAGAGCGGCCAGGGTGAGCTGCGGCACTCTCTGGAACAAATGTGGAAAGGGGAGATTGTTTCTATGGTGAGAAGGTACTGAATGTACTGAGTTAACAGTCCACAGTGAACATGATGACATGGGTGAGCGTTTCCGGGTCGGAAGTGAATGGCACTTTACTTTGAGTCTGTAGCAGGAAACTTTAAATACAGCCAGATACTGCACATAGCAGGTATTGTGCCATATTGTTTTACTCAGCTTAAAACGTATTTATCTTAAAGTTTATTAACAATCAAGAGATGGTGCAACATATTAAATTTTATCCTTGTTCATAGTCCTAATTCGTGGCAGATGAAATACTTGATTTATTTCACTTCATTAACATTATGTCAGAACTCGTGATCATTTATCTGTCCATAAATATTTTAGGCATGATGAAAAGTTCTATTAAGTTTGTGTAAAATAAAAAAATAAAAAGCGAGCCCAGAAAGCTGTCATCATCCGTTTGGTCTGTTGCACTTAAACAGGTCGAGAGTGGAGTTGGATCTGGAGTGCGAGAGTCTGGTGGAGTGAAATCGAGCCAATGTGCTGTAAAATTGGTTCTGAATTTATGCATCGTGTTAGAACATGCCCAGGAGAAGTGGTGGATGGGAATACAGGCAGATGGAAGAAGAGGGGCAGAAACTGAAAATGTCACAACCAGGATTCGCCGCCCTGTGGTTGGATGTTTCCACCAACCAGTGCAATTTCACTCCACACACATTTTTTTTTTTTTTTTTCCAGTTAGATATCAGGTTAACGTGCCCTTTGACCTTTGATCACTGAACTCTAACATAGTCTTTTAGTCCAAGTGCAAAATGCTCAAAAGCTACAGAAACAACCTTGAAAAACATGGTTTCCAAAGTCCCAACGACCTTGACTATTAACCGTTTATCACCAAATTCAGTTCATGTGTAAGTCCAACTGAACGCTTGTACTGAATTTGCAAGGATTCCCTGCAGGTCTTCTTGAAATATCACGCTCACAAGGCATCAAGTCCCAGCTCTCTTTACCTTTGACAACCATAATCTTACCCAATTTGAGTAAAACTGGAAGTTTCTGTCAAAGCGGAAGAAATTCCTTGAGTACATTCTCGAAATTTCATGTTCACAAAGACGGAAAATCCGAAAACCTAAAGTCTCCGGCCACTAGCAGTCTCCAGCGCTGAGACGTAAAAAAGAGCAAAACGACAGCTTCGACAATCAGCATGGAAATTATAGTTTTCAAACATAAAGTATATTACGAAAAGCCTCTTTAATATACAGAAACATTGGTGCCATTTTTTTTAAACTGGCATGTGGCATCAAAAATCTGAGCACACGGTAAAGCAATTCAGAGCTTAACTCTATCTACTTCATAAAATGCTTCCTTCAATGAACTCATCAACCTTGCCCTTTTTTGGATGAAATAATGTGATGTCCTTCATTGTAATGAATGAGTCTATTGCTGCTCGGTGATGACTACCTGCCCCCCCACACCATTAATGCATCACTCGGACAAGGTAAGTAACTAGTGAGAAAAGTAATTTCAGTTTTCCTCCTCTGCAGATCAATACCTTAATAATCATACAGAACATGGTTGTACTTGTACTTTTCCAAAGTGCTGCTTCAGATTTACAGATAAAAAGGGTTTCGTAAATCTTGTAGTGAGCGAGTCTCGCTTGCAAAATCTCTGTTATCCTCAACATTCGGGAAGGCCTCATTGTTTATAAAGGGCCAACGTATCTCGGATGTAAGGGGGGGGGTGCAAGGCTGTGAAATGAAATCAAGCCGTCCTTAACCTCAGCGTGTTGCCAGTGAGGAGAGGCAAGGATGCAATGTGATCCTTTAGCCGTTTAGCTACGATGAAATAAATGTGCGGATTATACTTTCCATTTAGCAAACACTAGGGCTGCAGGATATATCGGCTATGTACGATATATCGATATAATTTCCACGGGGATACAAGATTTGACAATATCGTTTATATCGATATATGCGTTAAAATGGTCAGTTTCGCCTCAAGCGTCTGCGTTTGCCTTGGGAGACTGTGAGCGCAACCGCGACCCCTCCCACTCTGTCGTTCCGAACGTGCCGATTGCAAAGACGCGTCGTTCCCGCCCCCACCACCCCGTCACAACAAATCAAGCATGGAGGATCCCGATAAAAAAAACGAGACGGCGGAGCGAGACGAAATTGTTTCTAAAAGGAGAAACAACGGCTCCATCATATGGAAATGGTTTGGTTTTAAAAAAAAAGATGAGCAGCAGCTGCAGGTCATCTGTAGGGAATGCAACAAAACAGTTGCGTCCAAAAGTGGAAGCACCACCAATCTTTTCCACCATTTGCAGCAGCGGCACAAAGTGCAATACGAGGAATGTGTGAAACTCCGTGGCTGTGCTGCTGCTGCTGCATCACCGACCGCGAAAGCATCTTCTGCGGCTGCCCCAAAACAATGTCTATTGCAAGAATCCTTCACTCGTGGTGAGCCATATGACAAGAAAACCGCAAAGTGGCGTGAGATCACTAAAGCGGTAGCCTACCACATTGCAAAAGACATGGTCCCGGTCGCAACGGTCGCCCAGGATGGTTTCAAAAAGTTGCTCCGAACAATGGACCCAAGGTACAATTTGCCAAATCGAAACTATTTCTCTGAAGAAGTGCTGCCAGAGATGTACACCACTCTCAGGCAAAAGCTGACAGCCCGGCTCGCAACAGTAAAATATTTTGCGGTCACTACCGACATGTGGTCCAGTAGGACCTGCGAGCCGTATATGTCATTGACAGTTCATTTTATCGAGGACTGGAGAATGGAGTCGGCGTGCCTCCAAACCAGCTACTTTCCTCAAGATCACACCGGAGAGCACATCGCTGAAGCCCTGCAGGATGCGCTCTCAAACTGGAAGCTGGAGGAAAAGCGGCTGGTGGCCATAACCACCGACAACGGGAGCAACGTTGTTAAAGCGGCCCAACTGCTAAAATGGCTGAGGATGCAATGCTTTGGTCACCGACTTCATTTGGCCATTGGTGAGTACAATGGCAAAGTAATAGTTACAGGGAAGAGAAAATGTGTGCATGCTTTAAAACGGTTGTTTGCCATAACAACTTTTTCACACAGTTAAATGGTGTTTGAATTTGACATAAATCTAAATCACACACCTCCCTCTTAAACACAGGTGATCTTCCTTTTTTAGATAATAAAAATCAAAGAAGAATTACATTTTTTAAATACTTTTATTTTAAATGTTTTCTATTAAAGAACATGAACACACAATTGAAAAAGTGAATACAAAAACAAAATAAAATAACACGGCGTACTCTACTTAACAGGTTTCTAAGACATTGTTTAAATTAAAAGGTTAAATGAAAAAGTAAATGATTTAAAATATTTAACAATTTTATTTCAGGACATGGCATGGATGATCACCGCATCACAAGGTGCATTGCGCTGTGCAAGAAAATTGTCAGCAGCTTTTCCTATAGCTGGAAACGGAGGAGAGAATTGGCTGAGGTGCAGATTCAGCTGGGTCTACCGACTCACCAGCTCATCACAGAGTCAGCCACACGTTGGGGATCGAGACAGCAGATGATCAGCAGGGTCCTGGAGCAAGAGGCAGCCCTCTCCAAAGTCCTGTTTGCTGACAAGAAGTCGAGACATCTTGTCCTTAACTGGCAGGACGTAGAGGTCCTGCAGGCAGTCCAGAAAGTCCTGAAGCCCCTTCATGACTTCACAGACGCTCTCTCCGGTGAAGAGTATGTCACCCTCTCCTACGTCAGGCCTGTGCTACACCTCTTCAATTCAAGTCTCCTAATACGGGAAGAGGATGATAGTGAGCTGTGTAGGTCGATCAAGACCAGAATCTTGGATTACCTTAATGCCAAGTATGCTGACCCAGACACAAGTGACCTTTTGGATATGGCATCACTTGCGGATCCACGTTTCAGGGTCCAATACATCCCAGGTGAAAGAGTTGAGGCACTGAAACACAGAGCTGTGTTGGAGGTGGAGGCCTTGCAGGCTGATTTGGGCGGCGGTAAGCCGGACCCGGCTGGCCCTGTGCCAGAGGAACCAGGAATGCCACCACCATCCACAAAGAAGAAGTCACTGGCCAGCTTCTTCAAGCAGAGCACAGCCACCAACACCAGGCTGACACAGAGGGAGGCGATTGAAAGTGAGCTTACAAGCTACTTACAGTCAGCTATCATCGACCACGACACAGATCCTCTCCAATGGTGGAAGATGCATGCCGATATTTTTCCAGCACTGAGCCTCCTGGCAAAAAAGTACCTTTGCGCACCAGCAACCAGTTCCCCTTCTGAAAGGGTTTTCAGTTGCAGCGGCAACATTGTCAACTGTCACAGGGCATCCCTGAAGCCTGAGGCGGTTGATAGACTAGTTTTCCTTGCACAAAACCTGTAAAATATAAGAGCACTGCAAATGAGAAACGTTTTTTTGGCCTGTTCTGTTGGTAATTTTGTTCTGTTTACATTCTTGTTCTTTGCACAGCTGTAGGAGAAGAAAAATCTTAACCCTTTTCATTTAATTAAAACTATTTAATATATTTGTTATTTCACACAATGTTAGATGTTGGCACCACATAATTTGTCAAAGAGATTTAAAGATTTTATTTATTTTGTTAAGAAGCATAAAAACTGTTCTGTTCATGTGTTCATGTGTTCATTCAATTTACCTTTCTTGCACTTGGCACATGTGCCAGCCAGAGTTCCATGTTCCATTCTGGTGAAAATGACTATACAAAATCACATGTTGATATATGTTGCAGTCATACTGATCTGTGTTTTATTAAAAGTGCTTGCAACGTCTCACATGTGGCTTTTGACTTAAAAAAAACCATCTAACCCACTCTATAGAAAATATCGAGATATATATCGTATATCGCCATTCAGCCAAAAAATATCGGGATATCATATTTTGCCCATATCGTGCAGCCCTAGCAAACACCACAGAGTACTTACTTAAGCCATGTTCTTCAACCCTTAACCCCTCAAAGAGAAAATAACTTGATGGAATGAGTTCAGACCAAAATGCCCTTGCGTTGCAAATATGTCCTCGGCTCTCAAAGTGTTGCACACAACACGGTTCTCCCCAAAATAGAATAGAACACTAACACGCGGATGCACCAACGTCAGGTAATGCTCCGATTACACTTAACACGTAGAAGAACACTTCAATAATTAGCCTTTTTTTAATTTGCACTTTAAACCTGCATCAGAAGAACGTCTATGACACATGAGCTAATAACATAACCACAGACTGAGCCTTATAGCTCAAAGGAGAGGTCATATTGTAATGATGTGGCAACACAGATAGAAGGCAAAGTTTATTGAAGTTGGAATTTCAAATCATAGAAGGTGATGAAGTATTCTTAAATCTCCACAGACAGACTAATCACTTTATACAAAATACAGAAGGAAAGGGAAATAAAGACAATGGCTGGTTTTCTAAAAGAAACTTGCAGCAAAACGTGAAGTCTGAACCCTCTCTGGTGTTTCTCATAAAACGGGGTCTTTTTATGAGAAACATTTATTGCTCCTTTTTTCCGTGGGAGGCTGCGGTTCTTTATTGTTGTTCAACGCAGCATCGTTGAACACTTCCTGTGATGCTTTCACATCCCGTGCTCTGCTTGACATTGACATTTGAACAGAACGCTGGCCAATTATTTCCATTCTCCCATCGCGACCTTCTTTTTAAACGTGCCTTTGCAAACAATTTTGTCAATCTCTGTGAATGGCAGAGGCGCCCAGTACAAAGCACGGTGAATCAAGGGAAAATATCAAATTCAACAAGACTTCCTGTCGTTTGCATGATCGTTCCTTCAAATGCATATGCATAAAGGAGAGGGTAACATTTCATGGATCACACAAAAGGTGAGGTGACAAGCTCCTGTGTGTAATTTTGTGTGTGACAGGTGAATTGTGCTTCCAGGCAAAGGCGCGAGTTTGATAAATAACCCACACAAGAATACGTCTGAAACAAGACGGAAAAGTATTTAGAAATCGGGCCTTAGGTCTTTTTTATTTCACGGCTCTTTCCCTCCCCCCCCCTTCTATTCACATTTCTTTTCGCTTTCAGTTTGTTTTCTTCCGTCTCGCTCTTCTCTTCCTCTGTGGTAATACCTTAAGAAACCAAGCCCAATGAAAATATCAACATCCAGAACAAAACACCAGGGCCAAACTACATCATACTGCTACTACAAATTTCCAAAACCATTCATCTTGAATCTCATTCACAATTGTTGTTGTGTCTACAACACAGAGAATGCAGCCTGTGTGAAAACGCACATAAATGCATTATTCCACTCTTGTTAGGTGTTATTTGTGTCGCAAAAAATAACAACACACATCCCATGACATTTTATGGCGTAAGGTCAAGACCTCTTATTCCCACTATGAGCACGTACTAAGCAATAGAGAAACATGATGAAACTGGTAAGAGAGCTGGACTTAGCTCGTGCTCTGAGACTACACAATGACCTCTCTCCTCATAGTGTGGTGCAGGGTACAAATTACAAAAGCAGACTGAAACAAGGGGTTTGAGTTTGTCACAGAAATGTGTTTATTTAGAAAGTATATACTGCACTATCACGCTGAAAACCTTAAGATGTGTTCTTTGTCAATAATCTGAGAATTGATGTCCTGACTGATGACGATAGTAGATAAATGAGCCCGAAGGGAAAGTAGATGGCAGAAAGTCAGAGGCAGTGCATGAGAGAGTGAAGTCAGACGAGTAAGAATGAAAAGGAGAGAGCAGATATAAAAGAAAGCTTTGTAGACTAAACCAGAACAAGATGTCACAATTATGTACTGAGGCAAGACTAATGTAATTTGGTGTTGGGGCTTAAGAGCAATTCGAACGGAGCTGCTCGATGGAGTCTATTGTTTTCGACAAAGTCACTTCCCGGTCTAGGCAGCCAATAATCCCTGCATTTGGTGAAGCTCTGCCGATTCAACTGTCTCCAAAACCAACCAGGCTACGGCAAGTAGAAGTGCACATCATCACCGAGGAAATATACAAAGTATGTTTTTTTACGGGCTGGTGATCAGGACACAGACTTTAAAGTGTAACGCCTATTCTATGCAGATGACTTCATGTTCTCAGTCGGGCATGTGGGCATTTACAGCAGCCTTCCTAGAGTGCGTACAATATCAGGGCATATCTGAAAATAAGTTAAACAAAACTAGTATTGCCTTCAGTGTTGTCCCTTCTGGCGAACTGAGCAACAGAATCCCCATGAATCAGAATAAACCAACTCTAAAGTAACTATAGAGGCAACTGTTCTTTTTCTATCAAACTGTATTTCACTAAAACCCACAGCTTTGAGGAGTCTGTGCAGTTTCACACAGATGTCGAAGAGCGCGGATCCTCGTACGTCTCTTTGACCGTCTGCTGTAGAAGTTTCACGTTGATCACATAGTGTTGCCTTCAGGCTGTTGAGTGAGTGAACACTCGTGATCCAAATCAGCCGCGACAGGGACTGAAAACAAGCGAGGCTGTGAACGACTGCTTGAACCTGGTTGAAAAGCAAAAAGTACAATCGGAAAACATGTTTACTCGTCAGACAACAGGAACTAAGACATCAAAAGAAAATCAACCAAATACATAAAACTATATGTAGAGTGTAGTTGAGTTATGTGTTCGGGGACTGACTGTTAAATACATGAGTGTTGGCCTGTGGGGCTGAGATAATGGCGTATGGATCGCACCATAAATTATTTAGGGGTTGGCTACAGAACAGCACTCAATGGATTGAGCAGGACTCACTCCTCAAACCTCATATGTTTGTCGACACGGGCGCTCGAAGCTGCATGTGAAAAAAAAACGTCCATTATTCATAATGCATGTCGTGGACCTCGCGTGTTTTAATTTGCTTTCACCAATCCTGCTGACCTGACGTTCTTTGTTTCGACTGTGACAAACGAGATCCATCGTTTTCCCGCCCACGTAATTACACCGACTCGTTATTCAATTAAAAGGTGTGTGGAGGTGGGACAGTTGTGGGAGGGAAGTTCTTCCACTGGTGCATGTGTGAAAAATAGACTGTACGGGAGGAAAATAGTAAATACAAGGTCAGCAACTGCAGCCGATCCTGCATCTGCTTATATTCAATATATGTGTACAGGTGATTTGTGCATTTGCTCTAGTGCTCATTAATACTATATCTGCATGTGCGCACACTCCCAGCTCCTGTTGCATATATGCACATGGGATTTTGAGGACTCTCATAATTTAAGCGCAACCTCGGTGACTTCTGAGACGCTGTGATCAAGACAAATCGCCCGCGCTTACGGCAGCCAGACCAGCGGCTGAATGTCAGCTTGCATGTGTACACTGTACACTGTACACTGTGTGGGCCTTTGCGCATGTGGACACCCGTGTTGCATGTGTGCGAGGACGTATACGTCCGTGACGACGCGTTTGTGGGTAACTTAAGCCGACAGCACCACCGGTCCCCACATGGCTCAGCGACTGGTAATCACGTTAAGGCACGGCTGTGTTCAGCCTGTCGGGCTCTCTGACATCAGAGGGGGAAATATCTCCAGCTCCAATTCAACACCAGCTGCCATCTACACTGGCACAAAAGTAAATTTACCAGTTGCAATGCACAGCGCAGCATCTGAGCGGCAGCAAGAGCAAATTAGAAAATTCTGTGATGGGAGATTCTCAATCTAGATAGGTTTAATGAAAGAAAAGACAAGTATATAGAGAAAATGTTATGACAAATGTATTTCTGAAGATAGACCTGTAACTTGTGGGGGTTTGCTCATAGGACTCAGATGTGTATTGCTTCAAGACTTCTGCCTGTAGCAAAAACAAAAGGTTTCACAACAGGGGCCATTCAAGTGTCTACAGCAGATGGAGTAGAAGAGGCTGTAGGTGTTACTGACCAGGGACGGGGGTCTCTAGGAAACATGTTATCACACCCAAGAGTCTCTTCTTGGGTCTGAGCAGAATCCACATGTCATTGTGTTGTAGACTTCAAAGAAGACCTCATGAACATCGATGGAGACAGAATGTCTGATTAGTCTGATCACGACACCCAGAGAGCTGATTGGATAAACGTTCTGCCTCTGTGAAAGGAGGGGCTTATTTAGTATAAATCAAGAGGACTTTTGATGGCTCCGGGCCAAATGTTTTGTATCTGTCACTGTGGTACAAGCTTTGAGCCACCATCCGCAGATGGTTGAATTAAAACCCCTGATTGATAATTGTTTGCTGTGTCTTGTATTGAAATGCCTATAACAAATACAAGTTAGCAAGTGGGGTTAATTTTGTTCTAAAAAACTATGACTAAATATGTTTGTCGGGGACTTTAAACATTGACGGACTGTACCACGCTCCACTTTAACACCACGGCAGTAGAAGATCTGATAACGTACAACATGACGGCAACACAACAGGTTGACATTTGGAGCCACTTCAAGTATACTATAGCCGAGATAAGGAAAGTGTGTAGTAACCGTCAGGAGAGAAGCTCGGCGGCTGCCACACACAGTGTCTGAAGCAGAGAGGTGTCACAGGTCGTTCCTACACTGCTGCTGAGATCCTGGAAAAACCAGCGTTGCACCACCATAGCACGGCACACATCGCAATTAAATATTTGAACTGTGCAAAACTCATTTCTAGCTGTGCAATTACAATACCCTATATGCAATCCTCACTCTCTATATATTTTGTCTTTTCTTTACATTTCCTTGTGTTTGCATTGTATCTGTATGTATTACTTTTACTCTTTACTGTCTTCTTTCTGCTGTAACACAGGAAACTTCTCCATAGTGTAACTAATAGAGGATAATCCTATCTTATCTCATCCCCTCAGAAAGAGAGGTGATTTGCCGTTCAGATATTACATAACATCATATGACTTTACGCTTGAAGATGTATTAAGCATTCACATTATGTCGGGGGTGTAACATTATCTATTCGCATCACACCACAATAACAGATGCAGACATTGCTATTGTTTTAAGAAGTTACAGCAAAGAGATCTCATCTCACTGAGAGTCAGTGGCCCGATCAGATGCATTGGCAGAGATGTAGAATGTAGAGGATTGTTTTTGGCAGGATTTGGTATTTAGCTAAATATTTTCCATTCAAAAGCATTTAAATGGTTTTGTACAACCTATAATAAACACAACTTGTGTTGTATTGTCCAATTCTGCTATAAAGAACTAAACCATTGCTAAAATGTCAAGTGTTTGTGTCGACTAAGAATTAATTAATTTTTTTTTTTATTTGACTAAGATGAGAGTAAAATGTCCAGGGTTTTGATTGAATACAATTTGACCAAAGTAAAGAGATTGCCTAAATAAAAATAAAACTGAATCAGACCTTTATCTCAGGATGAACACTAATTCCAAACAGGATTACCTTTTACTTTGTACTGCTGTATGTATATATGCATATTTATTCTATTCTTATGTATTTATTTCTCAATGTTTTACTCTTTATTGTACCCTCGGCACCATTGTAAATGAGGGTCTTATTCCTCAATGTGTTTTCCGAGGCTTAAATAAATAATCAATCAAAAAAAACACTATTTTAAACTTTAGTGCATCCATTTCATTTCAGATATTTAATTCAGATCAGAGTTACACTTTTTGTATAAAATCTACATTTCATTTTGATTTACATTACGTTTCAATGATTTGAGAAATACAGCTCTACTCCAGTGCAACTTGGAGGAAGCAGGAACAAAAGCACAGGGCTGGAGGGGTCTGGGTCAGAATGCTGCGCAACAGGAAACCGGAGAGGAAATCCAGGAGGTAGAACCTGTGATTTAGTTCGTCCCAGTCAGTGTATTCTAAGCTGAAAAATTCAAGAGCTGCATATTGGTATAGAGAATGCCCACAGGTATGTCACCGTGGTCCAGCTCTCCCTGTGTGTCTCACTCACTTCTCTCTCAAGACTCAGACTCCCACTGCTCTGTTTGCTTTCCAAAACAATCCCCATCAATACTCTTTTACTCCGCCATTGCATATTGTATTTTTAAAAGCCTTCCGTGCACCTCGCGCGCACACAAGCCTGTAACACATTAAAAAAAAAACTAGGCACCCTGAAAAGTTATTACAGAGGCCATCACAATATAAGCCCCGCTGACACATTTTACTATCTAGATTTATGGGTTAGCTGCTATTTGGAAGGGAAAGGACTTGGAAACGTGGGAGGCTTAACAAGGCACCACTTGGCTCCTGTCCTCAAGTGGCTTCAGTATTTGTACACTCATCTCTACACTTTTTATCACACTTTAACGTTCCTGCATCTATGACCATACCCGCCAACTTGAAGCTAATAAGCAAATGGTAAAGTGCACGGAGACCTCTCAGGAATATCAGATGGGCTGAAAAGTTGTGACAGGCCATTAAGGGTAATTTGAGATGCATGTTGTGTTCTCACCTCTTATCAACCAGCTCGTGTGCGCTCGTAAAGACACCAAGGGTGGCAGCTGTCACCGGAAAAATGTTGCCCTGCCACCGCAGCCATCTCAAGTGGAATATCGGCCCTGGCCTCTGTCCTTCATTTTCAACTTTTGGAAGTTGGCTTACTGTTAGTTAAAGGGACAGTTCACCCAAAAAGGAAAATGAACTCATTATATACTGACCACTATGCAGATGGAGGGGTGATTGAAGTGTCTGAGTCCACAAAACACTTTGAATTTCAGGGGTAAACAGTGTTACAGCTGAATCCAATACAATTTAAGTAACTGGTGACTCCTTTTTCAAATGTAAGGGAAAAAAACATAACCTGTCTCCATACTGCTCCTGTGGTGTCATCCAAGTGTCCATAAGACCCAACAATTGAGTATGACTAAGACATTTAAACCATGTTTTTAGCCTATATGTCCTCAGTTATCCTCAGCGCGGAGCTGAACACAACACACAAGCTCGCGCCTCTATGCTCTCGCCCAAGGAGCCCATATGGAGGCTTTATGTTTTGTCTCTACGTTTGAAGAAGTTGTCACCATTTACTTCAATGGTATCCGATTTGGCTGCAAAACTGTTTACTACTGAAACTCCAAAAGAGTTTTGTGGACTCAAACACTTCAATCACCCCTCCATCGGCATAGTGGTCAGTAAATAATGAGGGAATTTTCACTTTTGCGTGAGCTATCCTTTCCAGTTAAAATGTTTGTCTTTGGATTTATTTGTGTTTGAGTCTAACAGCACGACAGTCGAGGTGGAGCCGTTCCGCGCCCAGCAGGGCAGAGCAGACAACACATGCACAGTCTGGTGCTCTCAGCTTGTAAGCTGACTCTGCAGCAAAACAATGCTGAAAGGGAGAAACCCGGACAGGTCATATTTATAACTCCACGAGGCTCGAGTTAACAATTTCTGAGGATATGCATTATAACTTCTATCTCTGGTCCGTAGGCCCTATAGCTTTGCTCGATATTTGGTGGAATAAAAAAGAAAGATAGCGCATCTCGCTTTAGGAGCGTCTGGCACTGTCTGCCTCACAGGGAGTTAAAAGGTTAGAGTAATGTAGCTCCAGTAATGGATAATTCATGCTGTGGCCTGATAAGATAAAATCTCAAAAGCAAACCTGGAATGAAAAAAAGGCAACCACTGCAGGAGAACTGCTATTAGGGGGACACTGGCTCTATTCCCCACTGGCGACATTATGGATAACTCTGGAGTAATGTACAGATAAAAAGGTATTTTTAATAATGTAGTGGAGTAATGTAGAGGATTATAATAAACCCCTGAACAGGGAGAGAGTGTGGTAAAGACGGAGAGATCCATAAAGATAAATTATTAAAGGCTTTGAAAATATATAAACACTATTGTTTTGGATTTCAATCACTTTTACAAAAACAAGCATATTCAGTTAACACTGTTTAATCAAGCAAAGTTATGTATGCTTCCACCTTCTATGCATTAGATGTCTCCTCTATTTTCAGCCTCTGCCCTGTAAACTATACAAAAGATTTATTTGACTAAATAATTTGCAACAACTAAATTTGTCTTTTGTACTTTTTGCCACAATTCAAAACCAGTACAGATATAAATGAAACTCTCACACCCTGGTACCACCTGCCTCCTGAATAGTAATGCCACTGCTGTAGGCAACATCAAAGCATATCTGCAGCCTCTTTGAGTCAAAGTATCAAAGAGTCCGGTTAGGTCTAAGAAACACTTTCAATATATTACACTGAGAGGTGGGCTGTGAGGAATCCTTCTGAATCTGCCATCAGGAAAATGTGCACTTCGCTGCATTTACTTGGTTTTATGAAAGGACCTGAACATGGACATCAGCAGCAACTGATATAGGAGGGTACACGCACTCACACACACACACACACACGCACAGAAAATGCTAGGATCAATATGAGCAGTTTGCCAGCATTGAAAATGTATGTGCAGAAAATGACCAGAAGGCAGTAGTGGGTGTTCAATACACAAAATGTGACATGGTTTGCTGCAGGAATTTTAAATCTACGGCACATAGGTCTCATTAAATAACTCTTCCTACAAGCTCCTTTCCTTCCTTCCTTCTTAAGAACCTACATATTAATGTAATAGGTCCACATATTTATTTGGATCTGTGCATAATTGGTACAGGTTCCTTGCAGGGGTCACGACAAACCTACACACAATGTCATATTGCATGATCCTAAAAGAAAGAAAAACATAACTTTCTTGGAGTGGGTTAATGTTTTAAGGTGATCATCTTGTCTATACTTTCAGGGCAGTGATACCCAGAGGGTGTGAATGTATCATACACTTCAGTATGTTCTGATTTATTTTAAATTACAACATTCATTGTGGTTAAAGTCAAATTATGGTTTTAAAAATCAATAAGAAAGGTTTTCAAATATAGCTAAAAGTAGCCTGTGTACACATCTACACACCAAATTATTAACCACGATATTAATTCAGGATTAAAGCCCCTACAAGGAGTTTTGAACTGGTTGTGAAACTCTCTTATTTTAATAAGATGAGATCAGAAGGAGAATTAGGATACATCACCTCATTGTGTTTACATTGGCTGACTTTGTATTGTCTCAGCAGGGATGTTCCATTTGCCCACAAACAAGATGGATGGGACATTTAATTAGAGAACGAAAACCTGCTCAGATGGGTTGACAGATAATTGTGTGATTTCTTTCTTTCATTCGAGTCATTCTAGATCCCTCACTGACAAAACACGCAGAAAATGTGAGTCATATACACACAGCTCTGACTAAGCAGTAAATCAGCTGTATGATGTAGAGAAGCCCCTGCAGACCCACAGCTGTAATCATTGGGTTTTGTCTGCAGTGGAGATTGAGGACTGCTGAAAGTGGAGCTGATAGCAGAATGAATTCAAGCACCATGGAACTCCTTCTCTCTCCCTCTCTCCCTCTCTCTTCCTCTCTCTTCTTCTCTCTCCCTCTCTCTCTCTCCCTCTCCCTCCCTCCTTCACACACATATGCACACAGCACAGAGCTACTTTCATGTGCTACTTCAAAGCATCAATTACAGGAGAAAAAACAACGTAATAACCGTGAGGTTATCTGCAGCGTAATGAGTCAAAGTATTTGTTGTGACACATCAAAACGCTATCACAGCTTCTAGCCACCACATGGAAATGCATTAGCTGTCACAATCTGCCCCTTAAGTGACTCCCTGCCCGGATTCCGCCGGGCAACTTTTGAGGAGAGAGACCATTTGTTTATTTTTCTGCAAACACGGGGCTTGATTGTGGGTTTATGAAATGACAAGCAAAAAAAACAAAGCACAGCAGTTTGTATGGGCACGTTAGCTACCGATATAGGAAGTTCTTATTTAACGTAGAGCTAATTATTCTGCTCAACACCAAGCAGCAGGCATGTTGGAGATAGCAACACTACAGGAAAATCCCTCAGACGCCCTGGTGTCTGATGGACTTATTTCCCATTGCCAGTAGAGGAGTGTGTCTTTCTGGGGTTTTTTTTTGTGCATCTTGTTTGACGTCATGAACGCACTCTCACCTCGCTGTCTCTCCAAATTAACACATTCACCTGGGTGTCACGTTTCCATAGCTATCGATTGAAGCGGAGCATTTGATCCAAAAGTCAATGCGGTTTGTATCCTTTCCCACTGCAGGAAAATAAAACTGACGTTGGTGGTTGTTAGTGGGGGTTTTTAGATGTGGAAACAGCTCAGAGCCTAAATCGACACATTCCATAATTGTGAAAAATGCAAAAAATAAAAAGTGGGCAAGGTGCTGAGAGCGAGAGAGGGGTGCTGGGGCGTGCGTGTTGCTCGTTGTGTAACTATCCAGGAACCTTTTGTCGTCTCTGACCACTGCCGAACCAGTCCTGTGATGTTTCGAGCCATCAACAACACAAGAACAGGTTGAGCAATACTAAGTTGTCAGAGTATAAGGAAAAACAATTAAACCTATGACGGCACTGGCCTTGCAAGTTGAGGATGACTTAAAACAGAAGATGGTGTAACGAGCGACATTGAACCCATGAAATGCCAGAACTCATAACTGGCAAAATCTAAAAATAAAGATATCAGCACCAGCATTGATGTATTTCACACAACATGTTTAAGTGAGCCGTACCTCTTCGATGGCAATCGAAGGCAGAGGGGGAGAGGCGAGCGAATCTCCTCACAGGCTACATGAATGCTATTTCCCGCAATTATAATGCAATGTAAAAGTTGATGGTGCCAATAATGGTACAGCCTCAGTCGTATCAAAGCACTTAGCATGGAAGAGAAAAAAGAGGAAGTTGGGCCCTGACCCAACTTCAGAGGGAAGGGAGAATCGCCGGCGGCACCTCACAGCATGACAATTCTACATCATTAGAATCTGCTCTCACAGAGCTGGAAAAGGCATATCCGACGGGATGGTAGTCCTACAAATGAGTTAGGGTTTGTGTCTGTCTCATTGTAATGGCGTACTCCACACGGCACAAACCAGCCTGCCCAACTCTTTTCTCCGAACTTGACGTGACAGGGGAAGATTGCCGCCACGTACACTTTGATAGCAGGATGCAACAACTTCTCCCGGACAGGAGAGAGATCACCGAGTGAGCAGTCCGGGGTGTAACCTCCTCCTTTTCTCACACAAACTCCCCAGAGAACCGAGCAGTGCTGGCATCGCGCCTTCGGTTTGGAAGAGCGTCAATAAAAACTATTACAAGAATTAGCTAAATACACATGTGGTGTAGTATTTGCAGTAGCGTCTTTAGTAACAAGCTTTTCCACACCATATTCTCTGCTGCTATCACGGGGAAAGTAGAGGTGGCTACTTCTGCACATAAGGAAGATTGGCAGGAGTAAAGTCAGAAGACGTGATTTCTTTTCCGAGACGGATGCATTTACAACCTGTCAACATCCATGAAGAGTGTGAGCCATGATGCCAGGCGTCCACATACTGTAGACGGGTTGAGCAGAGGTTGGTCTTGCTTTGGCTTTTTTTTATATTTATTCTATCTCCTCAAGAGAAATGGAGTGAAACTGTGTACCTGATGCCATTTGACTGCAATTGCACTCATTGTGTATAATTGTATAGCTGTAAAATATGCATGTTTATCGCCTTTTAAATCTGGGCATCTTCCTGATGATGCTTTGTTAAATATCACCTTGAGGGTGTTTTCTAAAAGTGGCTGCCAAGGTGGAGAAAAAAGAAAAGTAAAGTGAGGGTAGTGACTGTAACTGAGGAAAACCTGTGCAGGAGCCAACACTTTCTCAAAGTCCAGGTATAACAGAGAGCTAGGGGAAAACAAAGCAGGGCACTGTACGCTGACAGGGAAGCAAGGGCTCTCTGCACAAAGCAAGATTTCAATATGCCGGCCTGTGGACTCCCTAAGAGAAGAGTAGATGAGCAGCTGCACGGTTCAGCTGAGCAGAAACAACTGTGTGAGCTGTTGTCCTCATATTTTAAAAGGGGAATCAAGTTAATCACCCAAGTTTGTTGTGTAATCTACACAATTTTACTTAACAATCATGCACTGTGTCTTTTCTATAGTTCTCATTCACTTCCTCCTGTTCCCACTCCTACACAGATTCTGGGAAATCGTCATTCCACCAAACTCTCAGACTCACTGATTGGCTATTAGTGGTTTGCTTTGTCCACCGTCTCTCAGGCTTCAAAGAAAAAAAAACTGCATTTTCCGAGATCTGTAATGTGTGTTGCTGGATGTTGACTCCCCCCCCCCCCCCCTCCTCCCACGCATCACCATATTCTCACAGTATCTACTGTTCCTCCTCCTACTCGGATGTCAAGGACAACAACTTCCCTCTCCTCTACCTTGCTTTGTGTTTTCTCTATACTGATTCATTACCTCCACGTTTTTGCGTTCACATGTAAGCATCATCAGCAGTTGACCCGGACAGGCGACATCATTATCTCAGCTTATTCACTCAGCTCTGGTAGACTTTGGTTACAGGGATTGGGTTGGGAGACGTGACTGGATATTTTCCAGTCACAAGGCTCATAGCCAGAGGCAATCGAGCCTTTGCAGAAGCTGCCCAAAACTTGTGGAACAGCAAACCGCTCCGTATTAGATCTGCACCCTCTCTAGCACACCTCAAATCATTGTTAAAAGTCCAATCTCTTCATCTTTGGCCTCATATTTAATATTATTTGAATTTAACTTATTCTACTTTCTTTTATCTTATTTTTTGCTACAAGTATTCTGATGTATTGCGTGTTGTACCTTGGACTTTGTGAACCAAGTGGTTTTTAAATGTGCTATATAAATAAAATTGACATTGACATTTATTATGACCTCTCCCTGTATGTCTTGTCAGTGACATTCATTTCAGCAGCTAGGGCCTAAGCAATTCCTGTCACTGTCACTTCTTGTAAAGCACACAGATGGTGTTTCCCACACCACCTGCCCATCTTGCTCGGTTAGACCTGCATGGTGTGGATCCCTGTCACACACACTATCACTGCTGTCGGTAACATGGCCCACCGCTCATTTTGGGATAGTACACTTGACGCTGCCAAAGTTAATTACCGGGCAAAATAAGGAAGACAACCTTATCAATAGGGACACGGCAAACATTAACATGTCTGCAAAGATGAGCAACACGAGAAAGTAAGAAGACAACTCTTTTTGCAAATGCCTGGGGAACTTGAATTTAATTGGACAGTGCAGTAATTCACCGCACGCACCTTCTGGGTCCAACCAATTTTTCCCAACTTTCCTTAAACCCAACATCAACTTGAAGAGTTTACTCTCCAGTTTCAGTATATGTCCAATTGTTATGTTGTCATGTTGACCTATGATTTTGCGCTGGGAACAAATTGTTACCCTTAATTACTGAGTTTCAAAAGAAGAGGCATCGTTTGCTTGGACTCCAGAAACAAGATACTAGTCAAAAAGCAAACAAGGTAAGAATACCCCAGTGTCTAGAGAAGGAATAATATCAACTGCTGGCTATGTAGCCTAACTGGAAAGACTAATAGGACACAAACACAGTACGCAGAACTACTTAATGTAGTATTTAGCATCGACGGTAGTGTAGACGACAGTGATCAAAATACTCTTAAGTAATCATGTCAAGGGTAGGTAAACTCATAATGGTTTATGTCTTATTTGCAAAGTTAATTTGTCACTGGTCATAACGATACGACCAGTGACACAGACTGTGTTTTTACAACACGTCTGATTAAAATAGCTGGAAGCGTTGCTGGTAATGAGCTGAATATATTGCTGTGGTGTCACATCTCAGCTCTGCAGCGTGCGTTGTTTTTCAGGAGTGTGAAACCGTACTTCCGTTTGATATACAACTAAAGAGAAAGCCAACGCACTGAATAGATCTGAATCCTGAAAATAAACAAACTATGATATCTGTAAACAGTAAATAGCTAAAGTAAGAATTGTAAATGTCACATCACATTTAAAGGGCCAACCTTCTCAATCTGATATGACAAAGAATGTGTGTTTGCATCTTTTCTAAATTAATCAAATGATTATCTTAAAGATATGTTGTAATTAACCGATGCTTAAACAGCTTTCATGAAATTAAGAAGAAATGACTACAAACAATAACACAGAAAACTTTTAAATGCAGTTTGACTTTGACAGGAGTCCCTTTTACTCTAATCGAAGTTTGGTATTATTTTTAAATTGTTTATCACAAAAAATAAGTTTTACCAATAATGAATGGAATTAAAAAGGTGTAGTCATGATTAAATGATGAACAAGCAGTGAAAAATTGTCTTCATAACAATTTGGGGGTTATTAGAACTAGCTACGGATCATAAATTCAAACCTGTGTATTGAATTTTGTAGCAAAGTCAAATTCAATTTAACTAACCCTTAAATTGCTTATACATGGAATTGTATTATAGCACCTGTTGAAAATTATGTATCAGAAGCAATAAAAATCTAACTCTACAAACAATAAAAAAAAAGAAATGACCATATAGGTTGTTTGTCAATCTTCCCGTCATAATTACTACATCCACTAGAGGTCACCTATCTACATAATTGCACACGGACTGTGAAAACCTAGGTGATTGCTTTTTTCAGGGAAAATAACCTCATTGCTACCTGTACAATTTTTTTAAGCATTGACAATCTAAAAACATCTGAGGAAAACTAGCATCGGAGTAAATAATGGGCCATTTGGTGATATATGAAAAGGCAGTTACAAAGTGATTTTCAAACTGTGACATCCTAAAAGCCTGTCAACCACAAATATGGCTTAAATGGCTGCTCAGGTGTTTGAGTGGGGGGGAGGAAATCGACATCATGGAAAAAAAGCAGAGTGGAGAAAGCTCAAACATATAATCAAAATACAAAAAAATAAAAATGAATAGCACGTATTTCCCAGTATAAATCGTAATATGAAAGTGAACATCCAAACATTGCAAATGGAGCTTTCATGCAAGGGCTGTAACATTCCGACAGCAAAACTGTCAACTTTCTTAAAGAGTTAGTGTCCTACCCCTGGTGTGGCTGGGGGCCCTCCGGCGGCCCGTTGACGAGCTGTGCATGACGTGCTGGTAGTGAGACATATCTGTTGGTGTGTTGGGAACACGGAAACTGTCCTGGAACCTCTGCATCAAATCCTCCACTGACTCGGTGTTTGGGTCGATGGCTGAGAAGAAGAGATGCAGAGTGAAAGTGGCAGGCATGTCACGAGGCTTTAAACTGAAAACCATCTCGCAAAGAGTGACTGACACTCCAGATAGAGCGAGAAACACACAAACAACAGAAATATATGAAGTCATGAACCCAAAACGGGTCGGTTTATATATTTTTTTAATATTTTTCTGAAAGATAAGAGATTATTTGCAGCATGACACACCAGGTTGTCCTATTTAGACACAGTAGAGCTGCAGCACCACGTTTTTTCCCCTTTTATTCCATTTTTCTTTTCAGGCCTTTAAATGATTCCATCAATTCAATATTGCCTCAGCTCTACAGGGATCCTGCCAGCGCTTCCCCTGATGGCTCAGCCTCACTCTTCCTGATGAATGACTCCAAAACAAGTGGCGATGGGGAAAGAAGGGAGAGATGACAGAGGGGGGTTTGCTTCTCTTTCCTTATTACAAAAGGGAAGGATACACAATTGCTATGACCCATCTAGTCATGTGTGCTAGCAAAGGGACTCATTATAAGTGGATACGTATTGTGTCCTACACAAAAAAAGCTGCAACAATAGACAAGGATATCAACCGTATATGGAAGTATTCTTTCAGTTCCATTGGGTTAGTTAGATCTTCAGTCCATCTGCAAGGTTTCCTGCATGGTGGCCACAGTATAAGTTGTGCAAGGTTGGATAACTATAGCCCCAAAACCAAAGAAAATAGCCCTCTCCAAACGCTGGGGGCCATTCATCACCCAAAATACTACTGCGCCCACCTATCATCCGCATCTTTTGATGTGTCAGTCTAGGTGCGCTCCTTCCATGAGTAATGGTGAAGCGTTGTGCTCAGCCGAGACTTATCATGCATGACAATGAGCGTGCAGGAGTGCAGGAGGAGGGAGATGAAGAGGAGGAGGTGAAAGTGAAGAGGCAGAAGTAGTCACACTGTTTTTGATCTTGCACGAGCAAAGCTAACAATAACTGAGGTGTTGCAGGTGGCTTCAAAAGAAACAGTGTCCCAGCAGCACACTTGTGTTTGGATTTATTTATGGATAACTCAACTCACTGTACTATAGGTACGGTTCAGCAAACAGGGAAATGCTATATATTATCCATTATAATTAGATTAGTTGCTATTAGGTATATTTGCATAGCGTTGCTTGACGCTGTGCTTGGGTTATAATAAATAGCGTTATAAGGTTTAGCTGTGATAAGCTTCCTCCTTTGAGTTTGGATGTAAAAGAATCATCCATATATCCTAAACAGCAGAGCAATTACACTAATGGTAAAGAAGCGGCACACGCACAATTAACCCACAATTAGCAGGGAACAAAACACAATGCAAAGTTCCTTTTGTTTAGTGTTTGCATCGCGTTACATTGAGTTCTCTAATCGTCCCCATAGTCAGAGGGCAGGATGCCTTCTGGATTCATTTGAACAGTGTTAAAAAGATCATTGTTATCATTATTTAAATTGATCTAAGGTTCCCACAAGGCGTCGGAAATGTTAAATGGAGGCTGAGCGCAGACGAGCACTTGGACTACACGGCCTACCGGGCAAACACGAACAGCATCAACTCTGAGGAAGGCTTTACAGTCAGAAGAGAGCAGGTAGTGCAGTGAAAGTAGCAGTGGCCCAGGATGGGGGGTAATTGCTGTGAGTAAGACCCGAGAGCAGAGAGCAATTTTTTCAATGAAATGGTTATACTCTTTATATGTGAGCTTCATCCTGTGGGCATGATACTTCACCTGCTGATTTCAAGGCACAAGGTTTGAGAGATGGTTTTGATTTTTGTTTGATCATTTTATTTTTTATCTTTGACTAAACATCTGGAATCAGAGTTAGAGGGTGCCACGTGCATTTACATAGCACACATTGCTACATAACCCATAATGGCTACCGTTTTAAATGTTCCCAGTTTAATTTCCAGTTTAATTTCCTGCTGCAGGGTGTGTTAATATGGCTGGAGGAAATTAAACCTGGAGCTAAATTGTTACCTAGCAACACATTTCTGGAGAAACCGTCTTTAAGATCTGTTTCTTGAAAAAAAAAAAAATAACTTCAAGTTATGTTGAATTAATCATTTAATCCATATAATGGTTCATGCTGAAATGAATTTCACAAACTTATCCGTGTTCTTTTTGTACAAACTATGTCTAGTATGTATGCAATGCTGCTTACCCACAATGCAGCTGCTCACCACCTTGACCTTCAGTCATACATGGCTCCCTCTATATCGCTCACTGCTTTCAGCTGCTTTCGTGAATAACCTCGATGTTTACAAGACAGCAGGCTACACTTTATGACTAACCGCAAACAAGACCTTTACATACACCAACGTATTTGTTGTTCCTTTACTATGTTGCCATATGCTCAGATGCATGTAACAATAAACACACAGTGTAAGGCACTTTTTTTCCTATATTGTCTGCCCTGTTTAATGGGCGAAGGCGTTTCTGCTGGTCGGGGGAAACTACTTTGAACACTGCTATCGTGCTGAGGTCAATTGTATTCATCATTAAGAGTACAATGAATAATAATAAAAATGGTTCTGACTAAAACACCACAAGCCTCACACCGGCTTTGATGCTGAAACAGCTACTGTAGCAGACGCTTCTGGCGATGCTCTCGCAAAGTGCATGTACACCGACTCTTGGCTGTGAGTGGAGTCTGCTCCTCTTTCTTCCTTTGCTTCCCTTTTTCTCCAACACAGAAACTACTAAGTTTCTTGGATTTTCTGGCACAGGGTTGCAACGGATTTCCCATTTTCCTTCAAACCAACCGAGCCCGACTCTGTTTTTCACACCAGTGTAAGTCCCACATGAGTGCGCGGCATCGTGCACAGTGATGCAAGAAGGTAGCGCTCTCCTCTGTGAATAATACACACATCATTGTACACATGCGACTGTATTCTCCACTTGGTACAAGGCTATTGTAAAAGCTCTGTTGCGGTTCACCGGGAATCAGATGTTTAAAACTGTGCAGAAAAAAACCAGGACAATGTCATGGACGCACCTTTAACAGATCTTTAAATGTAACATTTAGAGGACTGTTACACAAGCTAGGTGAAAGGCATGTGGTCACAGCCAGAGTGAAAGTCAAAGATAGTAAAGTGTTGAGTTGTCAGTGTTAAGCTGCAGCAGGAAATGTTCTGACCCAGAATGTATTGTACTTTGACAGTTTGGAACTTCAATACATTAAAAAAGGAGAAAATGTCCCGGCTTTGACATTCAGGCCCAGGAGAAGTTTCTCTTAAATTGTACATCTAGTTGTTAAAATATGTCTTCTTTCCTCATCTATTCATGGACGTCAATGTAATGTGAATATCCTAGGGGGAAAAATAAAGTTTTAAGGGGCTATATATTGGTGGAGTTTTCTCCATCATGCACAGTGGAAGGGACTTTAAATCCTTTAAAAGGTGCTTTCAGACATGCACTGAAGTCTGGGCCTGTATGTAAGGACCCAAACGTCTGAGCCATTTGCTCCTTGAACTGAACATTTCTCAAACTTTTTCTGACAGTCCTCCTTTAAAGTGTCAGACTGAGCCCATGGACGAGTACAGCAAGAAAATGTTTCCAAAAATGCATAGCAACCGAGTGGGCACGTTGATGACCTCCATTAGCCATGACGGATGAAAAAGGGCAAAAGACATATAGATACAAATATCTGCTAAAAGGTGACCGACACGTAAAAGCCACAGACAAAGATAGGGATAAAGACAGACGATGGTGTTGATGTGCTGTTAACAAAAAAGGGTTTAATTACATCCTGCCTCCTGCCTGTTCTACCCAGACGCCTCACCTGAATGTTCCGGGCATTTGCCTGCATGAAAGGCAGAACTGCACCGCACTAACACAGTGACTTTGAAATCAAAGTTGAAAGAAAACCGAGGTACTTAAAAAAACGGTGCGTTCCATTTTCTGTTGGCATTTATGGCGGTTTTAGGCTAATTCAGGAGCTCAGAGTTAGCGGACAAACAAAGACGGACCGGGCGCCGTGCACTTAAGCTTTGACCTGCCGGGAGTAGATAGAGTCGCTGACAGCGCGTTTGAGGCCAACTGCTTCCATATACATTTTTCATGTCCTCTTGGAGCTCCCTTTATCTCCCTGTCTTTGTTCCACTTGGAGGAAGGAGGAGATGCGCGGCCGGACAGAAGCCACAGTCGCCTTGAAAGAAAAGTGACTTGTCGGTAAAGGTTGTCGCAACCTTTCCGTTCATGTTTGCGTGTTTTTATCTTCGTCTTCCCCACAAACAGATACTTGCCCCCTTTAAAAAGTGACGCAAACGTTCCTGCAGTTCTCCTGGTTATTCATATTTATATATGCAGAGCAATCATTTCACTTGATTAGCTTTAGGAAGGCCATCCATGTCATCACACATCAACCACAAGAATAAAAAAATGGTTTTTCTCCAGTGTTCTCTCTCCTGTGAATCCCTCACTACTTTGTTGTTATTCCCCGTTCCTCCTCGGCGCCAGAAGCGGCTCCCGATATATTTTATTCTGACAAGTGTGTTTCCCAAGACTCCGAGTCCTCACTGGATTCTCATTTCGAGTTCAATGTCAGCCAAAGCTCTGGTGCCTTTCTTTTCTCCTTTTCATCTCCGCGTATTCCCTTATTGCTGCTGCTGAGTGTGTGTTAACAGTGTCTCATGTGCAGCGGATGTCAACAGCATGTTGCCTCAGTCAACCTGTTCCAGGTGGTCTCACAGTGCCCAGAACAGGAAGAGAAGCCGAGCGCAGTTTTCTGCTGTTCAGCTGCACTCACCTTCTGCTGGTTATACTGTATGCACACATGCACGACCAAAACAGGCAAGTAATGGAAATAATGTGTATAAATGCATACGTGTGTGTATATATATATATATATATATATATATATATATATATATCTCATCTCAATACTTATCTAACCGTCCCACTTCAAAATACCAACAGATGCTTTTCTACTTCAGTGGCTGAACCCAATTAGAGGTTTGTCACAGCCATCCACAAATGAGTACCAAAGTATATCTGCATTGTTCGTATTTGAAATGACTTCTCCACGGCTCCCATCACTGAGCTAAATATAGTGAATAAACTCTCTCTTTAATTATTTGTGTCTCCTGAAACGCCGACATTAATCTCTCCTGTAAGCGTGTGGCAAGAGGCCCTGTCAATTTTGACATCATCTGTTTTTTTAGTTTGATGGGTTGATACTTAAGGAACAATGACAGGAAGAAAACGCAGATACGTGAGAAGAAGAATAATGCGGGTGATATCATGTAGTCAAACTTGTCACGGTTAATTAAAAAGTTGGCATTTGATTGATTTAATGAGAATGAATTAACGAGAATAACAGCAATAATAACTTGTGCACAAAGTCACTGGGAGTTCGGCACTCTACAGAAAACGTGCTTCCAAAGATAGACAGCTGCTGGATATCATGACAGAATCTGATATAATAATGCCTGTGCCTTCACAGAAAGCGATACCCAGCAGTAGGAAGGGCAGCAGTTGATCCGTCAGCAAAAAAAAAAAAAATACTCTGAAGCCCTAGCTACTCCAAAAAAGCTAAATGATCAAGACTAGGCTTGCACCAATTCGCTGATACAGCCGAAGGGAATTACTGTCTGTCAGAAAGTGAAACCTTTGACCATGACTCTCTGTCCACAAATAGTGCTTGACCCTTATTCCTCTTGGGCTCAATGAGACATTTCTCCTCTCTGGTGGAAGTCGGCGAGACACAGGGAAGCATGTCCAGGCTCTTCTACAACGCCCTGTGCCCTGAGGCAGGTATAGAAATGCAGTTTTGGAGATGGATTATGGAGCTGTGAATCCACCTGTATACTACCTTTAGTAGCAGACTGTGTAGAATCCATTCTTTATCAAACGACGGCTCATGCTCAAACATCTGATTTAAGGAACTGAGTTGTGAATGGTCTGTATCTATATCGGGTTTATTCGACACACATTCACACACACGTTCATACAGGGCATCTATGTGCAGCACTTTCTCTGTGGGACCGGCACAACCATCAGGGACAAATTATGTTTCAGTATCTTGCCCAAGGACACTTCAGCATGCGGACGGGGAAGACTTCTGCATGCTGGAAGTCATTGCACTGAGTTGTAGCCAACGACCTTCAGGTTTAAGGACAAGCCGCTATACCCCCCCGAGGCACAGCCACCCGGGCTGGATGTTGATTCGGAGCCGGCGAATGTTGCAACTACATTTAAAGTGGCCTTTCCATTCAGCCGAATATGAGTTTACACTCTCGTAGCCATCACTGCATTACAAGGTGATTCTAGCATGCAGCATTTCCTCTCCAGGAAAACAACAACACTGTTCCTGTGTTCAACTTCCAAACAACAGCACAATACCATTGGACAAATACATCAATGGTCCCCAGGGGATGAACCCTACTTGTTTTGTTGATACAATATCCACACACTGCTTCTAAATGTCCCCATGAATGAAGGATGAAATGTTATAATATCAATAACAATCATTCCCGATGTGTCAAAAATTTTATGTAATCAATAATTTGGTTCATAATTGAAACACCTTAACTATAAAATGTATTATTGTCAAGGCCTAGCTGTCAGTGTATCCAATTTACAGTTTTAAATCATTAGGCATGTTTTGGCAACACCCAGTAAAAAGCAGGTGGGACACCAGTGACTAAATGAAATGACACATGTTTTAACAGAAACAAATGCTGTGATTTAATGCTACACTCCAACACATGCATCTTTTAACATCTGTGAGTCAGCGACGGATCTCTTCCTATTCTTAGCTTTCCCGCATGGTTGCACAACACCATTCATATTCGTAGAGGCGGACGTAGCCACAAGAGAAATGATAGGGACATTTTTGACGATCTTTGGACCCCACAAACCCCTACAGTTTTAATTTGGTCTGCAGGCGGAAAAGGAAGTGAGAGCCCGAGAAATTAAATTGCAGATGATTTCAATGTTTTATTACATTTCCTTTTATTGCTCACTTCTCTTGTATTTTTTCAACGCATGCCACCCTACACCCACATGTATAAAGGCACATATGCACACTTACTCTATATACTGTACATCTATATTCCCATGGTTTTCTCTCTATTCCTTCACAGTTTGGGGAGCAAATGAATGTGGCGAGCAGATGAGATAAATCAAGAGGAAGTGGGAATTCACCCCAGCTCTGATTCCCTGTGTGATTTATTAAATTTGCCAATGTTCCAATAGCAGCGGCCCAGCAAGGCATTCTGGGAAAGCTTTGACAGCACTGCCTCTGGAAGTGGGACAGGTACATGAGAGGAGAGTAAGAGGTTAGACAGATACACAGGAAAAGACAAAAGTGTCAGAGAAAACAAGGGATCCAGACGTGAATGGAGAGTGGCTGAGGTAGCCAAAGAGGTGGAGGCTGAGAGGAGTGTGAGCAGGAGAAGGGCAGACAATGGATGCAGCAGGGTGTAGGAGGCAAGACAAAGGAGATGATGGAAGGAGTGAGATGCAAATCAAAGTTGGGAGAAAATGTGAATATATGAAAATATGAAAGGAAGATGGATGGAGGAATAATAATGAGGAGAGAGTTGTCGCAGAAGAAAAAGTGCAAGAATGAATGTATGTGAACATAAAGTATGATGAAGAGACTACACAATAAAAAGGGGTGAATATATACATCGATGAATGCAGGTTTATACTGAAGGGGAAAGACTCCGAAAAATTGCAATAAAATAACATTATATTAATCCTAAAAATCTGCTTTACTCGTCCAATTTAAATTTTAACATTATGCTTACGAGAGGAAAAAGTGTAACAAAATGTCCTCATATCTGTGAAAATAAATACTAATGTTGGTAGCATGACAGGAACATGGAGTCTTTACTTAAATCCACAGCTGGATAATCTACTAATCCAAGTGGGGACTGTTAGATGCTTTCCCAGGCTCACAAACAAGACCAGACCTATGACAGGAGATGGGAAAGTTATGAAGGAGTCCCTGAAATGGGAGATAGCCCAAGTGTCACTTTTTTATTTTTTATTATATCGAGGAATGGAACAGCTTTTCTTCTGCTATTGTGACTGTAAAGATGGAACAAAAAGAAAAAATACATAAAATATACTGAGAATTGAAAAGACTATCAGACATCAACTCCCCTCGCCAATATCCCAACACCACCCCCTCTCTTTTCTTTGCATTAATGGAACATTTGACCCATCCCAGCAACTGCAAAGCATGTAAGATCCCATGTTTCTTTCCTGCTACCCTTTGCTTCTACTTGTATATTTTAAGGCCTCTCCTGTTTCCAGAGGAGCAAGAATAAAAAGTGCTATGTATAGCGCGGCTCTTGCCATGGGCCAGAATAAAATATGGATGCGTCTCCCCATGCCTGGGCCACTTGAACGTCACAGGCAGAGCATTGACCTCTAACAGCTCCCGACAGGCTGAAGCTTCTGAGTGACGAACAGGAATTAGCCGGGGTCGTGAGATTTTGAGAACAAGATCCAACAAATAAGCAAAGAGTAAAAGCATTTTTACCAATGTGACAATGTGCAAGACGGCGACTCTAAAATGCATTGGTGAATTATTCTCTGTGTAAATGTTTCATAAGTTACAATGGCATAGTGCCTTGCAGCCTATTCCTAACAGGAACCACCTGGAAACACCCACCATAAACCCCTCTAATTAATATTCTTCACAAGGAGAGGTAGCTGAAGGTGGTTAATAAACATAAGAACTATTCAAAAGTCTGTCAATTAGAATCTTTTCAACAAAGATGAAGAAAAAAAAAATGAAAATGCAACGCACAAGCCATGGTCTCTTTGATAAGATCTCTTAAAAATATATGAATGAGGTGGGTTTTATTTGGTCCAGAGCAATCTTGAAAGGCTCAGGGAGCAAAGATGTCAGGCTGAATCAAAAGCGAGTGAAGACATTGCTCCAGCTCATTAATGCACAACCTGAAGAACGCTGAGAAAAGGGACAGGAAGCCAAATAAGAAGAAATGAAAAAGCTTGCTCTCTCCCAGCAGCGTCCTTTTCACTCTTCTTGTAAAACAAGGCACAGATAAGCTGGTTAAAAACCAATTTGACCCGGCAACCTGCCAAAAAGGAAGAACTTCTGATACTGAAGCTGTGTGGTGTTTCTTAAGCATGTTGGTATAGATTTAGAGAGGCTGCTGATGCGTATGTAGGCATCTCCTCCGCCTGCTGCTTGCTCCCAGTTGGGAACAGACACAGTGCTACATTGCCTTTTGATCACACACTGACAAAAGCACCAAGCTTATGCCTCCTGGCTGAGGAGTCACACCACCTGCTTCGCTGGGGACGGGATCGGATTTGACAGTTTTCCTCAGCCATGGCAGGGGTCTTTCAGAAGCTCCTTACCGATGGTCAGACCTGAGGAGATTGTTTTCCTATTCTTTGTTGAGCCACCTTCCCCACACATTTTCACACGGCTGATCCCCAGGGCCGCTGACCTAATAGGACCGGCACAAAAAAAATCCAGCCAGGCTCATGGGGAACCCTTAACCGTATGACACCGAGCAGCTGCATGGGACTTTGGACATCTTAGGCAAGGTGACCCAACTGGACACAGCAGACTGGAGCTGATTCCTGACTGAAAATCATCCTCCACAGCAGCAGCATCAATGGTGTCTTCCCCCATTTTCCCTGCAGGGGCGTTGTGGGAGACATTCTTTGATTTATCTTTACTTGTGGCACCACATGTGCTGTAAAGATTGTAACCAACTGTTAAAGCGCAAAGCACATCTCGGGGACCCTGTTTTTTTTTTTTGTTGTGCTCTCCCGTGGTTTCTGTGTGGATTATGTGAACTTGGAAGTTGATTTCACCAACTCAGATCACAGAGCTTAGCTTTTCCAGGTTACTCCTCTTCCCTGACCCCATGCCCACAAACACCGATTCACTCCTGCTCCCATGCAGTCGTGCATTCTCTGTTTATCGCATCTGTAAGGATTTTTCCACCTCGAAGCACATTTTTCTAATATCATCAAACAAGACGGGCTCAACCTAGATGAGGTTGTCAGAGTCATTAATAGCTCTTCCACCAACATTTCATATTCTATAGCTCAAGTCAGATATAAAAACTTAAAACCCTCTCTGCCTTTGTAAAGAAGTTAAGGAACCTCTTAAGAGACACTGCAGGAAGGAAGTAGAGTCATACGACTGAAACACTTTCTCCCCTGGCTCTAATTTGATGGCAATCAGCATACAACCAAAGAAGCAGTGAACACCTTATTCTCAAATTAGATTGCAAAATAAGATCAGAGTCCCAGAAAGAGTTTTGAAATGATTAACCCTGTTCAATTCCCCGACTTGGCAACCAGTCGAATACACCCCAGAGAGATGTAATTTCCACTTTACTTTAGGAAAAGAAAAGGGGAGATTCAGCAGCAGTCCAAGGGTCTTATTTTACAACCAGCACAAAGTGGGGAAAAGAGCGAGTTTTTTTTTTTGGTTTCAGATTAACAAGGGGGTCGTTCTTGTGTCCATGGTCTTAAAATCTGGTCTGGTCAGAGGCATACATTCAAATCCGGGAACTATTACCTCAGCCAAGAAGCATTGTTTCCACTATCCGGCTAATTCACCTTTATAATAGCAGCCCAGCAATGGGCAGGATCATGTGAATGTTACTGAGAATGGGGGATGGCCCCCTCATTGATGTATTGCCTGTAATGCCCAAACCCACCCATTATTAATTGAGAGACTAAGTACATCCCTTTTAAACCATGTGTCAGCCCAGTGGCCCTTCTCTCTGCTGTTTATCTAGCAGAAGTGGATTTGGGCACACATCCTGTGCGCTTCAGATCAAGCGATCAAATTGTTAAAATACGGCCCGGAGCTTGATCTGGACTCTTTCGACATTAACCCATTTCAGTGAAAGTGTTCTGTCAACCCTGGAGTGCACTGTGGCACTTTCAACAATTTCCACATGTCCTTCTGACTGTATAACCACTAGGTTTTGAAAAGCAGAACTATAGATGGTGGTTGGTACAGATTTTCTAGCCATTATTATTTACTTTCAGACCAGTTGTCATGCCATCTAAGAATTGTAAATAAGTCATCTTTACATGTGTTCGTCATACAGACCAATGAAATCGTTGACTGACTGATCGAGCTATGGTCAACAATGATGTACTGATTTTAGCCAACACTATTTAAATATATTTTCTGTAAGGCTTAGATATAATAATATGCTCCTCTATTATGTGGGGTACCACAGGGGTCTATTTTGGATCCCCTTTGATTTACCATTTACATGCAACCATAGGAGCAGGGCTATTACTTTCCTTCGCTACATGGAAAACAACTATATGACATATGGTTGATACATCCTTTACTATAAAATAAATAAATACTCATACGGTATTATTACCTGCTTCATTTAAATAAATAATTGAGTGATATATGCAATAATCCATATAAACTGCTCAAGATATTCCGGCAGAGCCCTACTAAAAAAGTAGAGTCATAACTAAACTTCTACCTTTTCATAATTTCTTCATGTCACATAATTATTACATTTTTACAAGGTTTAATGAATTTATGACTGCAATTTGCTTTTATAATGCAATTGGCACTTTATGACACTTCAAAGTTTTACGCAGTGATTGCACACTGAGACACTAATGACTGTTGTCATGGCAAAATATGTAAAACTTCTGACAGACAATTAATATGACTAATTATTTCCAGTGTTGCTAAGGAATTTCCGGCACATGTAGGAGCTGAGATGAAGCAGAAAAGACATTATACAAATATAATTACACTACGGTGCCAATTTATCACACCCCCAGATAATTCATCACACACAGAAACGAAGTGATTAATGTAATGAGATGCGAGCAACAGCTTTTTTTACCCCAAGAATTTCATATTGACCAAAACAAAGACTGAGGAGAAGAGCAGGTATCACCGGTTTCTCTTGTGAAAAAGCACAAAACCCCAGTTTATTCATACAAGTTAAAAGCACAAATGTAACACAGGCTAGTGTGTTGTAACTTATTTCAGCTGTATTCATTGTAAGAAGTGGGTGTCGTCATAAGTTGCTGTGTTCCATAACAAGTGAAGTGTCTGGAAGCTATACACTCTTATACCTTGTCTATGGATGGAGGATTCTGTCTGGTGGCCCTGTAGATTTATAATGGTGTAACGTGGTCTGTTCAAAAGTCGTTTGTGGGTTAATGGACTGTTGTATTAAATATCTGAATTAAATTCTGTTTGAGTTTACATCAGTTTTTGTGAAACACAAACAATAAATGAAACATTAAATCATCCTGTTTTAGTAACAACTAAATTAAAGGAAGTTGTGCTGCATATTAGCCAGTTTTTACTCGATGTTTTACTGCTCTGACATAAAATATCTGCACTAAATGTTTAAAGACACGGTCTATGCGAGCAGTTTAAATAAGGAGCATAATCATTTTAATGAAGAGTCTTTAAAATGGTGGGAGTACAGCAGGACGGAGGGATATATTGACCATAACATGTGAGTGCTGAGGCCAAACCACATTTCAAAACAGCCTCATAAAGATGCTTCATGAGTTGGTATAAAATCGACCCACATATATTGATCTAGCGTGGCCCTGGTTCTTACAAGCCCATTTCTACAGGCATGTCCTGGGTTTTATTTCTTTGACAAAGGCCGCACAGTGTCAGAGGACTGAAGCTTCATTTTTCAGCGAGTTGCTATACCGGGGACTCGATGGCTGCTAGTTCCTCCCACCGGCCTCATATTTTACTCACATCTCCTCCGCTCTAAATTATGTCATTAGTTGCCGTAGTGTGCACGGAGGGGTTTGCTCATTTTGTGCTCCTTTGAAACTTCCCCCCGAAAAACACAATGCACTGGAGATTGCCAAGGCTGTGATTGATGGAACTGACACCGGCTGTTTCCACACCGGGGTGGGCAGAGAGCACAGGCATTTTATGATGCATCGCTTAAAAAAGCAAGGGGGAAAAAAAAGTTTGGATTTATTGTATTGGCTTATTACTTAAAAATAGAGCCCACAAGCTTGAATCGTGGCTATTCATTCCTATTGGTGCCCACCAATGTTCTGCGTCGTTTTATAATCTTAATCATCTCACCTACTTGCCGTAACTGACAGCACACAAGGATAGGGCCAAAGGAAGATCGGGGAAGTCTTCGGTAATGAACGCCCATCTATTTATCAGGGGGGGGGGGGGGGGGGGGGGGGGGTATGAGGGGTGCTAGAGTGACAAGTCTGATTCGGTATTAATCAAAACATTACCCTGGGCTAGCTTGCCCGTGCCAAACTGGCAGCTATTCCTCATCAATGATGTCACATTAGCGATCTGAAGCCTGACACTGGATTATTACTCTCGTCCTGAGTTCAATTAGAGCTCGGTAAACACTCGATAAGCTTGGTAATGACTCTGGTCTTGCGGATGATGAAACAGTACTTTTTTTTTTATCCCCCCCCCCCCCCCCCTCCCCTCCTTTCAGATGCCGGTTAATTTCTCATGTGAGTAAACCTCCCGTAATGAAAGATTTCTCTGCCTTCACTGGAGAGACCATTACCACTTTATATCTAAAATACTCCTGACCCTGTTGGCCAGGCTTTCCCCACAGTTCTGACTACAAAACACATACACAGAGCTTGGTAGGCAGATGATTCAACCCCACCGTGGCCTCACTCTCCCAAGGGGCCCTGATTAAGGCTCGGATGATATAAAAAAGTATCACGACTGACAGGCCACATCATTGGTTTTCTGCTTTTTACACTGAATTCTTATATCACTTTCCCAATTGTTCCTTCTCCTCTGCTACAATAAGAGGGCGGGAAGAGAAGCAAACAATATGCTGATTCACTGCAGTTGCAGGAGTCTGGAGGGAAAAGTGAGCTTTTTGTTTTCGCTTGTAGGGAGTGGCTCCACAGAGGGCGAGGAGGTTTTAATATCCACGGGAGTGGCTGGGGATCTTTGTCAAACTCCATGCCTCTCTTTTGTTTATTTTTATGCAATATTTAGTTAACAGTTTACTTCTTCAGAGTTGTAAAATCTGTGCGTCTTACGGCAGATTCTCTGCGGGCTACACGTGGCGCCCGGGGCTTTATCCGTGTTAACCATATAAAATAAATACCCAGTAATTGTGTACAGCAGTCTGTTCAAACAACATCATTTCACTGAGAGGAATAAGAGGCACAACTGGAAGGCGTCTTCATGTTATTGAAAAACTACAGCAGGAACTTTAATTTCTGGAAAGAGTATTTATTTTCCTCCATTAACTATAGTCGAATGCATTTAGATATGCATATTAATGTCCACATTCAGTCCTTGGTAAGTTCATTTGACTAAATATAAAGAGCTGCTTGTCCTTCACTGTCTCTGAAATTAATTGAGGCTTAGATTAAATATTACGTTTTCAACAATGTTCGCTTGCTCATATTAAAAGTCGAACAAACTGCAGTGACCTCCTGCCCAAGTTATCTTTCCGTAGCTTTAACTTGATGTTATTTTTTCACTAAGTAAAGCATTGAATTCAATCAGTGAATGTGACCTTGTGTCCTGCTCTTTTTCCATCATGTGGTATAAATAAGTGGGAAACAAACAGCAGCAGCAAAAACATTATTGTCAGTAGTCATGGATGGATTCAACAGAGCTGACGAAAATTATTCTCCATCGGTATTGGATGCGAGAATCCAAGGACACCCTCAGCAGCACTGTGTTGGCAGAGCTGTGGTGTGAAGTGATACTCCAATCACATCTTAAGGAGTTGTTCTTCTTGTATTATGTTTGCTTGCACTACAGAAAATAACGATATTCTCTGAATCGAGTCATTGCAATTTTCGGCTCAATCTCTCCGCACATTGTGGACGCCTCAGTACAAAGATTGTAAATATATATCTATGTGGTTGTTTGGTCTCTACGAGCAGCAAACAAATTCGAAATAAGAAACTAAATCTAAGCGACTGGTACGGCCAGGATTCAGTCACAAGGATGGCAGCCGGGGAATATATGATATGGGCTTTTTTTATTTTTATAGTTGACAGCTTTGCCACAACACGTTTTGTCCTCCACAGACACACATCCAGCCTGATACCCGGGGTAATTTCATCCAAGAAGGAGGCTGTTGTTGACCATCCCGAATAAAGCATTAGCGACAATAGCTGTACATTACCCTCTGCAATTAGGTCTGGTCCCCGCCGCTGTGGCTCCATTCCACCAAAATGTTCTCTGCAGTGATTTGGTCTGTGGTTTATAGGCCAATGTTTTTTTTAATTTTTTGTAATAAATATGATTAAATTGATTAACACTTTTATTTGTAGTTATAAATTAAGGTTCAATTACATCTATTGAATTTGCACAGCTCTACGTGGAGAAGACTGTGAAGCTTGTAAACCAATTTCCATTGCCCAATCTATAAAATTGTTCCACAACTTGAGTATGGAAAATGCATTTTGTACTATCTGAAAACTGGCTGATCTCTGGTGAACGCTGCAGTTATCTCGATTTGATAAGATAGAGGCAAGGGTACATTGCTCGAGGTCTATGGGGAGAGAAAGCACCTTATTTTCAAAACGTTTTAAAGCTGCGGGACACGAGGAAATAAAGAATGAACTTAATTATTGATGAGACGGTGGCTACCTTCGTGCTGCATATTCAGCGTTCATTCGCTTGCCTTGCCTTAAACGACTCTTCCAGGCCTTAGGACACGTAATGCAGGAGCATCCACGTGCGGGAAGTTGCTGAGAGATTTCTTATATTCTGGTTCCAGCTTCACACCCAGGTTTATAACAGAGTTTGGACCTGTGATCGAGGCGTCCCTTTGATTTGATTTGATCTCTACACACGTACTTTAACAGCGGGGGATGATGTGTGCTGCTCTGTGCCGTAAACTGAGAAGCAGAGGTAGGCGTGATGATGGCGGTCTGATAGCGATAAGCAGTCCCCGAATGCTCGTCGCAGGACAAAATTCCTTTCCTTCCAAGGCTGATTTACAGTGTCCGGGCTGCACGGCGCATCCCCCAAAGCCGTGGGAATCCAGCTAAATAATGAAATTGACAGGTCTCATTTGTTTGGTTGTCCGTGTAACCAAAGCCAATGCCACGCACAGCCCTGCGAGGCATATCCATAATCCCTGGGGATAACACCATTGAGTTCGCCTGAATGAGGTTATCTGTCAGCAAGGACAGACAGATAAAGGCGGGCTGGTATTTCGGAGACGTCCGGGATGCCAGGCACTGGACAAGTGGGACAGAAGTTAATCGCCTCCTATTCAAATGTCACCACTTTAGGCAGAGTACAGATGGGTGCGCGGCGGCATCCAATTAAATGGTGTGTGTGCCGGGCTGTTTGAAAAGTTCCCTGTTTATGAGGTAAATAGACGGATGTGTCATGAACCGGTTTTTATTCGGAAGGAAAAGAAATGACCAGTTGACACATTAATTAGCCACTTGCACACAGAGTAAGAGTCCAGCTGTGATACCTTGGATTGGGAGTCATACTTCCTCCACTGCATAAAGTTTAACCTTAAAGATAATTGTGAGGATATTAAGGAATAAAGCTGGAACCCAGATTGAGCTCTTGGAAAGAGCACAGCTAAAAAAGGCACTGGATTCAAGATCAGAATTCATTGACAGTAAAACTTTAAATATGAGAGAGAAACTCTGCTTCAGTCTGTCGCCTGCAGCTCTATCTGCCCACTGAATGAGTCTTTTGCAGCACTGAGCAGCCATGACCACGGCTATTAGCAACACCATTAGCTTAGATGGTGGTAGCCTTTCTGCAGGCTGCATTAAAAACTGTTTAAGTTGCAGACTAGATCCTGATTTACATAAAATTTTGAAAAGAAACCCCCCCCTTTAATTTAGCTTGGTGAATATGTCATGAACATTTATCAACAGGTATGAACACTAGAGCTTTATGAAAAATGCTGTGAAGTATATACATTTAAAATGTCTCTACTTTCGAAATGTGTTTGAATGATTCTCAACATCACTGATCCATTCAATATTGGTCATGTTGTAATCATAATGGAAAGACAACAAATCAAACATTTTTCGTTAATTGTGGGTTTGCTAAAACACAACAGAAACTCAAAGAAATGATAATTTACCTGTAGGATCAGTGAGTGTAGGGCAGGCCGCTGCACAAACTGTGGAGATTATTCATGCTGCTTGTACCTGCAGTGAATCTGTTTGCATGTCTGAGTGAGAAAATCCAAGGTGTGAGCATGAGCGTGTAAATGAGGAAAACTGTTTTGTGAAATTCAATTAAAGTTAGCTCTTTTTTTTTTTTGTCGTTATCAGCTATAGTTGGGGGTCTGAGGCGTATGTCGCTTCTATAAACAGATTCTGAATGTGAATATGCAGAATCTGTAGGCGGAGTTCAAAACCTTATGGTTTCTGTTTCTAGTTTGACCAATCACGTCTGAGCAGGGTTTGGTTGCCAGCAGGTAAACAGTCTGTGTGAAGAGAAAGAAATGGATCGGCCATCTGCTTTTGTATTTATCTGGATTCATACGCAGGTGACTGTAGAGATGAGCCAAAATATCATCCCAGCTTAAAAAATCTAAAGGAAGTATAGGTTGTTGCCCCTTGAGGCTTAAACATGTCCAGTTCAAGTAAAGACCATCACCCTTCATCTAAAACATAAATCAACAATGTACTCAAGACAAAGTGGAGTAAATGTTGCCGTTGTAAAATGAAACTTGATCAGAGCATTGATCTGTTCTCAGTTAGAAGGATACACATGCAGCCACAAACACTTTGAGAACATGCAGTGATTTAGAGAGATAAATACGATGTGAGCAAGAGGGCTTTCCCACAAACATAATGCATAATTCACTATGACATGAATAACCAGGGCAACTTCCAACCCAGTCAGCAGCCGTCAATTATTCAAGTCCAACTTTGCAGAAGAGCACCGCGGGTTCAACAGGATATGATACCACCGAACGCCTCTATGCCTCAAAACAAAATCAAATCTTCAGCGAGGATATTTATGAAGGGTTGATTGTTTTATATCGGTACGATCCTTTTTTTTTTTTTTGTCCTTTCCTTGAAGAGGAGACTACAGACTATGTTTAAAACAAAAAGGTTCAGCACTGACACCCTCTCAGCATCTAATCACCTGGACCGATGGCCCCGGTCACTTGACCTTTACATGCTACATTAAATTACCCGGCACAGCATTACATTACTGTTTGAGCGGGGCAGCGGTGAAGAGGCAGTGGATGGGACAGAGTGTGGCTTCAGATGGAAGAAAAGTTCGCACTTAATAAAAGTATATTCAGCGGTCTATTAGACGCCGATGACTCACGGGAAAACAGGACTCTTATCGTTATCAGTGTGAAGCGATGACATGAGTCATGCGAAGCTGCTCACTTCTGACAAAAATGGAAGCGGGTTGGCTGTACAGCCGAGAACACACGGGTGGGCCGGGCAGAGCCAAAGTGAACTGTCCAGGCCGGGCCATCTGGGGAGCTGGCACCGAGCGCCCGGGCGGATGTACAAATCACGCATGCAAAAGCAGGAGAACCACCACAGAGCACAACAGATTTTTCTCTGACAACTCACATTATCGGGAGTTTTTATGCAGCTCATGCATGACAGAGAGACAGCCAGCATCGTGCAGTTAATCTCACTGCTATATGTATAATTAATCCCCACTGTATGCATATGGTGTTTGAATTTCCATCAAAACAAATAGTTTTTTCCGAAGGGAAATGAATTCAGATGATTAACCCACCTCGTTTGTCAAAATTATGCTTAAACCCGTCCTCCTTGCACATGGTGTCTGTGTGTCCCCCGATGCCGATGTTCACTCCGTAGTCCTCCTGCAGCTTCCCGTCGCTCAGCTTGTTGTGGAGCTGGTTCGGCGTGGAGTTCAGCGAGTGTCCTCCCTGCTCGTCCTCGTCGCAGTCGTAGTCGTCCAGGATGGGGGTCTCGCGGATGGGCATACCGATGACAGAGCTGCCGTGCTGGTGAGCGCTCCGGGAGCCCCGGTAGCTGTCGCGGCCCTGCGGCCCGAGCAGGACGGAGGGGATGTAGTGGATCTCGTGAGTGGCCTCGGTGCTGGCGCTCTTCTGGGGGATGCGGCGCCGCTTGCACCAGCGGTGGCGGGTGTACAGCACGAGGGTGAAGAGGAGGATCAGGAGCAGCAGCGCGATCAGGCCTCCCTGGATGGAGAAATCAAAAAAAAACAAATAGAAAGACAGCATGAGGGAAGAGCTGGAGGACAACTCCGATAATCACACTTAATTGTTAATCACTACATTTCACATGGCGCACGACAATAAGACAATATAATACAAAGAGGGCTTTACCTCTAACAAGAACAATTACAATCACTGCTCCAGTGGCAATTATATGAGACTGAATGACGATTGGCACCATTTGCTCGCTATTAAAGAGGTCTGGCAATTAGCGCTTGAATGTGTGAGTTCTTAAAGCAACAAAAGACCAAATGGTTTGTGCCAAAACTACAGAACAAGTGAATTGGTCACAAAATGCAGCAAATAAGAATTTAGAAAAGAAACAATAACTTTACAAACTCAAGACACTGCAGAGCGAAGTCAGAAACAAGCATATGTCAAACCATCTCTAGAGGTGAGATAAACACTAACCGGTCTGATGCACAAAATAATCCAAGCGTGCACCAGTGTTATGAATGATGAGTCATCCTTTTTTTTTGGTGCGGATTTCTCAAGGCTCAAAAAAGACAAAGAAAGGTGATGAGGTTTTAAAACTCTTCTGGAAAAGAGATAAATGAAACGGGGCACGCCGGTAACAATGGTGACTTTAGCAAATAATTAGAAGGTAGGAAGGATATGGACACGCAAATACACTCATGCACAATAAAACTGCTGTGTAGGGCATTGCATTTTTGTAGTGCTCAAAATCAGCACTTTGTTTGCTCCTTGTGCACTTTCTGCAGTCGCACACGTGGTCAGCATGTGAATACAGGGCTCACTTAAACACGCACGCAAGATATACCAGCGGCACTGTGTGATCTAACGCAACAACACCATAATGTGCAAACTAAAAAATGACCCCAAAGATGAAGCACTATAATTTGACATCACGCATCACTCCCCAGACAATTTGACATCACTCCCCAGTTAATAGAAGGGACAGTGCTGCATCGAGCTGCCTCCACACACACACACACACACACACACACACACACACACACACACACACACACACACACACACACACACACACACACACACACACACACACACACACACACACACACACACACACACACACACACACACACACACACACACACACACACACAATGTACAGCTATCTAAGTGAGGACACTCGTTGGCATAATTCATTCCCTAGCCCCTTACCCTCCAAATTAAATGCCTAAGCCTAAACCTCAATCTAAACCTAACCCTAAAACCAAGTCTTAACCAGAAGACAGTCCATCAAAGGGAGATCACAAAGTGAGGGCCGGCCAAAAGGACCTCACTTTCCCAAAATGTCCTCACTCCATTGGTTTTAGACCCAAACTGGTCCTCACAAAGATAGCTGTACAATAACTTACAAACACACAGTCACACACATACACACACATTTTGCCTTCTGTCCTTTCCAAGCTCTTCCTCTCTGTCCTGTAAATTCAGCCAGGAGCATCCCATTTCATTCAATGTCACCATAACAGAAACATCAAACACCCTGCCATATACATGCTGTGGCTGGATGATGAACTGAATCAATGCGCCCAGACAGAACGGAGGAGAGAAAGTGGAGGCATGACTCATTCTTTGATTTTTCATAACGGCGTCCAATAGGTGAGACGGGGCGTTCGATTCGGAGAAGACGTGGCAACCTAGGAGCGATGCAACCGCGGCTGTCAATCAGAAATCGTGGCGTCAGCAACTTCTGCAAGCACATATTTAAAGAGGTGGCTATATTCACGAAAATCACACACGTGCACGAAACCCACGCACAGAACTCCGCCAGGGGAGCGTGAACACCGGGACTGCACGCAAACTGAATCACGACAGAATAATAAATAAAAACCACAAGGGGTCATTCATCAGAGCATTTAAAATTCCATCTTCATGAGGAAAAACAAACCCCCTTCAAATTATAACTCATGCACTGCCGGGTGTCCATAAATCAAACAATGCTGAGGGGAGAGGCGGCACAGAGAGGAGTAGTGCCGTGGACCAACTTGTTCATTAATCTCCAGTGGGATGGCAGCTTTGCAGAAATGCAGTCCCACAGAAAACTCCCCTCAGCCCCGTCACTTCCACATTGATTCCCCCTGAAGAACAGCAAACACACACACCGAGGCTTATCTTTGATTTGAGCGGCGGAGTGATAACGTGGTGACGTGGCACGGATCTGCAGAGCCACTGAAAAAACTGGGATGGATTGAAACGCAGAGGAAAAATATAAAAGTGTTGAAATCTCAATTTTAACACTATATCTTAGCTATCTCAGCTAAAACATAGGGAATAGTTTGACGTCTTATTCACCTCATCAGTTTATTGTGACAGGAAATGAGAGAAGACATTGTTCCTGCGTCCTTGATATTTCCAGAAATACACCTTTTTCTCTCAAGCTATACTTGATGCTTGAAACCTTACTTGCTCTCCTTACATTTCAATTTAAACGCTGCACACTCGCACGTACAATTACAGTCGTCGCAGGACTTTGCAAAGTGCAATCACTCCCGCTAAGAGGCCCCCACACGTCAGCTCCTGTCTTTTCAATTCTCTGTTAATTAAGCTCCGTCTCTGCCACATCAGTGTCCCTAAGAGTTTATCTTTCATCTGCATTTCCTCCTCCTAAGTCATGTCTCTCGAACGTCCCCTCCCGTGTCGTCTCGCAGTGTTTTTCCTCCGCTCTCTTCAGCGCTCTCGCTCTTTGTTCTCTCCCTCTCTCTCCCTCTCCATTTCAGTGCGTCCCTCCATCTCCGCTCCCCCCTCTTCGTGTTTGATCACATCTTTCTTCCACTCTTCACCACAACAGCCGTATAAATTCACAGTGGCAGATGTAGCCGTGAGGGAAAATGGGTTTTTCTGTTCATCTTCAGACCCAACAAATCCCTGCTGCTTTAGTCCTAAGTGACTTCGCGGGGAGGAAAGTGGCTGGAATCCCCATAATTCCTCTCTTTTCTGTAGTACGGGTGTACTTCACTCTGGGATAATTTTTTGTACTTTGCGTTTCCCGGTTTTTCCCCCCAATAATGCTCCCATTTCCCTCCTGAACCACTTTGCATGGTGCTTTTACTTTTCTACCTCTATACTCTTCTGCTATTAGCTCTCTCCTTTACATGCACCATATTGTCCCTGGAGACCCCCCCCCCCCCCCCCCCCATCTCTGCTCAGGCCCACGCTGCCCCTTTCTTTTCATTTTCTTTTTCAAGGCTCGCTTGTACCATTGTATCCCTTTTTAAGAACCTATTAGCCCTTTCTTTTATAAGTTGAATAAAGTACCAATTACTGATTTTTTTTTTTTTTTTTCAATACAAGTAATTCAGTAATCGTATTCAAAATACCAGAGGCTTGTACATTCTGATTGTGGCAGTGCAGCCATAGCAGACCGAAGAAAAATGCCTTCCTCTATTTTTCAAAGCTTACTTTTCTTAACATATAGGATACAGAAGATAACGTGACCTTCACTTGTATGTCACCTCTTGAAGTCACGTAATATGTTGTCACTCAGGTTTGTCTTGAAAGATATACGGTCGACATTTAATTCATGTAGCGACATCTTGACTGTGTTTGTGTAGGTGTTTATCTGTGTTCTCGTCCCCGCATATTTGCCCCTGCTGTCGCATCTAGTCTCTGAAACATTCGTGTTGAAATCCATTCATTGGGCATCTCGTCTGTTGAGGGCGGACACAGCTCGATCACCATGTTTCTCTCAGATGTCTTACCTGTCTTTGGCCCAGTCGTAGGAGAAAGGAGGGTGAAATTGCACGAGGCAGGGCAGACGCTTCCCTCCGATACATAAACAAAAACTAGAATGTTGATGCAGACAAGGCCCCGACAGATCCCTTACACCACATTCAAATTCACTAAGATCTGGATGTTTTTTCGGATTTCAGTGCTCAAAATCATAGATATCTGTCCACTAAACACGTCCCTGAGAAATCAATGAAAATGCTGAAAAATACCCTTTCTAGCAATGGTAAATAAAATGTTAACAATGTCATCGATCTGCTAAACCCTCATGCTAACATTTTTATAAATGTTGATGTTATTAGTCCAGTAGCTTTTGCGTATCTTGCTTACAAACAAACAAACGGATGAAAACATAACGTTCTTGGTGGAGGTAACAGATGTGAAGCAGCATGAAGTCAATACAAGCAACATTAGTTGTAAATAACATCATCATATCATCATTCTCTATTTTAATTCTTGCATCTGGAGTGTATTCAGGCAATTTCCTGGTTAATAAGGAGCGACGGGGTATTCTTATCTAACGTTTACACATGAAACTAACACATATTGTGTTAAGGCGTGACACAACCAGTACTTTGTATATTTCACTTCAAATCAACTCATAAATCATTTTAATCGTGTAAAGAAATTGGGTTTATATTGTTGATCACAGTAAAAAAATCCCAACTCTACTGAGTATTTTCTTCTTCTTCTTTCCCGTTTGAGGTTTCGGTAAACATGTTCTTTCTTGCAAGCTGCTAATTCAGAGGGGAACACAAACTGCAAGCACTTTATTGATGAAAGCGCTCCTCAATCAAAACCCTCACACGGCAACAGACTCCTCGACAGGTGGGAAGTTTGAGGATCAATCATTATCGATCCGCTCTTCACCCTGTTGCTCCTGTAAGACTCTTCAGATGTGGAGGGGAGAGAAAAAAGAAACTCGGACGCCCTTATGATCGTCCTCTGTGGGGGAGCGACACGACTCGGAGCCAACAGATCCAACACATGCATCTGTGGTTTAGCCACCATCTGTGCACAGCGGCACCAGTGGCTCGACGAGCACCAGTCACCATCCTGTTGATACAAGACCTGATCCTCGGTGGGTTGTTTGAGGCAAATGTCGCTTTTGAGCAGGGGAGCGCAGAAAGGACGAGCAGGAGCAATGTGCAAAAAAAAAAAAAAGAGAAGCAGATGCCGTCGCTAGAAGCATTCGTGGTGTTGCCTTCAAGTACAAAATGTATACAGACACACTTGTAAGAGTATGTTTTTGTGCTCATCCCATTGTTTGCAAGGCAAAGACCTTCAAGGTGGAACGACTCTCAGCAACCCCTCTCTCTCTCCCTCCGCGTCTTTTTTTCTGTCACCATCTTTTATTTGTCAACCTCCCACTCACTCTTACCTTTCCCCTCCCTTCTGTGTGTCTCTCCCCTCGTCCTCCTCCCAGCAGGACGTTAAAGTGGCATGTGCCCGAGCAGCTGCTCTCCGTTCCCCTCTGTCCAACTAGAAGTCGCAGCGTGAATGACAAGACTTGGCTCTCTGGCTAATGTTTCCCACTCTCGCTGATTGACCTTGGAGAGTCCGGGCCTGTCCGTTACCTGCACGTTCACATGCAGGAGCTGTGCTACAAGTCGGCTCTCGGACATGTGATACGGACACAGTCGAGCCAGAGTCCAACTTTTTATTTTCTTTGCCAAAAAAACGACACCAGGGTCCTGTGTCGCCCCCGTGTTCTCTTGTTTCGACAGCGTTTGTTCAGTCGTTGAAACCTTTTATATAAAATTGGACATGTTGTCAGGAGACATTTGGATGATTATGTGTTACATCTCAATTGGAAAGGTAAAGTTTCATGATGGGGGAAATAATCTATTCGGAAGTAACCGAGAATCATTTAAAGCCTCCGCGGCCAAGCCTATGCAAATCACCAGAGAAATTACGCTGACCAAAAGCCCGTACCTAATCATAAAATCTGATTATACTGTGATTGAAAACTGAATGAAAATCTCCCACAGCTTAAGTGGAAACCGCCAGGTCGACCTTTCCATTTGGTCCCTCTCGCCGTGGGAACTAATACGCGTTTCCGTCATCCTCTTCCCAACCCCGTCCCCATCACTTTGAGTCCTATCCCCTCATTACTCCGCCCTCCCCCTTTCTACATGCAACGATGCTCCATTGCACACACAGAGAAAAATAGGTACTTTTTTAGTCCCGGCCTCGTGATTCATGAGAGAAAATTAGGGCTGACTCGCTAGTGGGGTCCTTCCACCCCCCCGATTCCTCTCTCCCAAGCTTTTTTTCCTAACCTCAGCCTCATGCCGCCCCACTCCCACTACTCTCCACTCTCTGCCAGCATAACAATAAGTCTGTTTCAGGATTTCCAGGCTCAAGGCCCATTCTGAGGGATGAGGTCTGCCTCTGTACCATATATTACAAAGATAAATGACACCTCACTTCTGCAAAGGGGACTCCTTTATACATATGCAGCACCTGCGGGGCAAACTCTTTTTTTATGTTGAAAAAAGTTTGTGTTGAGAGAAAATGCATTATTTTCCACATTTATTAACGCCACACAAAGAAACACTATAAATTCTATGACTGATTGTAAATAATGAAATATGCTGTCGTATAGTCAATGTGGTATGGGCGAGTATCCACTAATACATTTAAATGAACACCACCTGATATTAGAATATAAGACCCTGCCATTTCTGATTACCTTAACATGGTTAAAAATCATTCTCTGAATAAGCAAAAATCAAAGAAAGACATGTGGAGTTTATGAAGACACGTATTTCAATATCGCATTGAAACGCCCTATTGGGGTTTTAACAGAATTCTTCAGCATCGACATGCAGCGATTCCCAACTGCTTAATGACACATTCCCTGTTGACTATTTCAAATGGATGGCATAGTGAATGTAATGTTGATGTCAGTCACAACCAGACTATGCTCTCATAATCAAAATAATATTAATAATAATAAAATGAAGAGGTCTATAATTAGAAAACTGGTTTCCATGAAGACAGAGTTATATGCACCTCCATTTATTTAACACATAAGAAGTTTATTATCAGACCTAATATCTATTTGCTTGTTTCTCAACTCACTGTTCCATTGCATCTTTCAACCTCTTACAACTGGCTGTAATTGCAACCATGCAACATCTATATTTAGCCAGGAAAGTGAAAATAATTCCAACAGCTTATCTAGAAAACGGTCTCCCCATGCATCGTCCCCTCCGGCGTTCAGTTTACAGCGACACGTTACCAAACTCGGTAAAATCACAGACACACCGAGCTCTGGGAAAATTACAGCAATTAACTTGGTTCTGTTGGATAGCAGAGGAAACGGGACCCCTGCTTTACATCTCATTCGGCTTGGCCGAGAGTGAACACCAGTATTTACTGAAATCTACAGGGTAATTCAGTTAAACATTTCTCATTATACCGCCCAATGGGCATTTCAAAGTGTTGTCATGGATAAATTGGTTTTGGCCTGACACTGTGAGTGAAAAGCGTTATCTCTGTTTTCCGGCCACACTCGTCTGTTTGTTTTCCAAATGCATATGGTTCAATGTAAATTAGGCTATTTTACTTTTTTTTATGTGTCATGAATAAAAGCCTTTGACAGAGTATTTTTTTTTGCACCTCACAAACAAAACAATTAGAGCGCAGACCATAGATAATCCCACTATTAGTTTCATTTGACGTAATTACGCCTCATGAACGGTAGAAAAATTAAAAAATGAGGGGACTGAATAGTGGGGGAAATCAAAATAGATGATAGGATGCGCCTATGAGGTCATTCGTCGAGGACAAACACTTTAGCATTTCAAAATCATACACATAGTGGTAAAAAGGAATGGTTCCGAGTTCAGATAATAGCTACCATTGGCCCACCCCCCTTCTATTGTAATAGAGCCTGGATATATTTCTCTGTTTAATGACATCCCATGATGCTCACTGTTTGCATGGTAACCGAGTATAATTGCCACCGCTCATTCACCACCGCTTGCTCATTACTGTGGCAAATTAGTGCTGCTGGAGAAGAAGAGGCTGCGATACACCCCCCCCCCCCCCTCCCTTCATCGCACCGCACCCCACCCCACCCGCCCCGACTACATTATGGCTCTTTCATTTGCTCTTCATATGAGATAAATGATATCTCTACGCCGAGGAAGCGGAAAGCCAACCGCAGCACACACGGCCTCGTCTGTGACATTTCAGAGGAAGAACTGCGATTAGGAAGGTAAGGCCAATATTTGCAGTCGTGTCATAAGGGCTCGCTACAGCTGTTGATAACAAGGCAATAGGAGGGCCCGCACAATGAGGCCCTTGGGGTGACTTTGATTAGGGGGGGAAGAGCTGAGGAGAGAATAGGAGCAGGGAATGGATTTTTTTTTTTTTTTTTGCTTTTGTAAAGCTACGGGCGTCAAAGTGCAGACAATTGCGCATTCCTGTAAAGAGCAGCATGTGGGAAAAATAACAGTGGACACAGTCATTTTGTTTTCCCATTTTGCTTGAAGGGCAAGGCTTAAAAGAAATGATGCTTTTCAGGGCTTACAAGGATTTTTCTTTTTTGCTGCGCCGTCGCAGCCGATACTGGAGTATTTAACAACATATAGAATAATCATGACTTAAAGTGTGAAAGGAATGACTTTGCTCACCACTCGAGGAAGAGATATCCTCGCCTTGAGAGCGGGCGGATGCAACATAGCTATCTGCGATTAGAGGTGTTTTTATGTGTTGGCGTGCACTGGCGCCTGCGTTCCTTCAACCAGAGGCAGCTGGGGCCTCCGCCCTTGTTATATTCCCTGTCGTTTATCTTGAAGTGAGGCCTTTATTTGTATCCGCAGCTGTCGGCCGAGTGTTACCACAACGGTGTTCGAGAGTGGACTTGTCAGCGAGCACCAGCAGCTGAAAGGGAAGGTAGTCTTTGTCCATTTGTGCCGGATGCAATCAAAACATAACCTTCACACTCCCCCTTTCCACATGTCCCCCCCTGGTCTCCCCCCTGGTCTCCCTCCTGGTCTCCCTCCTGGTCTCCCTCCTGGTCTCCCCCCTGGTCTCCCTCCTGGTCTCCCCCCTGGTCTCCCTCCTGGTCTCCCTCCTGGTCTCCCTCCTGGTCTCCTCATATCACAGGAATGTGTCCTCACCTCTTTCAATCAGTAGAAAAGAATAAGAGATACCTCCAGTAAAAAAAATCTAAAATATGTGCGATTGCTTTGTAAATGCTAATAGTTGCCACAGATCAGAATAACACTACCAAGCCCAATTCAAAAAGCACAGATGTTCCCAATTGGTGCTTGAGTCATTAATGGCTGCTAGCAAAACACATCTGCTGTCATTAGCACTTAGAGGAGGGGAAAACAAGCCGCTCAAATGTACATTAATGGGGACATTTCCCCAAGACTTTAATCACTTTGCTTCAAGGGGCCATTAAAAGAGCGGGGAGAACTGGGATGAATCAATAGTGAGATACAGAAGCAGATGAGGAGATGTGGAGAAGAAGAAGAAAAAGTAAAACGCTTATCTGCCGGCTCGGGGTAGTTAGTTTGGCTAGGTGGCGTTATCTTCAGAGTTCACAGAGGTTACTGTGATATCCAGCGAGGACGGTCTAATTCCAAACAGTGAATATCTCTGAGGTGATGCAACAACATGGGAAACGGCTCAATTGAAGATTTACTCAAGTCGACAACGACAAGTCCCGACTCGGGAAGAACAATCCATAGAAACAGTTAATTAAATAAAAACGATTTATGGGATTGATAAATACTGATTGTGACTACGGCAGTGTTAATTTTGGCAGCTATTTTTGATTTAGTCTTAGTCTTAGTCTTTTGACGAAAATGCATATTAGTTTTAGTCACCTTTTAGTCATTTTAATCCTTCTTAGTTTTAGTCTAGTTTAAGTCGACGAAAACAAATTCCATTTTAATCTAGTTTTAGTCACATTTAATAGCCACATTAAACTCCTTTTCTATAAAAACATATAGCTGCAGCCTAATAGCTTAAAATTATATATTTAATTTTAAATGTGAAAACAAAGAGGGAGAGCAGGTCAGACTGGAGCCGGACACAGAAACTTCAGCTCTGTACAAACCAACTGCAGCTTCTGCTCTGATGAAGAAGCTGAAGCGCTGATCTCTGAGCAGCTGAGACCATAGAAACTCTGGTTTTCACTGTTTCCATAGTTAAGAAGCAGTCGGTCACTGAGAGGCTGCTCCACGAGAACGCGCTCTGCTTTCACTGTGTCTCTCTGAGCGAGTGCGCGAGGCGGGGGGCGGAGCTACGGACCGGAGCACTATCTGGGGCGCACACACACACATACACAAACACACTCACTCGCCCGCTACTGATACTTCATGACGGCCTGATACGATGATGTTTTAAAAATTATTGGGACTTAGTCAACCACCAACATTTTCGTCTCGTCTCGTCTCGTCAACGAAAATTAAAATAGATTTCGTCATAGTTTTTATTTTCAAAGATTCGTTTTCGTTACGTCTTCGTCTCGTCTTCGTCATGGAAAAAAGGTCGTTAACGAATATATTTAGTCATAGTCTTCGTCAACGAAATTAACACTGGACCACGGTGACCAGGAGAGATACATAATCACAGTGTACGTTACCACCCACACTGGTGGCAATGGGGAGGGTATGACAAATTATATATTGAATCAGAACAGCACTCAGAGTTCATACCAGGCCCAACATTTCACTATGTCCATTTTGTATTTGTATTTGCACCAAATTACATACACCCATAAATATCTGTCCCCTAGAAATACCTGGTTTTATTTTCCATCAAGTTCCATGAATGATTGTGAGGACTTAATGTTAAAGGAGTGTAGTAATGGCCCATCCCTCCACAAGCTTTAATTTCAATCAGTAGTTTTTGCATAATCCTGCTATGAAACATATGAAAAATTGCAGATGAAAACAAACCTCCCAGCGAAACTAATAATCATCATGTAAACAGTCCGCATTTAAAGTTAATATCACACTCACTGTGTGTTTGTTTAACCATGACATTGCATTTGCACTCATCACGATCACTTATTTCATAACATATTATAAGACTGTTGAATGGTGCTCAAATCAACAGTTTGAATACTGTCTTACTTATTGTTTGTTAGTTTCAATGTTCCCTATGGACTATATTAATTGCGTTTCAATGGAAATCACACAAACACACACACAGCCACACAATCTGTTGAGAATAAAAAAAAAGGGAGAAAGAAAAAGAGGAACTGCAGCTGAACTGTTTGTAGAAGCAGTCTGTGTGCCCTCTCCACAGAGTCAATTATGCACTTTGGCTCTTTGCGATGACATTACGCAGTCATATCACTCAAGCATGCACACGCGTGCGCACACACAATCAGTCACGAGCGCATGCACGCCATGTTATTCGAGCACCAGACTGTTCTTTTGTTCCCCGAACTCCTGGTCTCCATCGGTAACTGTTACCCAGGCAACAGAAGAGACAGAGAGGAGGCGAGCGAACGGGCAGAAGGGGGGGGGGGGGGGAATAAAGAAGGAAGGATGCAAGCCACTCATACCCGAGTTTTGTCTCTCCAAAGGTAAACTATAAATAACATCAGCCCTTTTTCGCTTGTACCTCAACCGGAGGTCTGAAGAGAACTAATTTGGTTCGGTTAAGACACTCGTCCGGACAAACCAGTGGTCTGTTACAACGGCTTGTGTTGTCCATGTGTGTGTGTGTGTGTGTGTGTGTGTGTGTGTGTGTGTGTGTGTGTGTGTGTGTGTGTGTGTGTGTGTGTGTGTGTGTGTGTGTGAAAGAGGGTCAGCTGGACTGTGGAGGTTTGTCTGCACACAGAGTCCATGTTTCTTTCTCAGAACGCAAAACTAGATGGTGAATTACCCTAGAATGTTTGAAGTTCCTTCGCGCTAGCTTAATGTTCAGTTGCCAACCACAAGCAGGTATCAGTAATCGCCAGAGGCAGGAGAGTTCACCCAGAAATGAAAAATAACCCCTATGCCGATGGGGTGATGGGCGGAGTGGTTCAGTCCAAAGAACGTGTTTGAGGCCTAAAGGTCCACCAGAAGTGGCTAAGCTAGCGAACGGTAGCATTTCCGACAATCACTGAATGTAACACGCCGGAAGATATCAGCGGACATTTAGGCTTCAAACTTCCGGACCCTCGTCTGTCACCACACAAGCAGTATGGAGGGGTTTTTTTTTTTACATCTGAAGATAGTTCACTACTTTCTTCAATTGTATTGGATTTGGCTGCAACAGTGTTTACCCCTGAAACTCCAAAAGTGGTTTGTGAACCTCGAACACCTCACCCACCCCTCCACCGGCACAGTGGTGAGTAGAGTAGTAGTTTCTCTTCTGGGTGAACTATCCATTTAAGTGTTATAGGGTGTCTCGGCCTTTTAAATCAAAAGAGGCCCACTTCTAAGGCTGGCCCACCCCAGGCTGATCGGTAGTAGAGTATAGTATATGTTAGGGTTAGCAAAAAAAACAGACTGCACAGAGGAACCCATCCAGAACAATCACTTTGTCCATGTTAATGTAACATTCAGGGGAACTCGCAACTACAGGTGGTGCAAGTGTTACATGCAAAACCTCAAACACACTCAGTGTTATAAAGAAGACTGCAGAAAAAAAAAAGGAAAAACGTCGGCTGTAACAACCATGCAGGTGGTCGAAGTATTGAAGATTACAGCAGCTGCCTTACTTTTTATAGTCCTCTATTAAAGTGGAGAGTGGTTGACAACTAGTCTGACAATGTCTGAGCATTCCGCCCCCCCTCCCCAGGAGACGAATAAGTGTCCTGCTAAAATGTAAATGAATGTATTTGTGCATTCTGGGTAACGAACCCGTTCCGTGACATACCGCGCATCTAAAATGCAGATGGCTGTAAATCAACGGGCGCTGGGTTATCGCCAAATGACATGCAAACAGCCGAAGGAATGTGAACTCCCACTGACATTTGGACAAAGAACTGGAATAATCTCACCGTAAACGGGAACATATTCACTGTATGGGTTTGTATTTTAGTCAGAATTCCGCGTGATCTGACAGAACATATGTTTGTATGCATGAATAACACACTGTTTCTCTACTGACGCCTCATCCTAACCCTGACCGACATGGCTTTAGAAGATGCGTGAAAAGCTTAACATGATGCACAGAAGGTCTTGAAAAGAGACATACTATGCATCCTCCATACATTGAATTCAGATTCAGATATTCATTCCGCTCTCTTTGCTACCCTGGTGTCAGAACCAAAGCCTGGACGTGAGCCTTTGTGACAGTAGCCCAGTCCTTGAAGCAGCACCACAGCACCTTACCATGAGTTTAGTGTCCAGCAAAAATATGGTAGAACAGCAAGGATGAATGAGAACATGTCGGAACTGTGCCAGGAAGCTTCAGGAAAAAAAAGAAAAGAAAGAGCTGCTTGTTCCGCTCCCTCCCCTTTGGACGCAGGTAAGCGACAGAGCCGGGGCCAAGCAGAGCACGTGAAAAACACGTTGACCTATACACATATGGTGTCACTCCATGCAGAGGAGAACAGTGGTCTGCAATGAGGTTCCTGTCCTCATTCAGGACTAATTAGAGGAAATTATTATATTTTTTTCTTCATTTGCCCCAAGTGTACCACTGGCCTCATATCCTCGCTCGGAGTGATGGGGGAAATACCTGCACACACCACGTTGAAAGTAAAAGGTGCTTAAGAAATTGGTTCACGTATGATGAATGCTACAAATAAGGGTTATTACCTCTGCCATTTTCATCAAAATTACACTAAAGATGCCAAACTGATTTCCACGAAACTCGGGGGAAGGATGGGAAATGGTTCAAGAAAGAACCGATAAAATTTGTGCAAGATCCAAACAGAGGTTTAATGTTGTGAGGCGGGGGTGTTTGACATTCTTACTGATTTCCAAGAGAATTTACATGGATCTGGATGAATCTTTTTAATTTGTGGAATGATATCTCTGATGTTGTGCAATTTGGTGTAAATCCAAATAAAATCAGGCTATTGCGGATTTAAATGTGGTTTCAATTGGGGGGTAGGCTTTTTTCAAATGCTATACGGTAACAAACATTGGCGCGCATCAGGACAAAGAAGTGGATCCAAGAAATGTCTTTACGTTGTGAGAGGGGCTCTTGGCAGAGGTATACGCTCCACTCAGTGTCCTAGTTATATATATATATCAATTGCAGGAAGTTTATAAATGTGCCTGTTCAGTCTCCTCAGTGTAACATTCCCGCTTGAGATGGGGAGATCACAGACATTTACCATAGTAGTTGACAACACTTCATTTATCTTCCTTGTTATTTAAAACCACAATTTGAATTATTCACAACAGGCCTTATTATAAAGTATTTCTCAAGGAATCATCATTTATTTCTGACACATTTTCTGAAATTCCCAAGAGATCACATCCCCTGTTGGATGATGAATCTGAAAGATGAAGACAGATTATTCAATCATAACCGAACGTTGGAAAATGACGTGCTGCTCGTTTGTTATCTATAGGATGAATCCTCAGTATGTGATGGCACTATAGCGGCTCCGATTGAGAACGATAAGAGAGTTCAAGTAGGCAGGTCATTGATGTGATGGACAAATGGGGAGAGTATAATTGATGAGATGGAGCATCTTGACCGTAGGAAAGCGGTCAGCATTTTTTCACCCGTCAGGCAGGAGTTACATTAGACTGCTTGTCAATCTGCCAACACAGAACCACTGTATGTAGATATTAACAGTTTAAATGTGATTCTACAACACAAAGAAGTCAATGTTGCTGCTCAGTGAGGTACCCCAGGTTGTGTTAATGCTCTAAAAGAAATCTAATGTCTATGGATATATATATGTGTATATCTTTTTATAGCTGTTTTGGGGAGGAGATTTTTTACTACACAAAAAATATAAATGCAAAAAAGTAAATGTTCACATTCCTGCAGGAGAAAGATTGTGGAGTTACATTTTAAATACTGACCCTTGAAGTGTTTACCTTCTGCAAATGACATTTTTAAAAGAGCCTTATGAGTGAAAACCACATGTCAATTGTAACTAATACAAATCCAAAATCTGTGTTCTCTTTGTTTTAGCTCAGAGGTTTAAGTTTTTATATTACCCCAGTGTTAGCAGATAAAAGGACACTTAAGGTAAAACAGTTGCAGGTAAGAGGACATATAGGGACACCGAGGCCCGCTCTTGAAACTAGGCACATTTAGAACGTCCCAGTGGATGAGGAGGGTCACCCCAATGTGACCCCGTTCTGAACAACAAGGAGAACACTTACTGCCGTCTGTACGTGAGCACAAAATTGCAGGTTGAAGTAATACGCTTTTCCTAGAGGTTGGAAAAGCTAAAAGGTTCCCTCTTACGAATCAATATGGTGATACTTGAAAAATATAAATGGAGAAATTAAAGACCCTGATGCCTGAAGAGGTGTTAATGGGAGGAACATCCTCTGTTGGGCAGAGATGTGCTGCACTGAGAGAGGACATTTGTGCCTGTCGAGAATCGGCGATAATGACGACCGTGGGGGTGACAGCGGTGGAACATCGCTCTGTGACTACCAAGTTTTGTATGTCATTAACCGCGGATTGTTAGTGTAATGCTCAATTCTCTACATGCATCGTGATATAACGCCACCAGCATGGCTCGAAGTGAATATGAAGATAAGGCCTTTATTAAAAACCGAGAGCAATTGACAGTTCATGCGAGAGTGACAATAAATTCAAGTTGTTCAAGCGAGTGGTGGTCACCGAGACGTAAGCCGCTTTCAGACATGCACCGACCTCCTGAGAAGCTCCAGACGGTCTCCAGGGGGGCTGGGGAAATTGGTTGTGTGACAATCAGCATCAGTATTCAATGAACAAACTGCCAGTTTAATTTTGCCATCATTTTAAAAAAAAGTATTTCATTGAAGCTTGAAGATTTGTTCCTCGTGCAACCAACTCGGAACTGAGCGGAAAACATTTCGGCAGGAACAAAGATTCAAGCTGCAGAAGCCGCTGGAATGAGTTTATAAGAGATTACGGAGGACGACGACTTTCAGCAGACCTCAAATGTCAGAGAGGGTGCAGAGGACTTCTAAAAATAACAAATAAGCCCTGTGGACAGAAGGCGAGATGATCATCAGAGGAAGGAGCTCAGGGCCACTGCCCGGGGCGACTTTCACCAGGGCAGTGGAGACTGTGAATACTGTGAGATTGCCTGCGATTAAAACATCTCCTCAGAGCAGCGTGAACTCAAGAACGGCTCCGCAAACGTGTCTTGGCAGACCTCAGCTGCAGAGTAGAAGGAGATGATTCTGACAGCTACATGTCTGCCAGGCCACGACGCCATATTGGTTAAATGCCAATACGTCGGATCTGCCTGCCCGGCCGAATACTTGCAACTCGTACATTATTTGCAAAGTCTGTCAGCGAACTGGGGGGCTGGAGTAATGCCGGGTCTATTCGTCTGACGTGATGAGCAAGGCCGAGTGCCCCAGGGCTTGACGTTAGCTCAGGGAGGTGCGATAGTCTAGTGTTGGCAGCCGTGAAGGAGGTGACTCGCTCAGTCATGGTTCCAAAGGGGGAAAAAAGACGTCTCTTGTGCTCACGTAGGAAGAAGATTATGAAGAGAATTGAATTTGAGTTAAGAAAAGTCTATCTGAACAGAGACGTATTGAATCGACTCACCGTTTTCAGGCCGTTGCATCGAATTCAAAAGGGCTCTTTGCAAATTAACTTTTGAATTGATTTAACCAACATATTACGTTTGATGGGCAGTCCGCTCTGAATCTTTATACATATTTACTGCGCGTGAGACGGACACAAAGCCAAGAATGGCACTGTCTTCTTATGAAATATGAGGAAGCAGACGGCCCTGGGTTGTTGTTTTTTTACTGATGGGGATACATGCGTCAGCGTCTGAAACAGAAGTCTCGTCCTTTTCATCTGCCAACGCTGTCAATGTCACAGCAAAACAGCAATTTTATCCCCGGGCATTCTCTCTAGATTTGGCACAACCGAAATACAGCGACTTGACATCTTGTCAGATAAAGGCACGTCTATCTCTATAGGGTTGGAGCAGCCACAGTGGACAAGGTGCGACACGGTAAGCTGTGGGATCCGGGCTTCTACGACCTACACTCCAGATTCTATATAAAAATTTCTCCAGGAGCAAATGTTCTCTTCAGGTGAAGAATAAAGGGAAATAACACCTGAATTCAGGAGCAGAAATCCGTTTTTATCACTTGACACAGAGTGACTGCTGTGTGCTGGGGGGGTGTCAAAAGATAAGTGTCATAAGTGTTTTAGACTTGAGACACATCATCACTTCAAGTCTGGGTCAGCTCATAAATCTCAGGTTTCTTTCGCCGGGATTCAAAAGTTCAGATCCGGCACCGTTCAGTTCGGCAGTGAAATGTCTCAGCTGCACAAATCATATGTTGTACTGAGTGTATTATGCAACCCATCAACATAAAGCCGAATGTAAAAAAAATCGATTTGCAGTCGACAAACAGTCTTTATATGCTCCCAAAAAAAACTGTTGAATATTTAAAAAGAAAAAATCATCTAATTTAACTTATTTTTATTACATTTTTTCAATGAATTTTACTTTACTTCTTACACACAACTAACATCTTAAATATTTAAATAATAACATAATAACTGCAATCTGGGCTATTTGACACTAAAATTCAATGATTATGTCTAATTTAACTAAATATCATCTCTTTTATTTTGCATATAACAAATGTAAATATAAAGCACTAAAATGCCTTAATAAGTTTTTCATACATAATAAAATAAAATAAATGAAGTTGATACTCAATTTCTTCTTTCTGCAGTAATTGCTAAAAACATTCACAACAAAAAATGTTGTTGCCCCTTGATTTGTTTTCTTCATTGAAAGTAAAGGGAGACCAGGTCTCTGTATCTACGGAGGCGCAGTCCTACAGAGTACAATGAATAAATCTCCTTTGAGGTGACATTTAATGTTTGGCCTGAGCAGATGAGAGCAGAAAGCTGGATGTCATGCTTACCGGGGAATCAAAGAGTTTCCCCAGTGCACCACAACTATTTTTAGATCATAATATTATTATTTATTGCTGCAAAGTAATGCAGAAGTAACTGGATTGAAAAGTTCAACTTTAACACCGTCTCACACTAAGGAAGTTAAAGATATAACAATGATAAAGTGATTACTGGTAAAAAAAAAAACAATATGTCTGATTTAGAGACTACTATGTTAGTTATACTTTAACTATATGCTCAAAGACTAAATTTAATCCAAAGTAAAGTTAACAGTGTGTTGTGCTCTTACACTTGCCAGGGCTCATTATAATTTCAAGGTTGACTGGACAAATAACAACATGCAAAAACGTTCCACTCTGTATTACTCAAACAAACCACATTAATCTTTTAGAATGCAATCCAGATATACACAATCGGATCACTGACATTTGCTTTCAGATAATATTGTCTTTTCTCGGAGGCCAGACGGCCCAGTTAAGTGTTACTGATGCTTTCCCTCCCAATGTCCACGATCAATGAGTCAATTGAACCCACAGAGAATTATCTTCTGATTCTGCACTTTCATTGTTTTGATTCCACTGCTCAGCCATAGTTCAGCTAAATTGAAACGGCACACAATAAGGGACGGCTAATTCATTATGTAGGTGAGCAGGAACAGAGAGTTTTTCTATTACATTATGAGGATTAATTGTTGATTGATGGATTAAGCAAGTCCCCGAAGTGTTGATACCAGAAATAAACACATTTAATCAACAATTTATTTTCAACTTTCAGATTATTTAAGTCATTTCAGCCGTTTCGGTTAAACAAACAGTGGAATGAGTTTGTGTTTCTCATGACCCAAACAAAGTACTTTCAGAAGGTTCGGCAATAATCTGTTTAATACTAAATGCATAAATCAAGAAATGTAACCATAATTTTAAAACAAATTCGACCAATCAAAATTTATTTAACCAGAGTGTCTTTGTTGTCTTAACATAACCCCAAACTGCAAGGTTTTAATCAATACGAAAAAGAAAAAAAAAACAGGTACTGAGTGTGCTGCCACAACAATGTAACTTGGAAATCTCAGTTCAGTTGTGAAAGTAATTTCCAGGAGACACACTGCTTACAGCTTGTGGAGCTGCTCCTAATTAGAGGGAGACAATTATAGAAGTGAAGTGGCCAAAAGTACCATGTGCATGAATGTAGAACATGTTGACTAAACCACTGCGTTACAGTTGCTATTATCACTACGCAACCAGACCAACAAACAAACAAACGCACATCTAAACCAGAGGTGTATGGTTATACTGCCTTGGTTGCCACAATATTTTAGGTTATACCTGCAGCTTTTATTTTGTAAATGAACAATGTAGACTGGACATATAGATGGACGACCCTTCTCCTCTCTCATTGTACAGAAATTAAGCTAAAAGATCCCCAATACAGAAGGTTTTATTTGGTCTTTGTCCCATTCACTAAAATTGAGGAGGCAGGGTTTATGACCTATACGTAGTCAGCCACCAGGGGGCGATCCAAACACTCTGGCTTCACTTTAAGTGCACAGTCATGTCGTCCATTTTTTAGATACAGGTAACGGTTAACACTTAGATCCAATATACAAGTAATTCTACAAAATGTTAAAGTCGAAGTCTGGTATCACGACACAGTGGTGTGTGAGGTGGAGTCGGATTGGGAATGAGATGGAGGTTGTGTAAAGAAGGAAACATATTCAAGACTATACTCAAGTAATACTTTCTAATTAGAGAACATGTTTGATTGTACATACAGTACATTAAGTCATAAAAGGTAAAAAGGCTACTATGATCAAAAACAATGTTAACATACTGCGGGAATAATGTTGAATTCTAGTGGATCTGATACGAGCAATAAAGCATTGATCAGTAACCCTGGAATAAATTGCGTTAAAAGTATACTCAACATCCAAATTGAGTTATTACTAAGATTTTCTTTGAAGGGGTACATGTTGAAGATGAGAAACTGAGCACACTGAGCCAGAGACATGATATACCACTTAAACCTTTCCATGTGATGTTTGAGACATTTAAGTGATGCACACTGAGCTGATGTAAAAGAGCTTTATTAACTGCACAGAGGAATAATGAGCTCCTTCAGCAAATCACCTTTTCATTATTTCTTTCCACTCTGGAAGCTTCATGTCAGTCTGTCTCTTAAGCTGCTAGCCAACAGTAATTATAATTAGCCCATGATGGTGTTATTCAGTAACATGCGTGTGTAAAATTGCTGAAACCAAAAAGGTGACGAAGAGAATTAAAGCTCTGTGCAATTAAAAATGTAACTCGCTCCGACTTGAATGAAATAATTGAGGGCGTCATCACCCGCTGTGGCACGGTGGAAATTAATTTCTGTAGCCCCCGCCCATTCCACACGAGCCACAACTGCCTCGATGACCCGCCACACTGATGGTCATATATCACCGGTGACTGCTTAATTATAAGGGAGCCATTTCAACCGTGTAGGGTGCACTATATCTTCATGCATATCTATCAGGACGGAGATAAGAATAGTAGCCCGCCCTTCCCATAGTGTGAGCCCCGGAATATTAAATGGCCTCGCTCGGTATGCTCCATTATACGAAATGAGCCGGGCTGAGTTTACAGATGAAATGTTTTCCGTTCATTTCGGGTTTTTTGAGTCTTTCATTTTGTTTTTGGTGGTCGTCTAACCGCTGCAGTTAACATTATGTCCGGATAGTTAATGAAACGGGTCTAATTTCCATTTTGCGCGGCGCCGCGGACGCCCGTGATCTCGCGGAATGGATGATTATGTCCTGTAACGTGGCACATGAAGGGCTCCAAACTGCCAAGCCTTTACTGCATCTCATTTTGGTAAAATACTACCTGTCCTCCCAGTGAACTCAAACATGCCAATTTCTTTGAAAAATCCTCCACAGGGCCACGAGAAATATAAGTGATCGCTGTTTCCTCGGAACTTCATATTTAAAGCCCCGCTGCAATTCACCCACAGTACCGATGACAAAGAAATGCAATTATATTTCACCTATGATTCCTTCTCTGTTATTTGGGACAGAAATCCCGCTCTACATTGCATCGTGCAGTGTGCTTTGCGGAAGTTCTCTGGTTTCTGCCACGAGAGGAGAAAATTGCTTTTTCCTCTGTGATCTGCTGGACCTGTGGGGCTTTGTTTAAAGGCTGCTCCGGTACATCTCAGAACCTGATCAAACCATTGGTGTGACTTCTTCCTGGAGGCAAACTGTGTGGTGTTATACGTTAATAATTCCATGAATCACATTATCTTCTTTCTCCCTTTTCTCTCTAACACGGCCGGGAAAGTTCTTTCTGAAATGGTTTGAATTCTTTCAAATCGTCTTTTGGCTCCAATAACAGATTTAACACTCTTTTTGTTGTTTTTGCAGATGCATGATGTGGGACACCTACTAGATCCCACTTCTCATCACAGACACTGAGACCGCGGTAGGACAGTGACAAACAGCAGGGAGCACCAATAAATTACTTACTTGAAGCTGATACACAGAATACTACGCCTTCAATGATTTACAGCCACAGTTTGGCCGCTGCGAGAACATCCCTCAAAAAAGGTACAAATCAAAAAACAGGAGCCGAGCATAGACTAGAAGCGGTTCGACAAGAAAAGCTAACGGCTACAAATGAAAGCCTCGCAATAGTTTGCTGAAGTGCTTTGATGACACAATGCAAATCAAAAGGGTTTTAAGATGAAGGCCTGTGGGCTCGGCCAGGGAGCAGTGAAGGTTGTAATTCCGAAATGGAGCAAAAAGTTAATACGGTATAACCGGGTGCTTTATATTAGATCACAAAGGAGGCAGGACTCCAAGACAGACTACAGTATTAAACAGTAATGTGATCTGAGGAAGCGAGTGGCTTCAGCTCTTGACAACACAGACTCGCTGCTTTGACTTGAAAAACACGACTTTGCCGGCCAAGACAAGATTCTCGTTTCATTTCGTTAATGATTTCCTCAAGGGGGGGGGGGGGGAGCGTGGTTTCTTTTTCCTGATGACATTTAGGTTATTTCAAAGTTATCCCCTCACAGGCGTCCATCAGGTTGGAAAAAAGGCAAAGTTGTTCAGTATATTGTCGAACCTTTAAATATGTAATTTAGCATGACTTCTTTGTGACATACTTAATATATCAGAGCACTGAAATTTGTTTTGAAATTATATAACTATGAAATATGGCGTGAATAATTTATGAAAATGGAGTTTACAATAACATATGTTTAGCCCTGAGGTGTCAAGGGTTTCTTTCAAACAATTCCCAATTAAAAACCCAATTATCTGTCACTTCTATCATGTTTTCTATCCACTGAAAGCAATACATGAAGTAGGTGAAGATAGCACTACAAAGTAGTGATGTTAAACAGTGGTTGGTCATACATTTTTATCACAACACAAATGTCAGCAATACCAAAAAGTATACACTGATATTATGCGTATTCATTGTACAAGCACATGAATTTTAAAAATATTGATATCTTTGTAAATGGCTCATAAAGAGGAGTTTAAAACCACAACTTCAACTCAGGAGTGATCAGGCTTTAAATATACGATATAACAAATAGTAAATAGTCATAGTAAAGTGATATTTATTAAAATAGACCTATACTTAATTAAAGTCTTGGCCATATTGCCCGGCCCTTTTATAAACTTGTAAGGGAAATTATCGTGAAACGAGGATATAAAAAGTTTTGTGATACAGATTTTTAAAAGGTTTTCAGATGAAGTTTTAGGGACACTTAGGAACAATGTTTTTCCTGAGGCAATCCAAACCGAGCGTAGGCATTTAAAAAATCGCTCAGCAGGTGCTCAGCGCTTCCCCCTGTGATGTTCTGGATTACTGTGAAACTGTTGACACATTTTGTACACAAGCTGTTGTATATTAGGAATTAACATCTGGCAAAAAAATACAAAAAAGTGAAACTGCTTTAAGCCCGTCATATCATATCATAACTGCAAGCACGGTAAAGTGCCCATGGCTGCTTGTGTGAATAAAATGCTACCCTTTGGGTGGTAAACACGTCTTAATGAGCATCAAAATGTGGTGCCGATATTTATTTTTGGTTGCAATAGAAAACATTTCCTCAATTGCTCTCCCTTGATTCAAGCCATTACAGTTTTTTTATTCAACTCATTCGAAACGAAACAAAGAAAGAAAAACATCAATTTAGGAAGAGCCGATGAAACTGTCAACACAAGACACACTGTTATTAAAATGTCAAAAATGTAGTCAGTTGTATGAATAATAAATTCTTGCAATAAAAAAAAAATGACACCGTCAGATCAAAGTACTATTAGTGAGTCACTCGGTGGAAAAAATATATATAATGTCTCTGATCTGTGTGACAGTCGATTGTCAATTCCACCTGCGTTCCAGCTGATACCCGCGTCTGTCTGCTGCTGCTGGTGACAGAGAGACAGAGCAGGGGGGAGGACAGTGAAGAGCAGAACGACTTGGGGGGGAAAACGACTGCTTGAGAGAGTGAGAAACTGGCAGATCAATGCCAGAAGAATAGAGTACTCACACTTCAGTCTGGGCCCGAAACTGACAGCATCAGACATAATGATGTTCACTCAAAGAGCCGCAAGAAACCTCGGGGCCATGAGGCCAAACCAGCGAGTGTCCTGTCCTGGTCTGACTCCCTCGATATACTTTACCTCCTCTTTACCCTCCGTCTTTGCACTGGGTACAATAATGTCTCTTTTTATATAGATACTGGTACTAAACCACGAATGCATGTAAACATCAACATTAACCCCTGAAGTACCTTCAGAAGCTCTTTGTCTTGCACAAACCAAATGCTGTTACAAAAGCACTTTTCATCACATGCGCAGCGCATGTGATGAAAAGTGCTTTTTGCACAGATGGCCACACATTGAGCCTCCCATTGTTAGACTTTAAACTGCTGATGTGGTCGTTTGAGGTGCTGTTAAAGGCAACTTGTTGCGTTTTTGACCAGAGACGGTGCTATAGAGTATCATTTCAAAGAGCAAGTAAACTGGAGTCCTACGGGATAACGAGCTGCAGATGATAGGGAAAACATTGCAAAGAAAGTAAGTTCAGCAATTTCTAGTTATTCAGATGAATATTACTTGAAATAGTTAATGAAACCTAGAGCAAAACAACAGCGACTATCCTAAAACTAGCAATCTAGCGATAGCATTAGAGTATAGATAGTGTATTAGCTGTTATAGAGGATGGAGACTGGATTTCTTTCACAAGGCCGATCTACAAAATAGTCACTGATATTAAATTTACATTGCTTTCATATAAACCTCTGTGTGTGTACATTAGGGAGGATGATATAAGAGGTCACAGCGGAGTAAACGCCTTGAAATGGAAGACTTAAAAACAGCCGTAACAAAGAGCTTCCATTGAGAAATGAAAATCATAGTTAATTTGATTAAATTCTTTAAACCCATTGCCCTGCATTTATGCATTTATGTTGCGGCTGCACAATGAGCTTGATACTGAAGAGGAGTGCAGAGAACTTAGTTATTCTTTGAATGGATGAACAGATGCAAATCAACATTTTAAGTTTCTGAATCCTTCATTTGTGATTATCTGAAAGAAATGTGTACAAACTATTTGCATATCAATGTTATTTTGTGGGAATGGTTTTTATTTATTTAATGTGTAGGAATGAATCCCTGCGATGAAATTACCAGCCTTTTCCACTAAAATCGTTTTGACATGTCACAAAAAATATACCAGTTGTAAATATGGATGGATGGATTAACTTTGTTATCTTTTTACAAGACATTTGAATAGAACACAGCCAAAGTTAATGTTGTGATTAAAACCTGTGCTTTTCCTGCCATAACAGTCATGTCAAGATGTCTTCTGCGAAAAATTTCTCTTTCACGATCACATTACCAGTAAAGAATTGCTCTTCAAAATAAGCCGTGTCAGGCTTCATGCCAATAGAAAAGATTCTCAACTTTTTTTACACTTATCCAACAAAGCACCTATCACAGACATTTTTCTGTTTCAGGCAACTTTCCCGTAATGATAAGAAGATCCGAATAAGATAGAGGAAAAATGTTATGTAACAATTGTCACTGTCTTCTGGTTTTGTGACTTTCGATCCAAACTTAAAGCTGCTCTAAAGAATCCTTTTCTTTAAAAGTTTGATATTTATATCATCTGGAGGTCAAATGTTAATCAATTGTCAAATGCTTTAATAAGAGTGTCAATAATACAGTTTTATGTAATAGTGTAACAACTGTAACCACGCTTCCCATTATAAACATGCCCAGTATGACTACGACTGGGTTAGCCAGACAGCTAATATTACAATAACCATGACGACAAAGGCGAGGTAGGATTTCTGCCAGTATGTTCCAACAGGTGGCATCCCAGTGATGGGAAAAGCAGCTAACATTTAATGACATTAATTATTGTGAGAATCACAGTGTCAATGGTTCAAATCTCCAGCTGCGGTTTTAATTTGGCACCGAAAGAGACACTTGAACACAACAATTAAACTGCACCACACACACAATCATGACGTGTCTTGTTTGTGTGAGTTTTCCCTGCATAGAGTTCTGCCAGCCTCGTGTACACCTCCTCACTGGAAGTCTCACCAAAAGTGTTTCAAGGGTGAAAAGGAAAGAAGAGGCAGCGAGGTGAGAGGATTCGAGGGAACAGGGAGACGGATGGAGTGAGGAGATGGCGAACGGAGGAGGGAACACTGACAGAAATAGAGAAGGTGGTAGGTTGTACACGGAGAGGTGAGGTAGGAGAGGCCAAAAACAGAATGGCTGCTAAACAGCTGCATTGGATCGTGTGTACATGTCTATGATTTAATGCAATGGCAAATCCTTTTTTATGCTTTCATCAAACACATACATGAATACAGCTCCGGGCTTATGTTTGGATGTAGAAAACTCAGGTCCTCCACAGAGCATTGCCTAACCAGCTTCCTGCTCCACCTGCTAATGGAGGTTCATGCATATTTCAAAATGTAGACGCTCCTCCATAACCCTAACCCCCATACCGTCACCGATGGGTAATATACCGACCAGTGCATCACAGATAAAGCTGTAGAGTTTAGCATACATGTCCATACCAGACTTTTGTCTAGAAAGTCATTATTATTTCCTGCCAGTGTATCAGTTTCACCGGCGCCGATGCTTCCTGTGAGAAATCCTCCGAGCCAGCTGAAAGGGGCAAACACCGACACCACGCTCATTATGCAGCATGGAGATAAGTCATTGCTTATCTAAAGCGCGCGATCACATTGAGGTGTCTCAGCACATCGGAAGATTAACAGGGAGCAGTGACACGTTGGAACTGTGAAAGACAGGTTATCAGCCCGCATGAAAAGTTAAGGAGAAATAATTAGATCCTTTATATATATATATATATATATATGTGTGTGTGATGGTGGAAGACCACGTTGAACATCACAATAAAAGCCTGGTAACACCAATATTAAAAAATGCTGAAGTTCCAAAGGCAAATTCAATTGATCTTAATGGAATCAATAAGACCAGATACTCGGGAAGTGTGAAGCTAATCCATACAATCCAATTATATTTTTTTACTTTGAGTTCAACTTTGACACAACTTCGCACCAGTGACAAAGGGCAAAGTGCCAGTTCTTGCTAGTGCTGACCTTTTCGAATCATTATGAAGCTGTTACGGGACAAATTAGACGATGGAGGGGCGCCACAGTGTAACTAATTAATGGGAAACACTGACGCGGCCATGTTGCACCATCAAATATTAATCGACTTTGTCTGTTCAAGTATAAATCAAAAAGAGAGGAATTGTTTGCAGACAGGTTTTGGATGGGATTTTATGGTAATATGTCTTTTGTATAAATTGTGTAATCTTATTGTCTCATTAGCAACTCAGCTAACAAGCTATGTTACCTCTTCAATAACTCTTCATCAGACACAGTGATGTATGATACCAAGAACAAGATGCCAGGGGGATTAAATGGCACATTTTAAAGTAAATGATTAAGAAGATGGGGGAATTTTTATGACACAAGCACAAACATTAGTTAGTGGGTTTGGAAACAGTAACTTGTGAGTATTCTCTGACAAAATAAGCTTGGTGGTGGATTGTTGTGCCACTTTCTGTTATGACCTTAAGGCTGACAATCAGCACTTGGGAAGATCTCACCTTGTACAGATTAAATACTCACACACATTCTATTCATGACACTGTACGACACTTTCAACCGACACATGTTGTTGTGACACTCCAGAAAGAAGGTGAGAACAAAAGCAGCCCATCAGACAAGATGCCATGCCACATATCTATTCACACACCTACTTGTATGCACATCCACAATTGTTAAGCATTAGCGTTTGCAACTTACCATCACCGAGATGTGGAGCAGGTGCATATGTTCATGGAGCACGTGGGCGGGCTCCTGGGCTGTGGGGTGCGTCGTCTGATCCACAAGCTCAGACTCGGTCACGGAGACGTGGAAGTACAGCGTCCCATTCTCCAACCACTGCTGCTTCCAGTGCACCTGAGAAATGTCCTCGCCCGTGCCCGACATCTCTGCAGAGGAGAAGGAGGGAGGGAGGGTATCAGTGTGTGGTGTCGACATTTAATCCACCAGAACCTAACATTTAAACTGTGTTTGCCGAAGCACATAACATTGAAAAAGAGAAGCCAACAGAAGTTGCCTCAAGAATAAACCACAGTTCAAATGTGAGTGTCGCGCATTAGGATTCTTGTGTGGTGCTCTTTCTCGGCCCACATCACCACCGCGCTGCAACTAGAAACCTTGAACTCTAGAATAGCTGGACCTCTTAAGCTGTCATAATTTTGCACTGCTGTGAAGTTGGCTCGGTAAGACTTACCGTCAAGCTGCTGCATTGCATAACTGCTTTGATGAAATCTTTATGACGACAACCTTTTCACCCATGGAATTAGTCAGGGATTAGTCCAAATTCAAAATGAATCAACCGCAAGCGTCACAAATTTTTCCTGCCATTCCAATAAAGACAGTGCTCCAATTATCACCGAAATGAGCAACAGATGGAAAAAGGCTTATTCCTGCTAAGACCATTTATTTGCATTTCTCTTGTCAGGCAAGACAACAGGACCCCAAAAAAACTCAAAATACAAATAGGAGAACAATAAAGTGACAAGCTAAACCCAGGAAATGCTTTCCTCTCTGCATCTGCATAAATCATTCAAAATTTTACAACAATATGAAACTATTAGCTCCAGGGCAGTGCTGGCATTAAATATCAAAGATCAAAGGAACACTGGAAGCATTTAAAGCATTTAAAACCGAAGAAGAGGGAGTGCTAAATAAATAAAACAACACTCAATTGCAAGTTATGAGAGAAAAGAAAAAGACCAAGAGGGGGATCACCAGCTTACCCCGATATGGATCGTGGCACAAGAATCGAATGCTGTTAAGTGGGAGTGGTTTTCGGGAGAGGAGTACTGAAAAGCCTCGGGGAGCCTGAGATTGTGTGGCCTGATACAGTATTTGTCATGAGGCCGGGTGACAAGGGCAGAGACATCTGCTGACATCCCCTATCAGCGCCAGGTAGCAAATGACAAATGGCTTTTGTTGCAGCTGGTTATTAACCCACTGACTCTAGGTCAGGGGACATGGGCGGCAGGGAGAGCGTTGTGTGAGCGCCATAGTGCCACAGGCCTTCGGGTGCAGCGAGGGAGCATGTAGAGCAGACAGCCGCACATAAAATGACAGAACCTATAACATAAAGGTACATATACCTTATATAATTAAACCCTCAATGTTGTGGGTAAGAATATTTGATACAGTAAAGGAAGAGCGCTGGAATAAACAATTTTTTTCCTTTGTCTATTTACTTGATGGATATTGGTGTTCTTTTTATCATTTAATTATGAATTGTAAAATACATATCTGGTCTATATGGTCTTAAAATAAAAGCTTATAAAACAGGAAATATTTCTCGATAAATAAATAAGTATTTTATAAATCAGTAAAAAAACAATCACAACTATTGTCAAATAATCTTGTGAATCTCGAATAATCAACACTAAATCCATTCACACATTATCTCCAATCTTTTCGGCGCTCTTTGGAAGTGCACTTGAAACATCCTCCCTATTGCAATTGGCCGGCGAAATGTTCTACATAGTTTTGCTGACTACAGCTTATGATAACATTTTGTAGGGTGTGAAATTATTAAACGCCTTAACTGCTGGCTGTTCAACTCCTTACGTTTAACCTGTGGGCTGAAAACTCGCTGCTTGAACTTTCACCTTGACAGAAGATAAAGCTTTGTCTGCTGGGCCGACTGTGAGGGGCCGCCTGCCAACCGGTACCTTTTTAAACAGAGCTTATCGTGCTCCCGTCACATTTATCCTGGAATTTATCTCACTTGCTTTATTGTGTGTGCATTTCAGATAGGCATAAAGAAACATTACTCAACTATTGTACTTAAAAATGGTACACTGAATTGTATAGAGGAGAACGGTGACTCTATTGTTACTACTCCACATGCATAATGCACTTCCTTGCACTACCTAAGTTAGTGGGTATGATCTCCCAGTGCATGACCAAATGATAGTCAGCATTCAAACTAAAAGACCCAGCAAAATCAAATGTAATTCCAAAGTAGATTAGCCCAAAAAAAACTTGTCAGTCTGTGCTCACCTCCGATAGTCAATCGGAAAGTTAATATCTAGAATTCCACACAGAATTTGCCATATTCATGACAGCCACAACACTCCAAGAGGAATCATGTAGAATATATGACCGTGTTTGAATTCAGTTAATGGGTCAGCACAGTCAGAGCTCACGTGAAGACACTAAGTGTCCGTTTTCTGGACATGAAAACCACAACTGCTGGGACTCGAACACAACCAAACCATTATCTACACCGCACATCCTTTGAGGGTAGTGTGGAAGGGGCTGGTGCCAAACCCAGCCGACATGTGGTGAGAGGCTGGGTTCAACCTGCGCAGGTCGGCAGCAAATCGCAGGGTCAACATACAGAGACAAAACTGTTCATGCTCACATTCACATCTCCAATAAATTTACAGCCTCCAATTAATCTAACCCCTATATGTTTTTGGACTGTGGGAGGAAGCCAAAGGACCAGAATAATACACATGTGGCAGCAGAGGACTTACAGCCTTGCGTTAAATAACCGACTATGCACAACACCGATACTTTGCTAGGACTAATTTAAAAGTGAGTTTCCTATAAAACAAATCTTGCAGTGATATAAGTTACAACATGAAGGACGGATTGGGCACTAATAGAGTTTCTAGGGCTGTTACCTTCCTTTGTACTTTTGTTATGTAAATGAAGATACTCAGTAAGCATGCTATGCAAAGACAAAAGGATTGTTTGTGTGTGTGTCCTTGTCTTTTGTGCTGTGAGGCTTGTCATTGGGCAGCCAGCCAGACGTCAGTGGGATATAGGTCGATGGCCTCAAGGTCTGCTTGTAATTCATTAGGAAGAACATTATTAATGTGTATATGCGCATGACTGTGTGCCTACGTGTATACTGCATGAATGTGACTGAAGCGAATATGCTCCCAGCAAGGGTGTCAGCAGTACACTGTCTCCCAAACTGAGTCCAAGGACAACCCATCGGAATGACATAATGAACATTCCATAGACCCAGGGTGATTGTCTCCATGGATCAAAGGGAGACGGTGAAACATCATAATTTTTTTGGGATCTTTACAGAGTAAAACTGCCCATTGGAGGTACTTGTGTTTTTTATGTGTCATCACCACTTCGGCCATAAATCTCTATTCTCAGACAAGAAGGCATTGGGACTGTCACATTATTCAAAACTGCTCAAATGGCCTGTGCCAGTGTTTTTGCAGTTCAGGCTATTTCCTATAAATAGTTTTCTTTTTTCCACAATCGACCATTTTCTAAAATAAATGCATCACACTGTTCCTTGTTCCTTGCAATCAATCACAGATTACAGTCAGTGAAAATCAATCGGTAAAAGGTGTAATGACACATTTTCTTCGCTAAAGAACACTGCACTGGTAAGGTTTTTGGAAAAAAGGATGTCGGAAAAAAGGATTGTGTGGATCTTGGTCGGGCTTTTTACAACTACACACAACAATAACTAACTTTGACACAAGGCAGGCGCTTGTTCATCACTGACCACACAGGATGGCATAGAATATTTACTTTCGAGACAGGATTCCATTTTTCAAACATAATTCGCAGCCTGCCATGCCAGTGTGGATCTATGTATAATAACCTTCAACGTTTTATGTGTGCTTCACTTTTACTGGAAAATCTGATTCAGCTCAGGGACATACGAATTATGAAACCTTGGTTTAGTCACTTCTTTATAAAAGTCAGGACAGAGATCCTGAGAGCTTGGTCTAAATCCTGAATAAAGCCCTCTTACTCTTGGCTAAGTCCTCTCTGCAGGTACTTAAGATATAAGTGAAATCTCCTGAACAAACACTGGGAGCAGAACTCTTCTTAAAGAGCTGGTGATCATATAAGTGCTCACTTTGCGTTTAACTCTGTAACATCCTTCTCTTGTTTTTCTTCATAATTTGTAATACTTGCCTAAAAGGGCTGAGATACACTTTGGGTTGGCTGCATTTACATCTGTTAAATTTCGCCTTGAATAACCGTGATTTATACCAGACTCAGTCTCTCAGAGTTGGATATCTGATAAGTTATGAGTCACCCCACAGAGGGAACAAACCCTTACCTTGAATACTTGTATCCCAAATTCATGCTGTTTGCAAAGAAAAACACATGCAGTGCAAAGACCCAAAGGTTACCTATAAACACACAAAGTAAGACCCCTGTAATTAGCCAGACGTTGATCATGGAACCAAACAAACTGTTGCACAGTGAGATTCTCAACTTTAACCAGGTCTTCACTGCTTTGTTATTCGCTTTCCTTCACAGAGATAACCGCTGCCATTTCAAATTGCAGCACACTGATCAGATGTGATCTAACGGCCGTCTCCCTGTGAGTTGGTTCCTCTCGCACAAGGTGGCTCTTTTTCGGCAGCCAATGTCTAAACAGCTGCTGTTCAGTAGCTGCTCAACAAGACACCTAACAACAGACCAATTAGCGAGAAGTGACTTGACCAGAAACGACCAGATATTTCCCTCTTAAGTAGACCAGAGCAAAAAAGTCAATATAACACCTACATTCATCAAGTTGACAGAGATTGGCCAACGATTCCAAATGAATGCTAACTCAATACCGCTAGATTAATAAGCATTGACAAAAAAAAAATCGCTTTAGCCCCTGAACTCCAGTGACAGTTTAACTTATGCCTCTACTTTGTAGTTTTATAGGCCTCTTCCACACCACTCAATGTTTTCTTCTTGTAGAAGTATAACATCTTGAAAAAAGAAAACACAAATCAAGTATAGTCGTCACAGGCCAAATGAGGCCCCTTGTGACAATTGCAGATTAATACCCACATTAACTGCAGGTCTCAGCAGTGACCAGCACCAACTGCAACAGCAGAGCTTTAGTTCCCCCTGGTTGCCACTGATGGCCGTAATGAGGCCGTGTGATTATAAAAAGGCAGTGTTGGTGTAATGAAACTGCCTGAACAAGGTGAAATGATCTGATTACATCATACACCTAATTTATTGCACAAAGCTCTGTTGCTTGATAAAAGTAAAAACCCACTCTAAAACTGAATACATATTTACTGTTTCAACATTTTAATTAGTAGGGATTAGCAGCTCCCTCCGGGAGAAATACTGGAAATTATGTCATCCAAAAACAAATCCTGGGGTTGCTCATTTAAAACAGACAGAAACCATGCTAACCCTTTAAGGATATTACAGACATATTTTCTGATTCACAGCTGGCACCTATTTGAATAAGTCGTTTCAAAAATCTCATGAGCCCACAGAGTCGAAATCTAACCCGATGCCAATGCACCGTCTCCAAAATGCAATACTTGAAAGCATCTTCAATTCAATCAACAATGCTCTTATTTCCAAATAAAGACATGATCGTCTTTGTCTGTAACTAACTTTAACATCTAGAATTTTCTCTCAAGGAGGTGAATTTTCCCTCTTAATTCAAACTATAACCACACTCAACTCTTATATATTTTTTCAAACAGTATCTTTCCCATCATCACTATCAGTTCTTAGTGTGTTGATGCTGATTACTGCCACAGTTGCACAGCAGCTAACAGCCTGGCAGACAGCAGGCCGGAGTTCAAAATTCTTGCCGTTAGAATATATTGTCTGGGAGCTGAAAAACATAAGCACGTAGATGCATAGACAGTTCTCAGCTCACCCACACAACAACACACATTCCCAAAAGGTTGGCATTCATCAGTTTAAAGGTGATCATGGCAGTGCCGAGTCAGGGATTGTGCAAGCCTGACAGCTCCATGACAGTTTGTCAGCTCGGCAACAGGCATGTGTCGTCGACATTTACGATGATGAAAGCTGGCACCCTTAAGGCACTATGCTGCCTGCCATTACATACATGGCACCGAATCATATTGTAAAGGCTGCCTTTGGCTAGAATGTCTTGTGATGACACATTGGGCATATGAATATGTATTAACTAATGAGAGAATAAGGATGGATACACTGGTTTCATTTGTTTTACGCCTAAAATGAAATCAAAGGCAGGAAGGGAAATGTGAAAGTGAAAGACAGAGAGAAACAGAAAGGGGAATGGGACTTATCAGTTCAGGAATATTAGCATAACTCCTAGACATTCAAATTCTGTGACTAAAAGTATGTCAGCTTTGACAATGGTAAATTCAGCATGTCTTTAACTCTTCGAGTTCATCCTCCTGTCAACAGGAAATGCTAATCAGTAGCGAGGCCACACACCTCCTTTATTAGCTGCTAAATGGCCTGGATGCCATATTCCCAAAATGCTAACGGTCCCATTAGCATTTATTAAGATCTGATGGGAGCTATGGAATATTTAGATAGGATGAAGTAGAAAGGCAAGCAGGGTTCTTCTATCCAATTTAACACCCATGCAAATAAATGCCACCCTAATGTCTCATTACAAACTCTAATGAAATCGCTGGCATTCACATAAAGACCAATGAAAAGGAACACAATTAAAAATGCATCAAGACACTTTTGCTATACCTACACAGGCCTGACACACAACTGGATAAAACACACAAGTTCATGATTCCATCTCCACAATCCCAATTTGGTCCAAGTTGTTTTCTCTCCATCAATGAGCCATACCCAAGCTCATTTGGTAGAAGAGCACCACAATTTAAAAAAGGTAATTCTGGTGGAATTCCTCAATAAAAAGTCAAATTAAGCCTGATCATGTTAGTGACCAAATCCAAACATTGAAATAAGGGAAATGTAGCAAGATAGGAAAGAGATTTCTGTTGACCGTTCAAGGTTGTGAAGGAAAAACAATCCACAAGAAAGAAAAAGATGTCTGTATTCCTCTCCCCCTTTCAGACCTCCGAGCACTGCAGACTGTTGTCGCTATGCTTCCGCGCTTAATCAGCACTGTGGGATCCATTTCTGTTGACTCAACACCTGTTTCTGTGGATGACCTGTTTTTCACCTCCCTTCTCCACATGCGCGCCTGCTGCAGAGGCCGCTTTATACACTTTTACACCTGACATTTCTCAAGACAAAACGTACAAGTGGCACTCATGCCACCACTGATTATTTTACTGCCCACCAAATTACAGCAATTCATGAACGAAAGTCATTTGTCAAAAGGGCAGTTTCATACCATTTTCTTCGAGGACTAAACTTTGCCCGGTGTCTGGAACCAACTCCACCGCACGGTTTGTCGTAATTTGTCCCCGAGCAGTGAGTGGTGCAGTGGAACCCTAACATTTGCTCCGTGTGCAATGACAAACAAAACAGCCGCTCTTGTTAATAAGGGTGGAACAGGAGGGATGTAGCAGGATTTCCACAGCGAGGACAACTTTGTCCCTGAAGTTCTTAGTGGGGTCCTCTGAAGGGTCTCCAGCTAATGAGAGGCCCCGCCAGTGCCACTCAGGCCTTATCGCTGGTGTCCACACCCGCGCTCGCTCAGACTGCGCTCAATCACGGCGGCAGCTTTTCGACGACTCACTGACCGCCACCTAGAGAAAAACCAATCACATTTTCCAGAAGCGCCGTCGGTGAGCCCCCAGCATGAAGGGGAAGGTGACTTATGACTTCACAACACACAAGTGGAAAGAGTATTCGGAAGTCGCAGTGAGTGCTTTAAAGAAAGCATATATTTCATCACTCCCCCCTCCCTCCCCTCATAAATATCCCAGAAGTTCGGTGAAAGTCACGGCCACATAATGCGTCTTTCATCTCTAAAAGCATACATTATAACTAATATAAACAGAAAAGCACATCGCCATCCACAATAATTGCATCATCCTACATACTTTCAAAAGAACGAAGAAAAAGTGCAAAGTAAGCAATGAATGAATAAATGAACGCTATTTGTTTTTAAAGTGAGCCCTGGAGCTGTGGAACCATTAAGTGAGAGTTTAAATAGAACAAACAAATAACTGCTTCCTTATGGCACCACTGTGAAACAAGTGAATCGCACGGGCCCGTTTACTATATGTGCGTCAGTGCCTCTATTATTGATCAAGGTCACCTCCATTTTTTTATAATCTAAACCGATACTAGGCTTATTATACAGTGATATATACTGAATACAATTTTGGGGGTTTGCCTCGGAAACTAGCATCATTAACCCGCTAAAAATCAAGTTACAACGAGTGTAATGTATTCGCGGATCTATAAATGCCTTGTCCATTGTGCTCTTCCATCAGGATTAGTGAGGCATGGAGCCAAAAGACAAACAACGAAAAAAGGAAGAGCCCTCCTCCTCCTAATGTATCTAAAGTGACACATTAACGGGATAAACAGTCCCCTTATCTGCTGAGTACATGGGCTTCTTCTGAAACGCTACAATCCCATTAACAAGACCTATTCAGATTTCCCATCTGCCCGACTCTCTTACTATAATGTAAGGCTTGTCCACTGATGGGGGGGTGGGTTGTCTGCCAGTGCCAAAGTGGGAGGCTTGAGTGTAATAATACACACATTAAGATTTACTAATCCTTTGTCTTGGCCTCAATTGAGACCTTGGTCAAATAAAAAGGGAAGGGTGCATTGGCACGGCTATTTTAAACTACACTTACAGCATTCGGGTCAATTCTGTGCCAAGGAAAGTCAAAACACAAATGGACATTAAAATTAAGATATTGCTAGCGACAGACAAAGCTCATTACAACTGAATGAAGTGAAGGTGTCACACTGCTACTGAATAAAACCAATGCAGCTTTGCAGAGGGGCCAGCCGACGGATACCAGGTCAGTTTTGACAATTGTTGCAAATGTCATGTAAGCAATGGAGCTTAGAAGAGCATCTTCTGCTGATAAACTAGAGAGCACACATTTAAAACAGCAGTGTGCAAGAGGGAGGCTGTACAAATGACCAGTAGCTCATCAAAAACCTCCCTGATTAAAAGGAGTCAAGTAAGGAAACAATAAACCAATGTGAGAGATTTGATTCCATTGCTGTAAACGGATACAAAGAGTAGAATCATTTATATTATTGATTGTTTGAATCATATTGCCCAGCACCACTGGCCCTTGGTCAAGTAAAGAAATCAAAAGGATATTTTTCAGAGATTTTAGATGCATCATGACATTGAGGCCAAAAACATTTCCGCTTTCAACTTTAATTCCCTGGTGGTGGGCTGGGGAATCAATGGGAATCAGCAGCTATGCATGTCTGGCTAGTTTCAAATAGAACATCGATTTTGAATTTAAACTTGAATGAACCGGACAGTTTGCTGTGTGTGATGTGCAATCTTGATAAAACTGATCTCAGTTACTGGATGGTTTCAGGGATGACCTGCATGGGCCCTGGTCCCAGTGTCAGCTGTAATGGCCTTCACCAACAAGCAGTGGTCTTGTAACAACAGCGCTATGAAGTGTTAAGCTCAGCCAACTGAAAACCCAATGGTCAAGGATTAATTTATTGCGGGAATTCAACTGGGACTCCATTTCCCAGCATGAGACTGTGGTGATTCTTACATTGCTTGGTCAAGGATTTCATACATAATGGGTTCTGCCTCTCAGGAGTCGCCACATGGGATTTTTCCTGTGAACAGCCCGCCCACTCTTGGTTCAGGATCTGTTCTGTTATTTCCCCTCTGTCTCGCCGGACTTTAGATTCTGCTCACTAACCTCACCCTGGAATAGCTTCAGGATTAGGAACCAAGTTCTGGTCTAGTAATTGCATACACCATCAAGGATAACGTTTTACTCTGCAAGCTCTATTGCTCCCTCTGGACTCCATTTTCCTTCTTGTATTCATTTCAATTAATTCTTCAGTATTGTCTCCATTGAGGGTTTTTAGGCAGCATCCTCATCATCAGAACCTCTATTCTGCAGGGTCTTAAAGTTGAACCTTGGGTTGTTCATGTCTTCCTAAAAAGGTCAGGGGTGATAAAATAGAATCATGCTGGCAATCCCCTCCCCTTCTAGTGAGTGGTTTCCCATTGGACACCTTTGAAGCTTTTCACTGCCATGTAAACTACTTTGCCTGCAATGCTCATGGGCTACAGGCAGATTAGGGCTGGTTTCCATGCTGCCAGAGCCATACCTTAAACTTTCATTACAGTCTGCACAGGTTGACAGATTTTCCGACAGCCGTTTGAGCCTTGACACAAGCTGCCATGTCCCTCAGACTGTTATTTTGTCACATAATAAATTTTGTCATATTACTGGCACTGACTCCTTTATGAAGGCAAAAAGGAACCCGTCTGTGACTACTGTATTTTCTTCATAACAGGTCTACCTTGACATGATGAGCTTGACACCTCGCCAGCTGCTTAAAGGATCCGTTTTCTGTCTGGCAGAGTCTGCGATGACAATGCATGAAAGTCTTAATCGGCATCAACCCGGAAGTGGATTTCGAGGCACCGCTCTCCACCTTTATAGCTCATACCCGCATGGTCACTATAGTGCATCCTCTTAACGACTTCCATATCAAGCCTGTGGCAGAGTTATATTACTGTGCTGGATAGGGGAGCTGAAAGCTTGGCAACGTGGCCTGTTCACTGCTGTGTTTTTGTGCTGAGGCAACATTCTCTTTACACAGAACATAATCAGTGAACAGAGGCCAAGTGTTCTGTCTGTATCTGTGAATCATCTATTTGAAGAGGATTTTTCCGACAAAAATATATCAGACTAGAAAGTGGGCCATACTCCCTTGAGAATTATTGTACTCATTCCCAAAATATAAAGTAATCCCAGTAATCCGAATCAAGTTGAGGTTTTATTATGCTTTAAAAATATATATTTTTCAGATTTTAAAAGCATTTTTTGACTGGACACATTCCAATTTTTAGAGGGACAAGATTTTGACAATGATTAGCATCTTGAATTGATGTTGGTCATATAAGTATATATATATTTTAAAAATATTCTGGTTCATTCCAAGTGTCTCTTGTTGCGACACTTAACATGTTGCTTTGGGTTGTAAATTATTCTCTTGCTGAATTCTGAGTTCTCAATTACCCTGTTAACCTTGAAACTATTGGGCGTCTGCAACCTATGTGGTCATGCCTCTTATCTCCCCTCTTTTCCCCCGGGGAGTATGTTTGTTGTAAGTGTGAAGCTCAGTGTGCGTTTCCTTTTCAAAGGAAATGTAGTTTGGGCTGACAACCCACAGCTCCCAGCTGCCCTTTCCCCATCTCTCCAGTGATTACCACTTTCCTTTTGTCAACTGTGTGCTCTATTCCTTGGTGGCACTACTGTTAGATGATAAAAACTGACATAATTCATACATCACTGTACTGTATTGAACAAATAGATATAAATCTTTAAATGACCCAAACTGATCCTGACAAAATTCCTCCCACATATGATGCTCACTCTCAACTATTGCAATGTCTCATGTGCAGGAAGGAAATGTTGTAAATGCAGTTTTATTAAAATACTTGAATGTTCACAAATGGTTTAATCTGGTTGAAATTATTTTCATCAAAGACACATTAAATATTATGAATTTATGCCGTAACCTTTGGGTGAAATGAATTTCTTCTGCTCTATAGAGGTAGGTATTTATTCATGCCGATTTGAAAAAAGCACATAATGACGTCTATTAGCATGGAGAACCTGACAAGCAATGTTATATCATTTTGTTGAATCAGTAAAGTAGTAAAAAAAAAAAGAAAGGAAAGCTTATTAAAAGAGAAAAAATTTAAATAGAAAAAGAATTTGCAGATTCAGTCCTTGGCAAATGGTAACAACATGTTGCATAGAGAGGCTTAAAGAAAATGCACCCATTATCTATTCACCACTACGCCGATAGAGGGGTGGCTGAAGTGTTTGATTCCACAAATCTCATCTGGAGTTTCAGGGGTACCCAGCGTTTCATCCTAATCCAGTCCAATTGAAGTAATCCATACTGCTCCTGTGGTGTCCTCTGAGTGTCCGTAAACCAGGGTATGTCCAACTTCTTTTTTGTCAGTTTAACATATGAAAAAACGTAATGCAAATTTTGGGTATAATATAGAATAAACCAATCTAAAATGGTATTGCAAGGTAGTAAGAGAAATCAACTCTCAAAAGAGGAAACTTTCATTCTGTGCATGATCAAAATACTGCACCACTGACTTCAAACTAGGTTGTGGTTGGTCAAGATTCCACTGCCCAAAGAAGGGGATGCCCCTTGATGAGCCTAACCACAGACCAACACTTCCATGAGCACTAAGGTACAGGCATAGTGCATTATTTTTACTTACACAGCATTGGCACTGGACAGGAAAATGAAGATCCGAAACCAGTAAAGATACTTAAGTTGGTCTTGGCGCCACTCTACGCTGGCTGGAAGATAAGGCCGAATGTGTCCAACATTTGCACCGACTATCGGCAGCCACTCTAACCCCATTTCCAAGTGAAAATCGGCATCTGGATCCGACAATCAAATCTGATGTACAGCTTGTTATTTTCCATTACAGAGTATTGGCCAAAGGGCAGCAAGGAGGCCTATGTTTCTCTACTTTAAAAGAACCAGTTCTATTTCATAAGGTCCTGTGTTCTGCTCTCATCAATGTCCTGATAAGAAAATGTTTCCAGCAGCTATAACTGTTTATCTGGAGCACTTATAGTTACTCCAAGCAGAAAATAACACTACACTGATTTAAATTGGTAAAAACACGATATTAGAAAACCCAAACAAATGCACCTTTCTACTTTAGCTGACGCACAAGTCTCTACTCATATGATTATCTCCCCTGATCTGTGAATGGGGTTTACGGTATGTCAGGACATTGACACCCCAAATAAATTAGCCACTATAAATAAATAGCCTATGCTATGTTAATTAATTTCCTGTGGGCATGGCTGTGTTTCGCCTGATTAATGATGGCAACGCCACTGGCATGCTGAGTTGGGTCCCCCTGTCACGGGAGATAAATCAGTGGTGCACTGTACGGCGTCTTGCCCCAGCTGTGTCCAACATATCCACTTTCACTGGCTTCCTGACCTATGGCACTGACAAGGGTGTGACCGCCGGGGTGCTTGATCATAAGTCAAGCACTTAGTTACTCATGAGACACTGACACTGGGGAACTGACGACTGCATGTGCAGGATGGAGTATTGGAATTCAGGTTCTTGGATTTGTTCCTTGTTTTGTGACCACATATTTCACTGTGGTGTTCCACCCATTTGACAGATTTTCTGTTTTTTAGACTTTAATTTCTAGGATTATTCTCTCAAATAAAAAAACTTCTCATTCAACCAAGCTCAACGAATGTGTACTAGCTATAGGACGTGGATTATAATCTCATAAGGGAGGGCAACAGAGACAGATTAAAAGTCTTCTAATATTAATTCCTTATATACTAGTACAGCAAGTATTCCTGTAACCGTCAAGCAGAAAGCCTTTTACAGAGACAAAAGCTGGGACTAAACCATACAAGTATTAGGTCAAGTCTTTTGGATTTGCTCTGAAGCCTGAGGGAAACGATCCCGCAAGGTTTCACAGAAATGAATTCCTAGTCCCACATCACTAGATAAGTATCCCTGGTAGTAAATTGCATTTTCAAAGTATACCGCAGTGTATTTAGGTGGATTTATGACTCATGTCAAAGGTCAACACAGCAGCATGCCTCATGTAGTACGGGAAACTACAAAGGTATACATGTTCAAGCGACTATTTACACCGCTCACCTGAGTCCATACATGCATTCAAATATATTTCCTCTCAAAATGAGGACATTACACAAAAAAGAAAACTACAACTTACAAGACTTGAAATGTAAATTTCCTCTCAATGACTATGAATCATTGTGCAATTGACAAAGATTGTATTTAGGGAAATATTGTGTGATATCACCGCAACTCTGGCTCTGATCTTCTCTAACTTCTTCCTCAGCTTCCTCAGCTTCCTCCTGACTCTGCGATCGAGGAGGTGAGACTGGCCTCCTAATCTCCAACAAATGGAAATCCACTCAAGTGTTGACACCAAACAAATACACCTCTTTCAAGTACCGTGCTGGGACGTTTACTGCTGTAGTAAAACGATCTGTGGTTGAGATTTACCGTCCACTTGGACAAATTGGTGCTTCGAGGATGAGCTAGACAAACTAAAGTCTGCCATTCCTGACTACGACTTTCCATTACTCATCTTTGCTACATCCATTTAGAAAAGTCCAAGCTCTGCAGACTCCTTGTCCCAGATACACCAATTTGATCCAAACTGAGTTTGTAGCCCTCCAACTCACGAAGCTGGTTAACAACTTCATCTTATACTCAGAACAGATAATCTAACCGTCACACCCTTGAAACTTTCTGAACACCATTTAATTTGCTTCACCGTGCCACCTTCAGTTCCACCACCTCTGGTTTGATCTGCCGTCCCCAACGAGGCTCTTAACTCCCCAGTGGTCGTGTCCAGCCCAAAAGTTTCTGCTTAAAGAGTAAATGTAATTTTAATAGCGTATTCTACAGTGTAAAGCTCATCGACATAGTATGAACTCACCATTTTATATAACTGTAGATATGTGTGGCATAAAATGCATCCTCTAAACCTACAGCTTTCAGGTGTACGAACAACATTCAGAATAGTAGTGCACCACTCTTTTCAGTGCAATGTGTAACGGCCATGGTCAAATTGTTAAGAGGTCGATAGTGTATTCTTGATTCTCTCTCTCAACATATTCTTTCAGTTTGTCAATTGAAAAGATTGGGACCTCCCCCCCAAAAAGTGGGTTTAATAAAAGCCGGTCTGAGAGTTTGACAAACAAAAAGTGATTTTGTGAGAATCTTCAGAGTCTAACAAGGATGGTATAAACTGAGAATGGTGTGGTAGAAATATGGGTTCACTTCTTCCATTCCTCATATTTGATCTGTGTTGGCACCCTGAAACCAGAAGCGGGGCGTGTACACTAAATTACCCTTTTTTCCAGATTAAAAAAAGATTTAAAACTTTCAGTGCCTGATTTAATTGTGCTAATTAACAAAACTGGAATTAATAATTGAAAATGACAATAAAACACTGCTAATGTTCAATAACTCTTCCCATTTGGTTTCCAAGCATCCCCGATGTCCTCAACACCCTGTCCAACTCCTTGTGAAATGAATGAATAAAAACCCTCAACTCTTAATCCCTCCTAATTCCTCCCTTTTGTTTCACCCCTCCATTCTAGATAAATAAATAAGAGGGGAATCTGAGTCAACTTGGCATGGTACACTTTATTAGCGTAAGAGGCTTATCGTCAGCATATGAGCCCGGTTTCAATATTACTCCCTTCTATATAAGCTTCCAGCTTCGGAGGCTGACGACACCGACAATGGAAATGCAAAGTAAAAGAAGATTAGTTGAGGCCACGGAGGAGATTGAGTGGAGGCTTCAGCAGCATGGCTGATGGAAAGGGACAGAAGCATCCCAAAAAGTTCATGCAACAAGTTCAGCAAATGACGGTCCACTTGACAGCCTATGTTACTATCAATAGTCACACTGGCATCTGTCCTGTGGGCGGAACTGTGAAAATATCCGTCACATTTTCACATTGGGAAATGAATCTCGGAATATTCTCGTCTCCTACCCACCTGCATAGAAATATTCATTCATATCTATTCATCTAGCTATTTTTTCAGTGATTTGTAATTCTAAAAAGGACATTTCTCTTTATTCTGCAGTGTAGACAAATTTAAAACCAAAAAGGATCAAAACCAAACCTGTCCCGGTTCATCTCGCTATTTATCAGACTTCTGTGTTTTGTGCGCTCCGTTCAGCAGTTGTTTGCTGTGTTCCACAAATGGAGTGTTCAATAGCTGGAGAGTTGGAGCCAACGAGAGGTCCTGACTCACACACAAGTGATGATGAGAGCGCGGGATGCACTCCAGTCAAAAACATTTTATTTCTGGCAGGAGGTCACTATTCTGGGACGTTCCGCCCTTCCTTGTGCATACAGAGAAAGTCTGAGGAGAGCGGCAGCGGGGGAGAACAGGGATCAACAACAACAACAGCCATGACGTCAATGAAGTAAGATGCATCATGAGAAGGGGGGTGTTTGGGAGATGGCAGGTTGCACAGTAGCTTAATGGTGCAGGAAGGGTAGGCAGGCGGATGTAGGTTAAACATTGGCCCCCATACGAGATTTGCTAATAGAATAAATAGACGGGAATCAGCCGAGTAATCAGCTGATGTGGGCAGGCACTGACATCTGTTGCCATCAGCTGATATAGTGGGATTTCCACTCCTTGGCCTGCCTAAACTAATGATCCGCTCAATTTGATGGCTCAATGTTGGATGGAATATTTCATGTAATTCACTTAGCACATCAAGAAATACCTCCAGCGAACTGCGTGCGACTGGTTTGGAGTCTGTGTTGGATAATCAGTTTTTTTCTACAACCTATGCAAACCAATTTGATGCACCGTACGCATCAGTCAGGCAACCACTGTATGCACTGATCCAACCTCAGCCACATGCTAGTTGCTGTCAGTCCGTGTTACGTCTCTGAATTTGACCCCATGTGTTGTTTGCAGAGCACCGCCAGTAACTCCCACAGAGCCGCATGCAGAGTCTGAGATGTAATCTCCTCTGCTTTCCCTTTGCACAGTTGTCCCCCGTTGTGCCGCGGCCCTGTGTTTCTGAAGCCCAGGTAGAACCGCCTCCGTGTGGTTCTTCCACCACTGATTTTGATCAGAGTTCTGTAAGTGGATTTCTATCTCACCTGGATTCACTTGACTGGTACATTGATTTGTATCTGAGCCAAAGCCGGTTTCAAAAGAGAAGACGTTGGCGTGTGTGATGGATGGCTGGATGAAACACCGTACGTGCTTTTGTATTTGTGCGTGTCCAATAAATCGGTCGCAGGGTGATCGGATGGGTTGATTATTTATTTTGTCTTGCATGGTCACAGTCTCATTACTTTGAAGATGAATATCGTGACATTGTTTAACACACAAGCATTATTTTTGTCTGCTTTTTTCCTACACACAGAAACACACCAGCGTATTCGTCTGCCGACATTAAAGCCCTGTTCCAATTCTTAAGAGGACCAGTGGCGTCTATAGCTGCTGACTCACACAGACATAACGTCACCGTTACATCGACTACAAATGAATATTGTCTTTGAAAAGGCAAAAAAATGCCCCCGTTGTTTCAGGCTTACAGGAAATGTCTGCTTTCAGCATATAGTGTACACGCATTTATATGCACAGACGGGGGTTCTCTCTCAAGGAAGGTTATGTTTTATTTTTTCTCAGATTGGAAGTGACACTCGTCAGAAGATAGTCCGATTGAGTACTGCTCCAATTAATATCATGCAATTAGTGGGGGGGATATGGATGGGGTCTTCTATCCTACAATGCGTTTTACTGTGATATGTCTGAAGCATTTCTGTCAATAGTCCAATGCAGACAGATGTGCTAAAGAGAGAGATATGTCAGTATGGGGGGGTAAGGACAAATCTTATCGACAAATGTATTTTGTGTCAGTGTATAAAGTCATATTGCCCCCCCCCCCAATCACGCAATACGATAAATTAAGAATCAGCTTTTTTGTATGAGGCGTGCCCTCCATTTTCTTGCATAGATTCATGGTCAGACCACGTACATTAAGCCGGGCTTCGCCGCTCAGAGACTGTATCACATGACCATAACAGACGGCCTCTGTCGGATGTCATTAGCCAGCAACTCTGTTTCCCTCAGACAGTGTTGAATCACGCGCATGCACGCACACACACACACACACACACACACACACACACACACAGCACGGGAAGAGACACAGGCACCAGACACCACAAGCGCGAATGCAAATACGAAAAGAACTCACACGTGCAGCTGTTGTCAAGCCAGCAACCAGGGGCCTCTCGCGCAGCAGGAGTTATCTGAATAACTGCATAAAGTATTAGGAAAAAGTTGTATTTTTTTATTTTATTTTTTTTCAAACTATAGTCCAAGGAGCTGATTTAATGGGGCTCAAAAAATACCCACGTATCTGCTTTGTGTGATGAGCCCCGGGTGTTCACAGCCATAAAAACACACCGTCTTAACTCTGCCCATGACACAGATTCAGATTTCCATCTCCGTGAGAAATGCCTGGAAGGCACGCCGTCAGAAACGCAGCTCAAGGTAAAATAAATGTTCGTCTGAGAGCATTTCCCACAACTTTCTTTAATTGGTTTCTAACATTTGCAGACCTCTGTGTGTTTTACTTCCAATTTTGAATTGTCCTGCCTTTGGCTCAAGCTGTTTTTTCGTTTTGGCTGCATCCTCCTCCCTCTGCTGAGCACTCCATGTTTGCCGTTTCCAAGATGCCTCCACATTTAAAAGTGAAATCCAACATGTTTTTCCTTGCAACGTGTTTCCCAGAACAAATCTGAACACAGACCTTGACTCGGTGTTGGATTGTGTGCCCCCCCCTCCAAAAGCAACAACGATCTGTTTCTGGATCATCGAAAACAACTAGTTGATTTGAGACTAACCAAGTTTTTGTATCCAAGCTACAGATGCACACAGGAATGATACTGCATAATGTTTTCCAGACCCAACAGGCACATAAAGCCCTCAACAAAATCTACATTTCTATCATATTGATATTTGTGTGCCAACTTGTTATTTAATCATCACTTGTATTTCCCTGCTATACAGAGCAGACAGCCGGAAAATTATTAAATATGCATTAGAGTTAATAAATGCTTGCTGTGTTCAGATTCTCCACACGATGAAGGTCTCAGTCATTATATCATCTTTCCTTTTGAGCGAATGGTTTTTATAGTCAAATTAAACTGCCAGAATCCCTCACAGTCCAGATAACGCGAGTCCGCTCCATCCTGGTGACAGGTGATCTGCTCACAACATTAGCTGCGCAAACTGGCACATCAATAATGGGGATTGTGAAAGGAAATCATTTTTTAAAAACCATAAATTACACAAAACTAAGTCGACATCAACATTCAAGGAAGAAAAAATTTTGCAAGGCTCTGACAAACTGACAGATAATGGTCGTGAGGTTCACTGTCATGAACACACACAACCATCCTTGAATTGTCTCCATAAAAAAACGATGAAATAGTACACCACAGACACGCACGTATGTGAGTGTGTGTGTCAGAGAAAGAAAGATAAACATGCCAAATCCATGTGTGATAGTCAATGGCCCTATTTCCTGATGGGGGAGAGCAGAGAAGCGAAGGTTTTAAATAAACCTGAGCACAGTTACAGGCCAAAATCCTCAGAATGAGGACGGCTTAAAGGATCACTTAACCTAAATCACACAAAAAAACATATTTACTCGCTTTGTGGTACGAAGCCCTGCAGAGTTCTGCCTCTTTGTTGAGAAATCGACCATGCCATTGACTGAAATTAATTTTCTGCTGCTCACAGCGCTGAAGAGGTATTACGGGAAAAACTCAAAAGCAATGTCTCTTATAAAACACAATGGCCTCGATCCTTTGGATAATTCACAGTACACAATGTCAATGGTGTTCCTTGGAGAAAGGCCATTTTCTCTTTTTTGAGCACAGCAAATAAGATGTAATTCACCCTCATTTTAGTTGGGTACAGGCGCAGTTTCTTTGAAGATGGATATCTCAATTGGAAAATAAAACCCCCAAAACGTCATTATTGTCCGTTGAAAGTCAAGGACTTGTGTCATTGAGTCACTCTGCGGCTACTTTTGAGGACATTTCATTCCCCAGGAGTAGCTCAGGAGTTAGGACTCCTCGGTCTCATGGCATCCTCTGGAGAATAATCTTTCCAGTACGTAAATTTCTCCTGTTAGATCAGGAAAGATGTTCCCAAAGAGAACAAGAAGCTGTGGACTAAGATGTGGATACCCGACCCAAACCGGGTATCCACAGTGCCAGTTTCAGACAAAAACTTTGAAATAATAGCTTGGCTTACGTCACATTGGCTGGGCTATCTACTTGATCTCGATCTACTTGATTTTTTAAATGCACTTGCCTGTAATTTGGGAAAACATTCAGCTCCCCCTGGATTCAGACACCGAAAAAAGCTGAATAATTATCAGGTTCAGGTCGGGCTCGGTTAGTTTTCTCTCGGTTTCGGATAGTAAATCCAGAACCAGGGCAAATCAGAGAGAATAAATCTGTCTTTTGCTTGAATGTCAGCATCACTCTGAATGGCCTGCCACTAAACCCTGATTGAGATTTGAATTTGACCGTTCAATAGTCGACAGAATATGAAAAGAAATTCAAAATTCCTTTTTTAATGACCTAATATGATCCGACAGATATCTGAAACATCCCGACATTAAACATATGACTAACTTGACAAATAAACCATGTCTTTGGTGTAAAAGACTCGCATGACTGTACATAGTCTCAATGGAATACATGTGAATCTCAAAAAATGAGCTTCAAGGCCGTGTGAGACGCAGTTATGGCAAGAAAATGCTCTTATTTGATTCAGGAATTTTCTCATTTGATTCTGAAATGTTCTCATTTGATTGGTCTCGATTTTTTTGGGGGCCGTTTCTCCTGATAATCTTGTTGTGGTTTTATTGCCAAGTGAAACACGAGCTGTTCTGTCAGAAGTGCTGACTTTCTGTTCGCTCCGTCTCTACACGGAAGGAGATCTCGAGTGCTGAAACTGCATCTGCTAAAGTGAGATAGAGAAGTCCTGTGTTCAAATGGTTTCAGACAGGACGGCTAAGCAGGGCTGGAATGAAATGTGTTGGCAGATCTGTCCGCTGCTAAATATACATGCGTCCAGTGTTTTTTGCAAGTGCCCATTTAAAAAGGGGCTATATAGATGTTGTTATGTTATGTAGCTATGATATTATCAGTTAAATTTGTTTGAAAAGCTTAAATTTGTTTTCGAACTGTATTTTTAATTAGGGAAAGGCCTTTGGAGCAAAAATAGTATATAATAGGCAGCAAATGCTCAACTGGGAGGTATCAAGATCTCAAGGTGGGGATAAAAAAGAGACATAAAATAAATATGTGTATAAGCTTTTGTTGGATCAGTGATCAATCATCATCTTTTTTTGAAAATTGGGCTTGTTAAGGAAGAAAGTCTTAAACTCCCACCGGCCATATGAAAAAAAAAAAAAAAAAAAACTCAGAGAATAATAAATGCTTCTTGTCCCTACTTGGACGAGGTCACCACTCCAGACCACTAAATTATGCAGCACCCCTGAAGCCATGTACAGCGTAAAAAGGGAAGCTGTTATATACACAAAAGCTGGCATTACAAATGTCTGTGTAGAAACTTGGCAGTCCCCTGCTTGGCACCAACCGCAGTCAAATATTAGGGCGGATCAGAGGGGCAAAAAATACGGACCTATTTTGTTTAATTGCTTTTTGAAACAAGACAATTAAGCGTAGAGGTAAGCAACACCCCTGCAAGGAACACTAGTGTTTTGGATTTTACAACCACTCAAAAACGGATACACTGAACAGTAACAGAGGTCATATTGTGACATAAGTGACGCTGCATCACTGATTACACTTTACACAATTAAAATTCAGCATATATCTATAATTGTGAGAAATTAGATTTCAGACACTAAAATAATCATCTTTGACCACTGTTATGTTTCAGCAGTGTTCATTTAAGTTCAACTTCAGACTACATGACTTTCATAGTCGTCGGGTCGTTGTGCAGCTCACACTAAACGACTTGCCAAGATTGTGAGTTCATACAACAGTGGATCAACCACTGCATCATCTTTCTCCATGATAAAGCCCCGACTGGTCAAAGCTTTATTAAAGAAACTGCAGATATAAGCAGAATGTCACATGCAGGATTTTTCTCCTGGTTCCGCCTCCTTATACTGCCTTTACCCCGTCCTACATTCTGATTGGCTGTAGTGGTCGCTGGTTTGTCTAGATATCACCCGGCTTCAGAAGACGCAACATGTGTGGGCTAGGCATATAAGAAAGTACTGGTGTGCATACACTTTTCCCGTCATTGTGGGGATTTGAATATTTCACACTCAGGAAAATTGTAGGCATTAAATATATTACACTTGAGAGTGAGATTAGATACATGCACGTGTGCTACAAATCCAATTAATGTCTCTGTAGTAAAAGCAGTTTCTGTAGGAGTGACTCGACTGTGGGTGTTCGCTTTTCAATGAAACCACAATGGATTGCAAAATGTACTTGAACATGTTTTGCTCAAGTACATAAAGGGTATTAGGACGGTTGCCTTGTTTCACCCCTGAAGGGATACCTTTTTCAACCATTTACTGTAAATTAACAAATGCAGGGCCCAGATCATTGTGTCCATTACATTACATTTAAAATAGCAAAGTTACTGCATCTTGGCAACCGTGCATGGGTATTGCGACAAGGTAACAAAGAAGGAAAATGCCTGTCACCCCGAGCTGAGAGGCGGCCCTGAGAATGTCTGATTACATAAGTCCACAGTAACAACGGCTTTGTGAGAAAAAAAATTATCCTAAGTGATGTTTTCACTATAGTATCATCTAAAATGTATTAATTATAGTTTCCTTTACTCTAAAATGGGCCCTTCAATTTATGTTTAAATACTTTATATTGACATCGGGAGTGGGTCCTCTCTACGGAAGACGCCATGTTTTTAACAGTAGCCCAAACTGGACAAACGAAACCTTTTGAGTTTTTATGAATACTGAACACAACCACAGGTTCTCCTTCATGTTTAGAAGTGGGAAGTGACGGGAGGGGTATTCAGCTGCAACATGCAACTTCACCACTAGATGTCACTAGATCCTACAAACTGAACCTTTAAATTCTAGGTTCATGATGTAGTTTACTTTTTGGATTGTGCGTCTTGAAAGTAGGGAGCTTTGCTTAACTCTAGAAACCCCAGTTCCCTTTAGCCCAGGACCCCCAAAGTCCCCTGAAACGCTCATGCAACCACCATGAGCCTTTTTAACCCTGGTGCAAACAATGAGCTGTGACTGTCACTTGAATGAAGCCCATTCAAATGATGTGGTATTAAACACAAGCCCACAACCTGCACTCTACCGTTTCTTGAAGTTGAATATAACAGATGGATGCTGATTTGTATTTTTACACTCCAACTTTGAAGGTACCACGTCCATCTATGGGAAGTTTGTAATCAGCTTCCAAAGGCCAAGTGGCTCAAGATAGTCAACAACAAACAATTTAAACACAGAAGATGTGCTGGGACTAAGAAAAGGTTAACAAGGTCTGGTTTGAAGCATAGAGACAAACCCCATGAGGCAGAGAAAGAGCAATTACACACCCACCATGCTAAACAAACAACAAGCGTAGCCTTATGTTTCCACGACACGAAATATGGATCGGAGAGGAGATATGAGAGCGACATTAAGCCTCAGTTAACTGCATCAGCACAATAGGGTGTCACTCCAACCTCTATTAACTGTTGTTTATTAAAACTGTGGCATGTCAACAGTTTAGTCGCAACGAGCAAGACATTTGTCAGACAAAACAAAGGCAGGAACAGAAATAGACTCAATAAGGAATAAAGGAGGTCTATTCTCCGGCGTTGTCTTCCTGTCAACCCCTAAAAGCCGAGGACATGATTGAAAGCCCCTCTTGTATATTCAGCCCTCTCCTCTCAGGAGGTTGTCTGAGTTCGCCGTCTAATGGCAAAACTTTGCGGAGCCCTTCGTAAAATCAGAAAAGGCAAAGCACCGTTCGCAGCTTGTCAAAGTATTTCCGAGCCGCAGTCCATTTTTACAAGCTTGTTGGACTTGAAGGGGTTAACGGTTTGCCATATCATGATCGTGACATAACGGCGGCTCTTCTCACCTCCGACGTCCAGAGGAAATATGGACATTCACGAGTGAGCTCTAATGGGCGGCTCTGCCTCGGTGACAGCTTATTACGGTAGCTTAGCCGATCCCCGTGGGAGGGATCCATAAAACCACGCAACACATCATTAAGAATCTGTCCGACCTAAGCAGGGATACGGCCTCACGACCAATCAAATGGCTTCTGCCAGTCAAGCAGGCTCAGCACCGGGAATGCAACCCAAGTTGTTCTAAATGGCACAGCGGCATAACGGAAAAACACTATTACTCATGGCTTTCAGACACTAACAGCATGCAGTGTTGTGTTAATGATTAAATATAAAACTTCTTGGATTTAATTAGTTTCCACATCCTCACTGTCTAAAAGTCAACAGATATTAAAGCAAGGCAGAGTGATGACGGCTGCTTCCAATCTTTCACTCAAGACCTTCGAAACAATCCCTCCTGGTTATTTTTGTGTTTGGGTGGTATCTCATTGTTAGCTCAGTACAACAGAAAGAGCACCATGTTTCCTTGTTTAGTCTGGGAGGCAGCACTATGGTGAAAGCACCAAAAAAAAAAATCAATACACAAAAAATATGTTTGTTTTGATCCCTGTATATTCGGTCGGCTTTCTTAATCCATGTAACCTTCAACAGTCAGGGGATCAATGGGTTGGAAACCAAGAGGCCCTGTTCAAATCCACTGGCAAATGCTAATAAGTAGTCAGAAGAAGCAATGTTTTCATGATGATACCAGGAAACGCTCCTGAGTTGCAGTTTAACATCCAGAGAAAACACATTGGCTCAAACTCAATTAGGTTAAGGAGGAGAGAGCCTGTCTGAAAGCAACCTCCGTCCATTAGGAGGCTGTAATAATGACATATAAATGCAATTAATATGACTGATGAGTGGCAACATCCTGACAATCATTTGCCTACTTCATCATAATTGTCAGTCTGGCAAATCCCATTAGATCGGTGGATGTAATCGTGAAAGCGCTCAGGGATAAATCTATCACCGGGTTGTCAGAGAGTTTATTAATGTTGAATATTCCGGCTGGCAACTATTGTCACCTTAACTTAAGTTTATCATTGACCTGATGTTTATATTAAAAGCGGTGCATATGACGGAAAATCTAACGTCTTCTGGGGATAAGGACCCACATTTTAGCATTTATATTACAAACAAACTCAGGTTCTGTCCTCAACCTTTGATATCAAAGCTTTATTAAAGAAACTGCAGATATAAGCAGAATGTCACATGGAGGATTTTTTTCCGTTAAGTCCCAATTTCTGATTTACTAAAAAAAGTTTATAAAGTTCACAAACACATAAAAAAACCCATACACAAAGACATAAGAAACCTTTTTAAAATCTATATTATTCAAATGAGTCTTTAAAACGTGCAAAGTAGCCTTGAAGTTAGAAACTAAACAAAACAACAACAAAAAAAAAATCCATACATTTGTGTCTTTGATTCGATTACGGCAGCGTAATCCTCCTCCGACCGCCATTGTTACAAGCCTAACTAAATGTTGATCGCTTTGCCATTTTGAATGGAGCCATTAATTCTGTTTGTTGAGCTGTCTCATTACAGAGTTAATAGTGCATTTGTCCTGATTGCGGTCATGTTACACAACAGTGATCACACCGTTGCACTAATGGGCGGAGGGCACAGAGCACACAAAGCAACATATAATGATCCCTTCGCCTCCCTCATAGCAAAATGTCTATTTTCTATTGCCTTAATTCCCATAATCTCGTCCATCTATTTTTGGAGACCGGACTAAATGTGTCGACTAGCGGCTGTTCCATTTATCACTTCTGTCATTTTTGACTTTGTCCCAGCGACAAAAGGCTGGAGTTTGTCAAGCGGAGAGGAGAACAGCCTTTTTTTGGAAAGTGTGAGCCTGCGCGTCACGAGTAAACCTGTGATATTTGACGGGTGACTCACTACAGACGAGTGTGCTTGTCAAGCTACCCTTGGCTCACCTTACGCTGTTCTGAGATCAGTTTCAAAACCTATTATTGCAACCAGGTAGACGTGTTGAAACTGTACTTTGACATCAGAGAAGTACTTCACAAGTGTCGAGAGGCGGCAAGTAAAGGAGCAGATTTACACCGAGATTTATCATCGCAAATCAAAGCTGTCTCACCGATCATCTCTGTCAACAAGTGTGAAATCTTTTATTTCCCCTTCTCTTTATCACTGCGTAGGTTCCTCTGCACAAGACCGGAGAAGTTTGAGACAATTTACTGTTATACAACTAGTCAGTAGGTTGTGTGCACAGTGAGTGGGTGAGTGTGTGGACAAGAGTAAGAGTGAGCGTTAACAGTATATCTGTATAGATTGTGCAATTTATTCCCAGTTTAGTAATCAGCGAAAGCTTCCACTTCAAGATCCACGTGAGGGAGATTTAGCTGACTTGGTCGTTCAGCTCCGCTGTTGTGTACATTGACTTTTGATATTTTCATTTATATTCAAGTATAATATGCTTATTTGATATTGTTGATTTTAAAGTATTTCTCTAAAACCAAAAGCAGGTTTTACGTGTATAATTTGTAAATGATGTGTAAATCAATTGACGGATACTTTGCTCTGTGTTCTGCTACGTGTACAGTAACTGGTTTTAACCTATAATCATATAGGCTGGGGCATTAATTACAATATCTACACACAATGTCATCAAGTTACAAGATCCCACAGTTGTGTCTTTGTTTCTCAGAATCTGTAAATCTATGAAGAAAAGAAATACACAGAGACACAAAGATGTATCCGTAAGGTTTGTATTGTACATCGTAACATTGAGCTAAAAGCCAAACAAATATTCATTTAACGGTTTTATTACTTCATCTAACTTAACTGAAATAACTTGTTCCAACAGTTTGGAGAGGAGGTAGAAAATTGACTCAATAACGATTAACCTTTCATTCTCTGACTCATTCGTTTGAACAGTGGAGACACTAAGAAGTGATTTCTTTATCACGTTGCATCCCTTGCTCGAACTGCAGCTCAGGTTCACGATTTAGCAAATGAGCTACAATTGTACAAATTGACACAATTCCATGCCCCTAGTTGCAAGTACGTAAAATAGAGTTTACAAAAAACATTTAGATAAGATTAGCTTTTCCTACTTGAATGAGAAGCAGGAAACTATCAGGGAAACTTGTGATTTACAGCAGAAATGAAGAAACGTTTACAGCCACAGCAAAAGCAGCTTCAGAATATTAGTTGTGCCCTCTGGCCGTGGGTATCAACAAAATCAAATCACACAGATATGTGGCTGCCTTCAGGGATCGTAAAGACACAGAGATGTAAACACATTTCAGGAAAAGAGCTGGTAGTGACACAACAGCCGCCCTCAATTTATTTTTATCAAAAAAGGAAACTGTAGTTATGTGCTTCTTAATGGTGACGAAGGGAACAGCAATCTTTTTTTTGTATTAATGATTAATCTGTTGATTTGTTCTTTGATAAATCCAATAAAATGTCAACAACATCAATGTTGGTGTTTAATTAGATGTAACGCCAGTCCTGTGAGTGCAGCTACAAACTATACGAGTATGAGCTTTATCCACTTGCCTGGGCAGACTCAAGTTAGCCCCCCCACAAACCCGCTGTGTTTCCCTTGAGATGACAACAGGTCCTCAGGGTGCCCCACTTTTTTTTTTGGAACCAGAACATAGCAGGAGTATAAACCCTGATCTGCCTCTAGAGGAGAAACCCCCAACCTTCCCACTGTAATCTTCATCTACATATTCACTCCTTTGGAGAGCAGCTACCGAGAATTGGCTCCAGACCTCGCTGTTTCTCTCCCGCTTTGCGTGAAGTGCGATTTATTTATTTAGATGAGGTGGCATTAACATTAAAGCCAGACATGCTGCATGTGCTTTTCAGACTCCCTTTGAATGTGTAAACCTGAGAAACAGATGGGAAGAAGATATGTCTACATGCCTATTCGTGTGAGCTATCAACACTTGTTTTAAGAGCACGAGGGTCTATGCACCACTGCATTATATTAAATGGTATCCGTGTAGGGTCTTAATCAAATAGCTTTTAATCTGTACAGCTCCACAAACAGTCTCACATTTCAACGACTGGTGCAGTGTTCGTTTGGAATGGGCCGTTTGCTCGGCCTGTGGTAATGCTGGGTGCAGACTGGAAAAAGTGACCTGCAGTGTTTGAGATGCAACGAGTGTAGACCGGCTGCCTGACTCAGTCTGCAGAACCTTGAACTGGAGAATCACTGGTTATTTTTTTCATCGTCCTGATAACCTGGTCCTTCCCGCTGAGCAGTGGTCACCTGTTTTTTCAATTTGTATTAATATCGGGCACATTGCATTGATTGGACCCTTGCCCATACCAAGTGGGGAAGCGATAAGATTAATGGTTCGCTATATACGCGAGACACAGACGGATATATCTGGGATCATTCGATAGATGATGACGGACCGAGGACTTTAATATGCTGAAAGATTTCACGGATAAACAAGTACAAAGCCGTCATAAAATAAAAGGGCTGAAAATCAATATGTGCCGATGGTTCATCTTGGCAATGCTCTCCGCTATAGTCTGAACTTCAGACTCATCGCCTACCAGTGACCTCGGGCAAGCAGGTTGTGTTACACTTCTGAGGGTAATTTGCTGTTAGATCAGAGCTAATTCAGAGTCAGACAAAATACCTGAAAAAAAAAAGAAAAGTGCCCAGTGTGCTGTGCCTCGGAGTGGAGGCGAGAGGGAAACAGCCGTGACATACCAATGAGCTTCGTCTGTAAAAGTACACAATGTGTGAGGCCTTATGTCCATTTTCCAACCCCAAGGCTAATCAGAAGTGTGTAGTTGGTCTGGATTCACCTCTTTTCATGTTCATGGATTGTGTATATATAAAAAAAATAAAGATTAAATGTGACCGAGTAATATCTTAAAAATGGTGGATAGAAAATGTGGAGTTCACGTAATGGATACATAATTATTTATAAAAGCTCACAGCCGAAAGCTTCATTCAACATGTACCAAGAATTGCACAGAATCTCCATGACCCTGTGCGGATGCTCGATAACAACAGCAATTCGGAGCCGAGAAACTTATGTTATAGAGATGCCGCTATAAAAGAACCCCCGTTAGCGAAACTACTGCTTTGTACGATCTTCTTTGTGGTCCTCACAAATTAGTTTCTTTGTAAAAATAAAAATCTGCCATTATCTTACAAAACACACAACGGTGGATCACAACATCCACATTACCTGAGGTCGTTCCTGATGTTTTGTTACAACTTACTGATTAGAGTAGGGGAAAAGTGTTTTGATGTCTAAAATCAATGGGCTAATATTATCCGGGGGGACAAACGGAGGGCGGGGGGAGAGAGAGAAGACTTATAAACATGTGTCCCTGTGCAGATAAAGCCAACTCCAGGAGGGACTCGGATAGATGTGCATGATGGAGCATTAAAAAAAAAAAAAGGGGGAAAAAATAGAGGGAAGCCATCAGTCGAGAGGAGATTAATGGTGCAAATTCTTTATCTGAAAGGAAATCTCGGGGCTGGTACGGCTTGGAGGGAATGCAAATAGGTGCGAACACACCAGCACAGATAAAAGGTTTAAAAAATCTTTTGTAGGAACCACAGGGATGTGACGGCGGCTGGCTGTGCGGAGCTGGCGCTCTTCCAAGGTGCAGAGCAAATTCTGTTGGGAATCAAATTTTATGGGTCTTAAACATCATTGTGATCAGCTTATGTGAACAATGAGTCTCCCTCTCCCCTTTCAAACACCGCACACTGCTTTTCATGTTTGCAAAAATAAGACCCTTATGCGATTTCAATAATTCCATTAACTAGGTTATAAGAGACCGTTTAACGACACTGCCAGGGCGATAATGAACTAATAGACAAAATTGGTTCGATGTAGAAAAGCTGTATTCTTCTGCAGGTAAAGATGACAAACGACGAAGAAAAACACATTTTTGTTGGAGCCGTATCTCAAGATGAAATGAGCCGAAACCCTGAAACTATTGAAACGCAGGGCACAGCCTTGTGTTAGCAGGGAAAATAAATAAATAAAAAAGAGCCCAAACAGAGCACACCCGGGCTTTCATGATCCGTGATCTGGAAATCCAACCCGTCAACCAGTAGGAGGACATTTACTGGCGACTCCCACTGAGCCATGTTGCAGGTAAACCATACATTCCACTTACAGTTTGATTCCGACTCAATTCCACCTTGTTCCTTGTCGATGTTGATTATAGCACAGCAGCGGGGGATGTGTTTTGCAGATTGCAATTTGAAGAACCCAACCGTGCACCACCTCGAATATTGAGTATGATTTTAAGCAAAGGAGCCTTGGTAACATTTGAAATCACCCACCCAAGCCAATGTATAATTGAAAAATATATGAAGGTTTAAAGATAAAATGCTTATCCTGGAAAGTGGGAAAAAAATGGTCAAATGAGGCTATGAAATGGAGAGAAACACTTTGCAGGCTATTTTTGGCCGATTACTTTCAATTCAGAAAAGATTGGATTGGTCTTTGTTGCACTTGCTGTTATTGGAGAGAAGTTAAAGCTAAAGAGAGAAAAGGCTTTGAAAGTAAATTGCTCGTGCCGATGACTGATCATTTGATATCCACTAAATTAATTATGCATGAAAAGCGTTAAAAGTTTTGCACGTCCATAAACGATCTACAAAGAATCCCAGCAGCTTTAAAAGAAGGACTCTGGCATTCGTCAAAACGCTCTCTTCTCATGTGTCACACAGAGAGCTGGCACGGAGCGGTCTGCAGCTGACTGGCAAGCCGAGGTATCGGCATCGGGTTGCAGCCTTTTCATTACAACTCTTGCAAGATAAGTCAGACCCTGCACACAACCGGGGGAGCTTTGCCCAGGCGGAGGAAACTCCACCTGCTCTTGAGCGGCATGATAGCCCTCGCATGAGGGTTGAAGGTTTCTGTGCAATACTGCAGCTTCCTAGCAGAATTTCAAACGTGAGCACATACACAGCAGCTCGAGAGGCAAACATCAGGGTCCACACACACGCACGCACGCACGCACGCACGCACGCACGCACGCACGCACGCACGCTGTGTTTCATTTAGATGCACAGTCAGTGGTGGACTTAATACTTCTCTATAATGTGTTCCTTCTTGTCTTTTATTAGTAGTGGTACATGTGTACCCTATGAAGGGGAAATTGTCAGTTAAATTATCATTGAAACACTAATGTCTCAGACTCTCCAGCTCCTGGGATCACATAGATGAAGAGAAACCAACACGTGAAGCTGGTGATTCTCAAAGGAAATAGTCAATGAAGGTCTATTTCTCTCCAGTTTGTTTTGACGCAGTTTCAACTGATGAGTTGAGCCACCCGGAAGGAAATCAAATTAAATCTTTTAATAAACTGATGTTTTCTCTGCTTCCAAATGTGCCAGTGTGAATGAGAAGTCAATGGAGAAAATTCCCAGGTAACCTTCTTTATCTATCAACTATTATTCCAATCCCCATTCACAAATTAACCTTCCCTAAATACACGTGGCATCAATGTTCGTTTGATACATTCTCAAATTCATCAGGATGGTGCACATAGGTATCGATCTGGCAAACTAAATAGAGAAATACCTGGAGAGAAAAAATATCACATTCTGATGGAAGCTGTGGAGAGAACAAAAAAAGATATACCCCCCCCCCCCTTCCCACAGACTGCTGAACTCAGCATGAACTCCACAGAACAAATCAAATCACACAAGCGAATGATAGAAATTGACTTTTAGAATACAGCCTCTATTTTTCTATTAAGGGTTAGATATGAAATCTAGTAAATCCAAATTACTTGTTGTCAGAAAGATGCAGACAGATGGCCGTTTGTTAATTAGCTACACAAACCAGATGAAAACCTGTAATTTTCTTGGCGTTTTTCTAAATTTGGGTTCAATGCGTTCAGTGTGTTTTTTGCCAGTTAACCTGCCCTTTCACTTCCTGTCTTCTAATCAATCAAACCGGAGCTTGGTTTTGAAAGGTAACGTTAGTTCCTCTTGCAGTAAACTACATTAGTTTGATGCAATTGCCATGTTGTGCACAGATGACGACCTCAAGTAGATGTTGGCAAACTCGAACTCAATACGTGAAATATTCAGCACGGCTACATATCACGCTCGCATTTAAAAGACACTGCGTGCAAGTTGATAGATCTCACCCCAAATCCCTGAGCACTAAATGCCTGGCTTGCATTATAAAACGTGTTTTACTAAGAGAGCAAATGCATTACACGGGTTTTGCCACATGGGGCCTTCTATTATGTGGAAGGGGACACACCAGAGGAGCCCAAGGAGCAAAAAAAGAGCAACTAAATGGAATTGCTTTTATAAATCAGTGTCACATTATAGATTCAGTGTACGGACTGGAAAGCCCCTCTACAGTACACAAGCAGAGACGTTAGGAATCTTTTGGGGATCCACTTGAAAAATTCCCTCTTGTTGGATACAACATCCAAACTGTGCTTTTCAGTCCATTCTATCCCAGCTTAACATATTAAGATGAGCTCTCTTGGAGTTGTAGCGTTACAGCCACATAAAGCTTGAGTGGGGCAAGGTAGATGGAGTATCGCAAGTACTGTGACATAGATCAAAACTCTTATGAGTAGCCGTTCATTTGAATGCTGATGCTTAAAACTACTGGTTTCATGAGATGAGACATGGTAATACTGGTGACAGCCCCGGCCTTATACTGACAGCTTTTAAAAGGCATAGAGGAGACGCCATGTAAAAGGAAATGGCAACATTAGCTACAATGCATTCGACAGCCAGCGTATTCAGCTCCGATTTCAGTTATCAGAATCAGCCATTAGGTTTCACATGAAATATACAAATGCATAAGTAGACCCAAACTTGTTTGATGCACAACACAACGGAGCACACACCTCATGTTTATGTATAAAAGGACGGACAAACACTTTATCAGGATATATACATATTTATGGTAAATCACCAAAGCGAATGCATCTTAGCTGACTCATTCAAAAAAAACACACAGTGTTGGCTCAATAAACAAAGAGGGGAAAAAGCAAAACCAAGAGCTATTGAATTTGCTATACACCCATTAGCCAAACATTATCTTTGATCTTCTTTGCCAATTAATAAAACAGTGGCAAATGTATTAACAATTGTGCACGTTGTTGCTTTGCATAAATCAGAAAAAGAGAGTCACGGAAAACCGAGCGTGTGCATTCATCAGGGGCATTTACATAAACTTCTTTGTTCGTCCCGTCAAAGACGAGCACAATGCGCCTCTCAGCAATGCTAATGATCAAATGATTATCTTGAGATCAGAGCTGTCGACCACTGCCACAAGGAAGGGGAAGTTTCCGCAAAGAAGAGCAACCAGCACGCCGACCACAATTCACTCAACCTTTCAAAAAGACATCACTTAGGTCCATCACCATTAAGCTAAATGAGCAGGAGTCTTCACTCTCTGCCCGACATATCACCTTCTCATCGGAGCTTTCCCCATTCAGTGAGGTGAAGCTCTCTTACAGAAGATTGTATGTTATTCTATAACACTGTTTTTAGACTACAATAAGATATGGCACTAGAATGCCTGTTATCGCCCCAGGGCCAGATGTAAACAAGAAGGTTTTAATTTTTTGGAATTTTCTGAATTATTCATAAATTGATCTAAAATCAAATGTTACCAAAAGGAACGAAGACATTTCCAGTTTGACTGCTTGGACACAGATGTTAACAGAAACTTGAATTAAGTGCAACACTTCCAAAAGCTTTGCCACCGGGGAGTCGACAATTCAAATCGAGCAATCTGGTTTTTCCTTCTGCAGCAACTTTACCACGGGTAGTTGCTGAGTGAGCCCTGTTTGCATTCCCACTGAGCTAATTGGTAAATTCCCACTATCTCATATCATCCTGTCCACTAGGTCGCCCTGTCTGCATGGTACATACTGGCCCAGTCCCAGGCTGAGACGAGTCAGCACACATTTACTCTCAGGGCTAACTTGGTTTGTTAAACGTCACATGTCTGTCCCTGACTGGCAGTTAAAAGAAACATTGCTTGACAGTGTATGAGAAAAAAAAAATCCATTATTGGTATTGAACAGCCGAATATGATTGATAGCATCCATATACAGTAAGGAGGCGTCACTGACCTGAATGAAACTGATGAGTAATTCACCCTTCAAAGATTTAAGACCAAATTAATAACTATGAGAAATAATAATACAAAAACCAGCCACAGAACTCACACCACGGATGGGACCGCACGTGGGACAGATTCATTTTGAAAGACGGCCTCCTGTAGGTCTATTATAGGAGGTCAAATGATAGTGAACAGGCCATTTGATGAACTGCACAGGCTCCATCGTGGATCTCAGCTGCGATGGTCTCTTTAAAGCACCCGCAATACATCAGCTGGATAGGATTGTTTATGGTACTCCCAAGAAAACTCACAAAATCTCATGCAGCAGGACGACTCCCACCTCCATCTCAGCTCTCCACACCATGTAATAACTCCCACGCCCCCCCCCCCCCCCCCCCCCCCGACGACCTTTGGCCCCCCTCTTCATTGCTTGTCCTGCAGTGCTAAGCTCGGCCCCTTGACATTAGACGGAGATGCTGCACGGTGTGTACATGCTCTGTGCCACAGGGAACAGAGTGCTCCGGTACAAGAGTTTTTTTTCTCCACTTTACCACTGTTGCCTTTAATCTCCCATCTCTAAGCGAGCATGGGTTTGCTGTAACTCCTACTTAGAAAGATACAGCAGGGCAGAGAGGGGGGAGAGAGAGAGAGAGGAAAAGGCCGGTTGATGTGCGAGAGCTTTACAAGATGCGCACAAAACTAAGAATAGGATGCTGTGGAAAAATCAGCAGCATGACAATTTTGTGCGATACAAAAGGACAGAGGTGATAAATGACGTGGGGCCATTTGAATGGGTTCGACCCCTGCGTTAAGTGCCTGAATGTTTTCAAAAAGGTGGACTCCTAATGAGGTGTTTACCGAGTCAGCCATGTTGCTAAACGTATCGATTTCCACCCAGTCCCGCGTCACTTAAAATGAGCAAAGGAAATTATCTTGTGTGACAAAGCGTAGCAGCGTAGAACCCGCTCTCCAGAAAGTGTGATGCTCAAAACATGCACTGCAAACACTGTCTTGCAATTTGCAAGGTAAAACCACGTTAAAGTGCAAGCGCCGAAACTCCAAAGTTAAACACTTAATTCCTCGAATATAATCACAAAACCTTTTTCCAACATGCACGCACACAAACAACAATAAAACATCAGCAAATCCAATGCACATCACCAAAGTCAGGTGTAGGTGGAGAAAAGAACAGGAGAAAATGAAATATGGAGGTGGCGAGGGAGGGAAGGGAAGAAGCTCGGTTTGTTTCCTCTGCTCATCCATTCTCCATGCGACACATGTAGTAATAAATCAAACCTGAGCGGACAGGCCACACTGGGAAGGGGGACTCGCTGTCCTTCCCCCCCCCTTCTCTAACCTCTGACGTCTGTTCAACAAGACTAGGTCAAAACATGAATGGCTGAATGATCAATGTGTACAAATTGAAGACACATGAAGAGCTGTGATATTAGATGTCACTTTACAAAAGGGGGAATCCTTCAAAGCCGAAAAAACGTTAAAATGGTTTGTGCAGGATGAGGACAGAAAGAATTAAAAAGGAGCGGTGTAACCTAATCTCTGCTAGGTACACTAGTATATCATAAGGTAGGGGATTCTTAAAGTATGATCATTGATTGTAAAAATGTATAGTTCCTAAATTCCTATCACTATTTAGCTCGATGAACGAAAACATTAATTGGCATGTTTTTCGGTTTCAATCGTTACACAAACGAAGGCGTATGAAATACAACCTGAGCCATTTGCAGGCTGCTGCTCTGCTCAAGCCCTTGTTTAATAATCACAACATTGTCTAAAAGAGATCAGCATGTACAGTACACAAGATAAAGACAGTTGCTCTGCTTTCCACTTTTACATGTAAAATGATCCCTCACAGAGAAAGCTAGAACCTAAGTCATGACCATGTCAGCTGTGCCACAGAGAGGTGTCCCTGCTGATGGAAAGTCGAACCTCAAGCTAACTTATATCTGGCGACTCTCTTCCACAGAAAATAATTTAAATGTATCCAAAATGTAGCTTTTTTTGGCCCATCTGTTATTTTTGGAAAAATTGCGTCAGGTCTGTCAACATTCCCTTGATGAGGTTATAACAGTTGGCACCAACTCTTTTTGAATGATCAACAGCCAGTGGGGAAGCTCCACCACTCAGCCGGCCAAGCATTGATCAGTCAGGCAAAAGGAATTTGCCAAACCAATTTTTTTACTTCCTTCCCGAGTCAGTCAGCAACAGACATTCACATTAACAGGGCCGCACCCACTGTCGCACTCCAGCCAAATGCAATCGGACATCTGACAGTATCGTAAAATGAGACACGAGACTATATGCTCATTATGGTCTGGACGACAGTCGGCTAATAAAGCTGGGGCCCTGGTATTTTCAAATCACTGTGGTGTGATTTCCCCTCCTTTTATAAATAGTGGGTGAACGTAGTTATCAAAAAGGAGAGAGACATAGATCTCTGTGAAAGGACCTGAAGCCTGGTTTGTAACTCTACAGGTCGGTCGAGGGCAGCTCAGCGTTAAACACCGACTGATGACTCACCGGTGGTACGCGTCAAAGCAAAGCAGAGAGCAAATATAGAAAGAAATGGGAATGTGTTAATCTGCTGCTGAAAAAAAAAAAGAGCCAATTGAATTATTCTCAGCATGAAAAGGTCAAAATATCCTTCACTAAATAAAGAGGGGGGGGGGGGGAGAGAGAGAAGCGGGTTCCTTCAGTGTAATGAGACTCTGGCAGCTTTGGGCCAATTTAGCTTTGTATACGGTTTTTACTTATGCAACTATTGCGGGGAGCAGCTGATGTGTTGTTTAAGCCATTTATCTTTTTCTGTCACTGTGAAGCCATTTTTAGACATGAACTCTGGCTTGCCTTTTCACATATGAGGAGAGCAGCAGGAGACTCTCTGGGTCAGACACATTCAAAACAACAGGAAAATATCAAAACAGCACGGCGAAGGGTCGACCTCAGGAGTTTCACATTCCGCTGCAGAAATCAGGTTTATCTCGACAGCATTTCGACACCAGCATTGTCACGCTATATCGTTTATATTATTTATTTTTAGTCGTTTCCCTGCTGTATTCTCACTGGGACATTTTTCAGTCACTTTACTTGGGCACTGGCAGGTTCAAGAAAATGTTGGGAGCAACTGACTTGGTCTTCTAGTTCACAGACCCTTCATAGCCCCTTTGGTTAAATCTCAGAAATGTCTGGACTTCTGTGCATGTCTTAAAAACAGCTGCTTTCTGAAAGGTTCATAAAATGGACATTCAAATAACAGAACAGGATAATGTTGGGGGACTGCCTTGATACTATACGGTCTACATACCATACAGCCACTATACAGACACTGTTTAGTGGATTAAAAGATCAAAACTTAAATTTAAACAAATAGAAAATGACTACACTCCATCTGTTTGTGTTTAGAAAAGGCTTAAGATTCCTGCAGCATCCGAATTCTAATAGGAAAGAGAAAAAACGACAGGGAGGAATATTGATGCAGCAAATGAAAGTCTGATGATAAAATTCACTGTGTGTGTAATTCAGCTTGTTCATTTGGTTCTACTAAATCAACAACACAGAGTGTATTTACGAGGCCGGGTGCCACATTTCATTTGACAAGAAGAACTCTGCAACTAATTCTTCCCCCCCCTCAAGAAATAAAAAGCTTTGAGGATGACCTAATTGATTGTGATGTTGAGTACCGAACACAACAAAAGCAAAAGGTGACATCAAAAGTCCAGAGTTTGAAACCGCCAATCTGAAATCTTCTATCACATCACAGGACGAGCAAACAGCCAAACCCTAACATATCAGAGTGTTTACATCACCATTTGCTTCTGGTGCATGGTTGTCATGACACAAATCCAGCAATATCAACATGCCATGAAAAAAATTTGCTAGAAAAAAAAAACAATAGGCATTTTGTTTGATTTGATAATGACCAAAAAAAAAAGACATGACTGCAAAGAGGACAGAAGGCAGCGTATGACAGGAAGCATAAGGAAGGAAAGGCACAGGGTTGTTTTGGTTCATAGTGGTAACTCATATTTGATATCACTAATTTCCCATTCGTAATGGAAAGAGTCACTACTATACCCTTATACTCAAGGGATTATTTAGTTTCACAATGTGGTCAGTTGCACGAACCAGCGTGGCTGCAATCCTCTCAAGGACTGAATGAATACAGCATTTGTGGCGAGGAACATTTTCCATTAAGCCGCCATCAATGTCAAACTTGTCTTCGATTCAGCTAAAATGTGTTAAAAAGCCTTTTTTCAAAAGCCAATGTAAGTGTAAGGAGTTCCAGGGTCACCTCGGTTAATGTTGCTTCATCATGTCATTTCAAAACGATTTGGTATCTCAACCTGTGTTTCCGAGAGAATGAAAGAGCACACATCATGCTGCTGATGTTTATTGCACACGTGGAACCATTAAAGCCCCTTTTCCCTCATCCTCCCTCCGCAGCGGGCAGTCGCGCACTCGAAGGGTGAAGCAGCAAATTTGCTAGCTTGCTGACTGGGAGGACAGAGAGGCCTTTCTCACCAGTCAACGGCTGTCCTTAATGAGAATAGAAAGTGATTTACTAGCTTAATGCTCCGGCCCCTCCGCCTGTCTGCCTGTCCGCCTTCGCCTCAACGCAGCCAGTCGAGTTGGCACTATCCATACAGGGGATGGAATTAAGACCAGGGAATGCAGGGAAAGAAGAAGGAAGAAGAAAATTGAAGTAATGGGGCATTATCGCGGATTTTCTCCACTCCCTCACGTCACTAACCTCCAACAAGTCTTCTATACAGGTATTCTATCACACTGAGCCAACAGAGTTAAACACCCGAACCGACTGGGGGGGGACTTGAAAACACACGGCACTTTTGCTATCACGCGTGGCTTAATGCATTCAACAAATAAAAGCGTGTGCCGCACACCGTCTGCACAGTCGGAGAAACGGTTGCTTGGCTCACACATCAAAGGGGGCACATCGCTCCATGTAAGCAAGCTCCCTTCAGGCATAGTCTGCTCCTCTTACAAATTTCCCCTTTCTGGCTGTGGTGAAGGCGGAGTGATGCTATTCCCTGGATCTTTTTTTTTTTTTAAAGCGGCTTTCTCAGAGAAACTTCAAATGACCTGTCAGATACAAGTGTTGTGCCTTTATGATGCACTTGGGCACGTGTGACTAAACACGCACACAAGGAAGGAACAAGGGAGAAAAGAAACAGGAGGATGGTTTGTTTTACTCAAAAGCTGCCGCGGCCGAGTGTTGAAAGCGTTGGCAAACTCCAGACGACTATTTCATCCGGTGAAAGTTATAATACCACCAGCGAGGCATCAATACAGTGAGAATAAATTGCCAATTTCATGCCCATCTTTGCAGGGGCCAAATGCATTCCTTGATTGGAGCACCGGTCTTACTGTGTGCATGAAATTTTAAGCTATAATCACATTAAACCACAAAATAGGAAAAAGCAGACAGGAGGGTAAGTGAGGAGAGGGAGAGAGGGAGAGAGGGAGAGAGAGAGAGAGAGAGAGGGGGGGGGGGGGGGGAAATGTCAATTAAACACGAGTGCTGCCTAGTTCAGAGCAGCAGTGTTTCCAATAGAAACTACTGCAAATAGAACCCTGCATTGACATGTTGGGTTGTTGGAGTCATGCAGGCTGGACGTTAGAGCCGGGGGACAGGTGATCGCACACGCACCGAGGCGCATGGAGGCAGGGTTCGGGGAATGGAACGCGTCCAGCCCGTGTGGAGTGCACCTGGTTCCCCTCTGTGCACAAACGTGCAGCTCGGTGGACCGGCTCTCAACATGGAGGAGGGGGAGGCACGGTGCCATCGCAGGTCTTACCGAGTGTGAAGTAGGGGAGAGCTGTGTTGTCAAGATCATCCATTACGGAGATTCGCCCAGGTAGGTCCGTCCTAACGAATAACAGGAGCCGGGACTCCCCCCCTCCTCCCGATGCGCCCGCTCCTCCTCCTCCAGTTCCTCCTCCGCCAACTCCGCCGCCCGCGGCACCACCTGCTCCGGCGGCGCCCCCTCCTCCGGCCACGCTCCCCGAGGCTCCGCCGGTGAAGCTGAACTCGTTCTCCCGGAGCACGGGCAGGGTCGACACGGTGACGGTCTTCACCTCACACGGCGCCTCCGCGTCGCTCTCCTTCGTCGCCCTCTCGTCGTCGGGCGCCGCGCCGCCTCTGGTCCCCAGGACGGACGCGGCGGCCGCTAGTAAGAGCACCGCGGGGAGAAGGGCGCCGAGGTGCGGCTGCACTGTCCTCGCCATCCCGCTCCGTGTGTGTGGTTCCCTCGCTTTGAGCGGGGCTCATACAGCGTCCGTTCACTTAGAGTTGAGTCGCTGCGAAGGAGTCGCGTCCGTCCAGGAGGCGGCAGCACAGGTGTAGTGAGGATGACATCTCTCGGCTCCGCGCGCACATCCATCCGTGTTCACACCGCGGGACCACACTCGATCAGCACGTGCTTCCCTTTTAAACACGGATGTGAGGTGGAGTCAGCGTGTTGGGTTGTTATCTCCCCCTCTAGTGTGGCTGCGAACACGTGTGCCTCCTTAAATGTGTGTTTGTGGTGTGACAATGTAGATCACAGCTTTTGGACATTTTATCATTCCTATAATTGTGTAAAGAAATAAAACAATTGCCTTCATTTAAGTTGATGAAAACTACTAGAACGGTGCACACCTTCACCAGTCCCTGAATAAACCCCATATATATAACAACAAACAGAAAAGTACAAAGGTAGTATCCTGACAATCATGAATCATGTAAAAACTTGTAGATCTGTTTTTAGTTGTTTATATCGAGATCCACTATATTCACACGTTTTCTAGAAGTTTATGAACATCCCCAATCCTAATGGGTTGTTCCCTGGTTGTCGCCCACCCCTGCACCTAGTTTGGTGATTTTTTTTACATAATCCTGCTCACAAAACAAACACGAAGAAGTTGACCCACAATATGTAGCGGTATTTTTGCCAGACAGATAATAATTCCATAAATAATCAATGTTTATGTTGTTCACAACTTCACCTCCTGCTCCGTTGTGTTTCTCTCCCAGAGCTCTCGATCACATCACATATTGAGTAGAGTACGAAGTGTTAAGGTATCTCACAACACTATAACTGAAAGTTATGCATTTAATATGTACTTGAGTAAAGTATTGAAAGTACAAAAGAACTCAGAGCAAAATAATTACTGATGGTGCACCGGCTTGTTGAGATGTTGAAACATTAATGCATCTTTTGCTTTAATGCAGCTGGTGAACCGTGGGGCTAATGTAGGCTACTCCTGGGTCATTTAATCATCATAATGTATTTGTTGGTCATACATTGCATCAATAATCTAAATATGTAAAGTAAGTTAAGCTATAAAGCAAATGTATTGAGTTATAAAGTGCATTGTTTGCATCTGAAAGAGTGGAGTTGAAGTAGCAACATAAGAAAGTAGCTCAAAACTGCACTTAAGCTCAGTACCTGAGTAGATGCACTCTCTTATTGTCCACCACTGCACGTGGTCCTGTCAGCGGATGGAGAGTCCCTGTTGTGATGGAATAGTAGTTTTTTCGTATTTCCATTATTTTCTGTGCACTTGGTGATTGCCCTCGAATTTTATAAATGAGACATCGGGTCGTCGCCTTGTAATGAACTCAGGGAGTTTCATTCTTCCGTAGATCTTCTGTTAAAATAGATCGTTTCCAGCTTTGGTAACAAAAAAGTTCAATTTAGTTCCACTTCCACCTAAAGTGCAGTTTCACCTGAGAGAGCCCAGTTCAGTAAAAAGAACATTCAGTTAAATTTTACTGGAAAATCCAGGTGTGTTGAAAAGAAATAAAAATACTGTTAAAATACAAACCTCGCAGAAAAAATTGAATTAGAAATGATAGGTTACACAGATAAGGTTTTAGATAAAGGAACATTTATTATAGGGAGCTCATTACATTGGGGTCTGCATGATTTATTCTTAAAAAAAAATCTGTAGTAATTGACAAGTTACTACAGGTGGCGGCTGTGGCTGACGGGTAGAGTGGTCGTCCTCCAACGTGAAGGTCGGCAGTTCGATCCCCAGTTTGACCCATCTGCAATGCCGAAGTGTCCTTGGGCAAGATGCTGAACCCCGAATTGCCCCTCACAGAATAAGTGCTGAGAATAGATGCACTTTATGAATGTGTGTGTCGGAATGGGTGAATGTAAAACTGTACTGTAAAGAACTTTGAGTGGTCATCAAGACTAGAAAAGTGCTATATAAATACAAAACCATTAAACAATACCATTAACAAGTTAATGGATAAGGGAGGCTCAACCTCAATTTGGGGCGGCTGCGGCTGAGGGGTAGAGTGGTCGTCCTCCAACCTGATGCGCGGCAGTTCGATCCCCAGTCTTCCCCATCTGCAATGCCGAAGTGTCCTTGGGCAAGATGCTGAACCCCCGAATTGCCCCTCATAGAACAACAAATTGCTGCTAATAGATGCACAGTATGAATGTGTGTGTGAATGGGTGATTGTAAAACTGTACTGTAAAGAGCTTTGAGTGGTCATCAAGACTAGAAAAGTGCTATATAAATGCAAAACCATTTACCATTACCTTGGTCCAAGCCCTCAGAGTTAAGCTTTTTGAGATAAAGAACTGAATTCAATCACATCGGATACCACATGCTCAGTCAATGGAACTACAACAGTTGAAAATATACTGTCCTTAATCCTTCAGTGACCCTGTACGACATTAAGTTCACATGTATCCACTTATTTTATATACTATTGAATTGTTTTTACATATTCAATTTCCATGTAACTTTATTACATAAGTTCAATGTAAATTGTGTCCTTTTTGTTTTCTATCATGTAGAGTTAATTGGAATAAATCAATAACTTGAGAGTGATTTGATTAAATAGAATCAAACATATACAAAAAATTTGTGTTTAATGTATATATGTATGTATGTATAAGTTTGCATATTTATCAAATCACTCAAGTCGGGTGATTTATTCATTGACTCTAAAACTGTATTTAAAATTGACACCACAGAAATAATTGTAACCTTTTTTATTCACTAGCAGAAAAAAATATCTGCATGAAAATACGTAATTAATGCGCACACACTCTAGAATAGAGCTGTCAATTAAAATCTGATGAGAGCAGGCAAAAGTATTCATCAGATATTAAGTAATTTAATATTGTCTTTCCAAGATCTTCCTGGTCCGTCTCACGACACACCACTTTGGTTTTTCCTCCTCCAGTGGGAGCAGCTCCGTCATTTCCCTTTGGGTAAAGACTTGTGGGACAGCAGTGTCAACAAAAAGAGAAGAAATTACGCAAATTTGTACACTTCTTTGTGAATAGTTACTTTTTTCTATAATTTACTCGCTGTAAACATACCACTCACTTAAATCATACAAAAAATTAAAATGGAAAAGGGACATGGTGCCAGCTTCTCCCTCTCTGCCTCTCTCCATGGTGCTGAAATATTAAACCACACACATTCTCACCGTGTGTTTTCTCTCTCCATGGTGCTGAAACACGCAGTCACGGATCTGTCCCGGTCCTTGCACTTACAGTCCTGAGTGCTTGTAGGTGCACGTCCATAGACCACCTTGTAGGCAGGCACATGTGATTTACTTCAAAAAAGGTCTATGCAGTTGTACTTTTCCAGGATACAAGTGAGCCGTGTCCCTTCCGTGTATTTTGTGGATACTTGTGCAGTCCTTGACCTAAATCTACTGTATGGGTGACTGAATGTGCCTTTTTCTCCCACGCCATTTTGAAAACATACAGCAGTTCTATAAGTTCTACAAATGACCACATCTAGCAGTAGGAGTCGCAGTAGTTACCAAGTACGAAAACCCCCCAAAATGCACTCAGTTTAAAATGTCAACGCTTTTCTTTCTGAGATTTAAACTGGCACATGCAGAAAGGCCCACACCATATCACATGTATCAGATGCAGCCCAGTCATAAATTATCAAACATAGGTTTTACTGAGTCATGCATACATAACACTTTGAGGTAAATCATTCTGTGGTGAGGGGCAGTGACTTTGGGTCATCTTATCCAGCTATGTATTTTCATTGGACAACAATACAATGTCATGCATGCTCATTTCAACTGTGTGGGTTGGTCACGTCAGCCAGTCCGTCAGTAAGACACATCCACTCTTGGGCGTGGGCTGTCTCTTTACGCAACCCACAACTGATGAGGACTTACCCTAAAACTGATGTGAAGCAGTCGTCAGAGCTATTGGATTTTGTATCCAATAATTCAAGAATATTTCTCCTGAGATAATGAAATAATGTACATTGAAATGTTGTTTTTGTATAAACAAAAAACAATCCAATGTTTTTTTCTCCCAATGCACAGGAAAAAAGGTAAACTATATCGGCAAGACCACAATAATAACAACTTTTAGTGAATTTCTAGGAGCGAAAACATGAAAGCGACCCTATTCATAACACATAAAGCTTCTTCCAACACACCGCCTCGTAACTAGTATTGTGCACCCACTTTATTTGCGAAGTGAGACAGCATTATTCCCCCTCCTACTCTCATTATATGTGCAGTGCATCCCATAATCCACACGCCGCGGGTAAATAAATCCGAGTCAACAAAAGTGGCCACAGAGCACTTTCCGCCCGGTGACAGCTGATCCAGCAATGCAACCATCATAAGTCACTCTGCGTCTGATGACTCCGAGACGAGCCTCCTCTGTCCCACTGCCTTCCTGTCTCGTCCTCTCGCATCTCCTCAGCCCATTTCAACAGAGACCGTCAGAGGAACACGGAGGAGATTAAAGGCGGGGACGTGGGATAAGCAAAGACTGCAATGAAGACAAACGAGTTAAAGCCTGTGTGTATTTAGTTGCTAACCAAGGCTCGCTCGCTCTCCCTCTCCATGGTGCTGAAACACTCAAACAGTGTGTCTGTTTTTCCTGTTTAAACCGACCCCTCATTCCAAAAGCCCACAATGTTCAGGGCAAATTCAATTCTGTATTTTCTTGTTTCATTGTTTCTTCTCCGAAATCCAGCATTTAGAATATCACCTAGGGCAATTTTGCGCAACACACCACTGTAATTATTATATTTTTTTGTGTGTCTGTGTGTGTGTGTGTGTGTGTGTGTGTATACAGACTCACAGCAACACTTTAGTATCCATGTGGTTTTCTCTAGCCACTCCACAGCATTTCCATCATAGGGCTTCTGTCAGTGAATGCACCAAAATTCAATGACGCATTGATTTCCATTTTCAACCTTTAGTATCTTAATTGCCTCCTTATATAACAGAAACAATGAAGTTACATCAATTTAACATGATTCTAAAAACTTTATTGGCAGAGATGAAGTGAATGGACCCGTTTAAATAGCATCCTGTTTGAATATATGATATTTTTCTATTCCCTTTAAAAATAAAGGCAAAATTATAACTGAAAACTTTATCTTACTTCCTGCTCTAAGGTGGCTCGCCCGCAGTCGCACTCAATTTAACATTTTGTGTAATTCTACTTTGGTTTCTAATAGTTAAAAGAAAAATATATATAAATATTTATATTTATATAACAATCTTGCTAATGACATCTAATGTAAACAGTTAGAAGTTACCAGGTGTCCTTAAATGTCGCCTCGGTGACTCCAGTACCTCATCATTACTTTGAACATCAAACGTCCAAGGGAACTCACACATGCACCCCGCCCCCCGCCCCCCCCCCCCTGCCCCCCCCCTGCCCCCTACAGTGATTCACATTTGGCCGATTTCTCCCTTTGCCCTGTCTGTGTTAATTTGACATTTTAGTCATTCTGTCATAATGATTTCCTGATGGAACAGTTGGCTACAAAGATTAGCCTAAAGGGCAAATCTGACAAGCTTTTCTGTCCTGCTCGTGAAAGTGCTGACACCGTGGTGAGATCCGAGTGGGGGCCCACGGAGCACATGCCATAGTTTTGCAGACGTGACCTCTTTCGCCGATTCACTGAACACTGTCCGTCTTTAATGGGCAAGCGCTAACAAGGCATCTGAAGGGATTGATTGATGTTGTTTTGACCGACGAGGTGGTGGAGGGCGGCACATAGCGACTGAAACAAGGGGATGGGAAGGAAAACTGAATTGTTATTAGCTGATGGAGAGCTTTTAAACAGTATGTGGTTGGTAATATGAGATTTATTGTCCAGGAAATTGCTTCGACCTGAATGGCGTAGCAGCCGCCGACTCTCGAAATTGAATCTGATAGACAACAGGCTAACGTCCACTGCACCTAGACAGAGATGGTTAAACAGATTTCAGAGGCATAATGAGTGAAGGACCTGACCTTTCCTCTCCCTGCTTCCTTCAGCAAGATCGGTGTGCTGTGGTTTCATGTCAGCGAATGATTAAAAAATATGTCATTTCCTTTTTCTGTCAAATTAAGCATTAATACAGGAGTTGGGAATGTGACCCTTTAATGAGCCCGAAACTAAAAGTAATATCGCTGAGGTCTAAATCTCCAGACTAGATTGAGAGAGAAAATTAATATTGCTTTCGGCTCCTTCATCCATTATTAAAAAAGATATAATTCAATGAGCTTGAAATCTATGAGTGAACCTGTGCACAGGCCAGCTGTAGAGGACTGTGTGTATAGATCATTCTGTGTGAATGTGCATAACTAAGTAGGTGTGAGACAAACTCCCATGTGTTTGGTCCAAGATCACCCACGACAATCTTTTAACCAAAGTCTTCTATAGATCAGGGTTAGAAGGCTCCATAGGACTGACATCCCAGGGGTCCTACAGGAAGAGTATAACTGCTGTGAGTGTGGAATATATTTATTCTAGAATGTGAATAAGCACATGATGAAATGTCATATTTCAATCCACTGCGACTGAACTCTACCTATGATTTTCACACAGCTAAAGAAGTCAGTAATTTATCAGTGAAAACTTTCAGGTTTTGAGACAGATTTGAATTTACACAGCTGACGGATCCGTGAGGCTGTAAATATGGGCACACCTCGGTGCTAAATGTCAGCATGCTAACATTAACCCACGAACCATCCTAGGAACCATCTACGTAGTATACTATATAAATAACACATTTTGGAGTGGCCCTGGATCAGCGGGCTTATCCAAGAATTTTGTTGAGCACTTACGTTTATTTCTTGGTGAATAATTCATGGATCCTGATGATGAAAATCCAGAATGTTTCAGGGACTGATGTCTAAGTGTGAGCAATTTGATCCAGATCCAATCAAAATTTGGGTCTGGGGAATTGAAATGTGGTTTATGAGGGGACCGTGAGGCCGGGGTGGAAGTAAGAGCTCTTCCTTCTAGTTTTTGAATGTATTCGTTCATTAAGCAAAGTAGTGCTTGGTGAAAATCATCCTCTATCTGTCTAATTGTTATTAAGGCGTTCAGTCAAAGACCATAACCATTAACCTCATGGTGGTAAAGCGAATGTTGGATAATCACCAACATAAGCAGGGTGTTTCTTTCAGGCTTCCTATGACTGTCTGTATATGTCATGTTATATATGTCATGGAATGACAACTAGATGTCATTTGACACGACATCTAACTTGTGTCAAGGCAATGACATGGAGTCAGCCAGCACCACAGGGGTGTTGTCAGGAAATCATGGAATTCATGAAGCCATAAACATACAGTACATTTATGATGTAGATGGTTTGTATAGACACAGTGAGGAGAGATGTGCTGTGCTTGTGTTATCTTTCGTTAATTGATTAGTTTAAGTTATCTGGAGACTGCCCCAGTTCTGCAGGTGTAAACAAAGAGCTCCTCAGAAACTGGGTTACACCTGGAGGACAAACACACACACACACACACACACACGCACACAAACACAAACACACACACCATCTTATGTTTTACAGTGGATGCTGAGCACACACTCCAGGCCTCTCCGTACAGCAGACTACTGATAAGTCCCTTTCACTGCAAAGCACTGGAAATTCCTATCAGTCCCTCTAATTTGTCAAATGATGTTCCACATGTGGGAGTCGGACCATGACAAGTTTCATCATTCTTCAAAACTGCTTCCATCAGCACTGGTACGTTTCTTACAGAAGATAAGTATGTTGGAATGTAATTATGAGTGTTTCAGTCTAATCTTGCTGACTGCTTTTCTCGAGTGAACATCTGCGGTGTAGTCAGGTGAGTGTTTTGTCACTGCAGCGGCAGCAGTTTGTTCATCAGACAGCATTTGGTGTTTTTTTTGCTCTCGTCCTCCTTGGAAAATGTCTGCTATAAAAATCAGCAAGAAGTGAGTCAGAGACAGTAGAGGACCCCCGGCCGCACTCACTCACACACGGACACACTGACAGGGAAGCACAGATGAGAGAGGAGTGGGTACAGGGTTTCCATGAGGGACTGCTAATAGCAAACGATTAGCGCTGCTGTTTCAGACTCCGAGCGGAAGCAGTGGTCGGTTTGTGTCGTGTCAGAGTTTCCTGTCCCTCCACGCTCCTGGTGACCTGCTCTCACTTTACACTTAAACAATTAACATTCTCTGAAAATGTCTTTCATTTCCAGGCAAAATTTTAATTGTACAATGAAATGTACAATGAAATGAATGGAATCCGAAATCGAATAGAAAAACTGGAATAGATTTTGGAAATCAGTGGCGATACCCAGGACTTAAGAAATCCCCAATATATATGTGAACTGTTAATTCAAGATGTAATAGATGAATTATTGAGGGGCCAAAAGGTGGAGTGAAAGAATCTGGGTGCCTCTAAATCATGAGCTGGTGCACCTGAATGAAAAAGTTAGGCTCGAGCCCAGGTTGGTCTAATGTGATGACAAGGACCCAGGAACTCTTTTGGGTTTATAACATGAACATTAAGTGCGATCATTTCTCTCCACAGTTTCCTTATGAAACCACATTTAAATCCACAAGATCCCGAGTTTTATTTGGATCTGCACCAAATTACACACGTTCACAAATATCAATCCCCTGAACATTTTTGACAAATGAACAACATGGGAGGAGGGAGCATTTCTTCTGAGTTCATATCTCAGTACCTGGTTTGGCTCCAGTGCTGGCAAGGCGACATGTGGTGGGCGGGCGTGCAGACTGTTCCCAGTGCAGCCAAGTTCCCTGAAACGCCCTCTCAGACGGGCCCATGGCTGAATGATGGACACTCGGCTCCGGCTGACATCCCCGCGATCAGCATGCCGACCGCACGCTCCCTCATGACTAACAGCATCTGTGGCATTGTGACGCTTTGACAAAGTTTGACTTGGCCTTTTACTGCGACCGGCTCAACGTGCAGCTGTGCAGTAATCCGGCTGTGTAATCAGCATCTGGACGTGCCACACCTGTCGGCTGGGGGGGGGGGGGGGGGGGGGGGGGGGATTATTTTGGCAAAGGAGATGCGCTCGGTGACACGGATTTAAACAAATGTGTGAGCAACGTTTGGGAGAAGTAAGCCTTTTATGTGCTCTGCCAAAAAGAGTTTTATTCCAATTTTAGAGCAAAAACAAAAGTGCTTTAAAATGTGTGTGTTAATAATCCCCAACATCTAATGTGTTCAGCTATAAAAGGTGAAAGCAGCGTTGGCTTGTTGTGGTGTTTTTTTGTTGCAGCATCAGCAGACAGCACTTGGATGCTGCATTTTATGGAGCCGGGCATTTGCATACTGTTAACAGCCTCCTTAGACGCTGTTGACACTTTTTCACATTTCCGGCTCGAACCCTCGGCTGAAAACGTTTTTCTGCAGAGATGGCAGGAGACGGGCTCCGGCCTGCCTGCTCCGGTGTTTTATGCCTGCCGCAGTGGAGCCGCGGAGCTGATTCATGCCTCGGCTCCAACCACAGACGTGGACCGTTGTCATTCAGGGCCACATCCCACCCCATCGACAGGCCGGTGGCTCCCTGACAGACTCCGACTGGGAGAAAAATCTACCTCTGGATGACCCCGTCCCCCCCACCCCCCGCTGCTCATATCCTCCTCCATCATCCCAATTGAAAGCTGCCAGGTCAGCTGTCACCCCCGCTTACTGTCCACATCCTGGCCCACTGACTCACCGATCCGATCGTCCCGGCCGGTGACGGACGGTGTACGGTGGGATCAAGGCGCGTGGCCTCACTCTCATTACACTGGCCTTGCTCCCAGCCATTACTTTTAGCCCCCCCCCCCCCCCCCCCCCCCCCCCCCCCAATCAATCTGTCACCAGCTTTAAGAGCAGAGCGATATATTCCTCACCCCCCGGTGTTTTTTTTATTACAACACTTAAGCTGTTGCACTTGGACTCTAGATGGCAGAGAGTTGTTCTGGGAGTTTAGGGAGAATTTAAATCTCAGCCTGGTCTGAACACAGCTTGGTTGCATTCTCTCAATAATAGTGCAAATAATAATAATAATAATAATAATTACTGCAAAACAAAAAAGGTTTGCGGGGCAGTGGAAATTAAAGTCTGAAACGGAACATTGCTGCTAAAGTTAAAATAAATCAACACTGTGTCAAAACTAATTTGAATGTTGCCAGGAGTAGTTCCTACATTATTATCGGCTCCTTTTTTTTACACGGCTCCACGTGGTTTCATGTCCTCTAGTCATAAAACTCCTGCCTGTTACTGTGCTAATGTAATTTGTTGTTTTTGTGAAATTGAGCACCACAAACAAACCAGACGTACAAGAGAGGACAAGCCGGGGAATGTCCGCTCATTTCTGACAGATTCAACCATTCAATTTGCCTGAACCCATCCAACACCTGTGTAAATGCACAACAGAAAATTACTATTATTGTAACTATTTCCTAACTCTCATTATTGTATTTTGCTTTGATGAACGTCTGGTTTGCTTCCTTGAAGAGTGCAGCTCGGTGTTACAGTGTGTTTTCACAGGAAGGCGAAGCCAGACTCTAAACTAGAACAAAGAACAGAGGAGCTAAGAGATCAATTCCTGCTTCACTGGACTCCTGTGGTTCGTTAAATCCTCAGTTGGGTTTCCGGACTGAAAAGCAGCAACAGCTCTGACATTCCCTGGAAATAAAGTCATCTTCCCCCAAGTACATATTTGTGAGATCTTATATAATCGTACTCATAAATGTGTTAAATGCCTGTGAACAGTGCAGGGAAGCACCATCAATGCCAAAGCTTTGTTTCATATGTTTTTCAGCAGAGGGATTTTACTCTATAGTCTAACATGTGAAAATATTGATGTGTCCTTTTGCTATGATGCTGCTATGGCACCTGTTTTTTTGCTACTGTTTTTATTGTCTTGTAAAACGATGCGAGCCGGGCATATTTTGGTCCATGACCCTATTCATATAAAAATAAATGACCTTCTTAGTTATTTACCCATAACTAAGTGATACAAGCAGAACCTTGCTCTTAAATATAGACCAGGGCTGGGGAACGTCCGGCAAATAATAAATAAGAAGAAAAGAAAAAAACAACAACAGGACAACGATTCCTTTTATTCCAGCGATAGTAGAAAAGAACATAACATATTAGTGTCAGGTGTCTGGATGGTCCTTTCCTGTCTGGGTCACATTACTCAATCTTCCTGCCGTAAGCATGTAACCTTAACACCAGCAGTTATGTTTTCAGTATGTATTTAGTTTGGACCCCAAAAACTTAAAATGGCCCTTGACATAAAGAAGGTTGCCCCCCGATATAGACAATCCAAGTTCCTCAAGGACAGACGAACGTCACAGCCTACGAGTTCTATTAAAGTATATTTGAACTGTTTTTAATTATTACAAAACATACAAGAAATCTTCACTTTCCCCCGGATCAGGTTTTAACCTCTGGATTTACTCGTAGTCGGGCTTGTTCTCACTTATGATGACCTGTTTGGTGACTTTGTCTCTTAACCTGATTTTAACCTTAGGTTATTATTCATGTGTTTATTTATGATACTTTGTAAGAAAACCATTATTAAGCAATGATTTCTTTTAAATAGACGTCATCAGGACGAGGATGATGTGATCAGTGCACACACAAATGTATTGATAACTGCATGACGAGGAGATAAAAAGAGGAAACGCATTCATGAGTTTGAATTACTAATTAACAGTAAATGTCTGGAGGATTTCCCAGTTCTGCAGATAATACCAAACCAGTAAAAGGATTAGAGATCATATGAGAAGAATAGACATTTTGTTCGTAGAATACTGGAATATCTCACGACTGCTTCCTCCTACCAGATCGGCAGCTTAACCTCTCTTGTACAAATGTTCGAAATGATTTAAATGATTACCCAGCTACAGACGCACGTCCTCTAAGATCCTCACTTCTACGACAATTTAATACACATCCCACTGCTTTACCATCCATCTTATGCAGCCGGCACTCTTGACCCAATACAGAAACAAAGCGTCGTGCAGGATTTCAAGCGAGTGGTGTGGAGGGGGAGGACCCCGAGCTCCTAATGTTGCAGCAGAGATTATTAGAGGCCCACACTGTATCTCTGTCATCTGGCCACGGCGCTCGCTGCTATCTCCTCCGATGCCCCCGGCTCATCAGCAAGACCCCAGACCTAATTTGCAGTTCCCCACATGACCCTCCCATACGCTGACGACTGTGAAATCCATGCCTTCCAACTAATTAGACGGACACAGAATACAATTAGAGCAGCTGATAATTAATGCTGTAACTAAATATGGGCCTCAAAGTTGATTTCTCTCTCTCTCTCTCTCTCTCTCTCTCTCTCTCTCTCTCTCTCTCTCTCTCGTGGAACATCGCGTCCCTATTTCTCTAATAGTAAAGACACATTTTGAATAAGAAACTTGTTTGTAGTCATTTGGAATCATTTCAAAGACTCAAAGGCATTTTCAGGATCACTCAAACTCATAATTGTGCAGATTTGAAGATGTCGGAACACTTTCACTCCCACCTCTAATGTATCATGTTTTGTTTTTGGTGATGATCGTATTTCAATTTGCGCACCATTATTTCCTGTTGGATGTTTTTTCTTTGGAGTCATTAGTTGGAGTTTGGCCAGAGGCTAGATGTTCATCTCTCCCCTCGTGGGTTTATTTGACGGACAGAATAAACATCTGCATCACAAATGTGCGCCCCCCCCCCACCCACCGACACAGAAAGCTGTTTCACAGATACAAAGATACTTGCCATGCAAAAACAGCCAAGGCTGCTACAAACCTGTTTAACAGTCGAGAACAGACCCCCATCACCAGACTATCCATTTGGATTAATAAACCATCCCCAAAAAATCTGATTTGTATAAATGAATAAGGTTCACCGGTAAGTAGCAAAGCGCTAGTGTGATTATAAATTACAGTTAATTATACACAGTGCGTATTGGAAGTGTTTGAATAATAACAACAATTTCAATATTTTATTGAAGTCTCATAGACAACAAAAAAAGGAACATTATGCAAAATCTGCTCCACTTTAATGGTTTGCTGAGTTTGGATTCAGCCTCGCTTTGCATACACTCACCAATGAATCATAGTTGATGAAGGTGCTGGTGTTTGCAGTGGGTTTAAGCAGAGTGTAAACCAGTGGTTTGTGCCGGGAGGTTGCGAAATAGACTGTGACAACACCACCGAGTACGAGAAGGACTTCCTTTACTATTAACACATGTGAGTGCTGTTTCCTTAACTGCCTGACTCCATGACACATTGATAAATATTTCTCCAGCAACTCATTTCAGGCAATAGGGAATAAAGAATATGATTTATTTGATGTAAGGTTGAAAAATGATGCATAACAGGTAAAAGGGATCATAACTACAATGTAATTACATATATATATATATATGTTGTCTATTTTGTACATTTATTGGTTGGAACTTGTGTTTTGTCGTTTTTCATTGTGGGACAGCAGACGACACAAGGTAAACAATGTATTGTGACGCTTTTCTAATTTCATCCATTTAAGTTTTGTTCACGTACAAAGCTCAATCAGATGGTAACTTTGAAAGACGACCCTTAAGAACTTTCAAGAGATTTTTTTTTTGTATTTGTATTTCCCCTGACGAGCAGCTAATGAGATACAAAAGCTGACTTCAGAACAGTTTTAATCGTCAGGTCATCAGGTTTATAAAGTAATCATCAATTCACGTCCAACAATCCTCTGCATCCGTTCACCTGCTTGTTTGAACTTTACGTATTCCTATATTGTTTGCCCTTGGGTTTTACACTTTGCATCCCTGAATGCTATTGTATCCTCAAATGAATATCGTTTTATAATATTGTATTGTCTTTTTTTATTAGGCTTTTTTATGTTGTTTTACTTAAATCCTTTAATTGGACTGTTGACCCTTGCGCAAAAGACACAGAGAGGAGACAGGTCTAAGCAATAAACAAACCTGCATCTGCGTTGATGTGAAGTGAGCTACACCCTCGCCTGAAATGTTCCTGTCTAGTGCACACAAACAGTTCAAAAGCTTCAAAGCTAATATGTAGGGGCCGTGCAAAAAAATTATCTAGACCCTGAGGATCTTTATCAAACATGCAACGCGTGAGACCACGTCCGGCTCTGGTCAGGTGGTGGTGAATAGCAGGCGGTGAATTAGCTGAGGAGCTGCAGGCGTGTGGCGGGGACCGGCCAGCGGCTTGAAAACATGTGTGGATTATCTCCAGCTAAGTCACACATATTAAATCAAACATTTGATGTGCTGCTGGCCACAGTTGTTCAGCATTAGCTCCGAGTAGCACCTGCGCATTTAAATGAACTCAAATGAGCGGAACACAAACACACGTGATAAAGAGAACTTCCTAAACATCAAACTTTCAGATGGCAGGGACCTGTGTAAATTCAAATGTGGCAGGAAACGGGATAAAACACACTTGAGCATCACCATCAAACTTCCCCGTGGATCACTTAGATGAAGAGAAGTTTATCTTTTTGTAACACAAGCCTTGTGAACTTTTATGTTTAAATATGCAAACGAGCAGTCAAAATGTAAATATGCAGCAATATGCATCCAGATGAGAAATAAAAGTAAGAGCTAGAGAGAATTTTGGATATTTCTTTTTATCACTCCATAAATCAGAAAACTACTTCCAACAGCCATAGAAGAGAAAATCTATTTCCAAAATGTTTGCAGGAATAAAATGTTATGTGAATCAAGACTTGGACTGATCGTGTACAGACCCACCTCCCAGTTGGAAACGTTTGGAATACAGAAAAAAAAAAGGAAAACTTTAAAGTTTGGTGTTTGCAAGTGCAACTGAAGCGAAGATTTCTGGCTCAGAGAACGAGGAGAAAGATAACTCATCTTTAGAACACAGCCTTTTCTTCTGGTGTTGAGAGATGACATTTTACAGAGGCAAAATAGCCCGAAATATCAAAATTGACCAGCGCGTGAAAAAACAGAACAGCTTTTTGCCTGTAACGCATCGCCTTTGGTTAATGGAAAGAGGCAGTGGAAGAGAACACTGGCACAGGCAGTCAACATTTCTCCTCAGCACTTCGCATTTTCAAATTTAATTTCGCTTTCCATTTTATATTCCGTGCAAATGCCAAATGTCATCAGCAAGGCCTGAATTACAATAAATTGCACTAGCATCTTTGGGCTTAACCCTTTCTGAGCTGGCTTCTTACCAGGCAGGTTTTTAAAGGTGAGCTAAACGGAAAATGTTGGGCTCAATATCACGAGTAAACAACATCAAAAGATAAATTGAAGGTTTTGTAATATACTGAAAATGATTACAAAAGGATTTTGGGATGTATTGTGAACAGTAGTTTATTCTTATAACACAAACTTTCCTATCGTCTACTTGAAAATGACTGCTGTAAACGGGCTGGGATACAAAACTGAATCACAATTTCAAACAATAAAGAAAATGTCTGGTTAATAAATCAGATTAGGGAGAAAAAAGGGAAATGAATAAAATGCATCAAAAGCATTTTAAAAAAAAAACCTGAACGGAAAAGTACTGAGAAATACATTCACACAAAAAAGCATCAAGGCTCGACGCACCGGTGATAAACAGAGATTTTCTCCAAAATGTTTCTCAGAGAAAATCAATTCATAAAAACATGCAGAGCTTTTACTGACTTTTGACGCTTCAAACCATCCTGGTGGAGTTTGAAGCTGAGGAGTTTTATTCTGAAGGTCTGTGCAACAGCAGCAGCTGCTACCTACAATGATGGCAATCAACGAGAAGAAAGCGCCGGCCCCGTGCAATCATGCTGCAGTATATATATCCACGCCACTATAATTGCAATCTGCTGAGAAGGTGCATGTGCATTGTGTCCACCCCAGTGATACCTGCTGCCACCGACCGGGTTGTGTTTGTCTCGCTAAAGATGCAAAGGTGTTAATATGACACCGGTGTTGTAATAAGTGGGTAAACAAGGTCAGTGATCAGCAACAACAATATGTCTGTGACTGCAAAGTGGATAAGTGTGGTTCCAGCATGCATATCATTGCTGGGTCAATGACAATCGAATTGAGTTTTCCCGTGTGCAGCCAACAGGGGGCAATGTTGCTCTGCCATTGAATCGATCGCCTCATAGTGAGGACTGCAGTGGTGGAAGAATCTTCAGGGCATGAACAGTGGGGAGGCTGACAAAAGAAGAAAAATATAGCAAAAACAAATGAATAAAACCACCAGAGGAGATAAGTCCTGGTCGGAGCCAAATGACTTCAGGCAGCTTCATTTGAAGCGCTAAATCCGATTTCATGCCGAAATTGTTCAATAATTAAGGAATACAGTGAGGCTATCGCATATGTCAGACAGGATATCTCAGCGCCAGCTATCGGGCCCAGGTACAGGGGGGCAGAAAAACACCATGCGAGTCATCTGAGGCCGCCCTCTCTTCTCGTTTCCCCCCCCATGTAGAAACTGCAACCAGAACAAATGTGTTTGCTGGAGGATGGCAACATGGTTCTTTCTGCTCTCTGTGCACATATGTATGTGATTGTGCTTGACACGTGTGCGGCGCTGCAGGAAGACAACAACAATAAGATGAGAGGGTTCACAGACCTGAATTCTTTCCCTTTGCCAAACATGCTTACATGTCTTTCCCCAACACGTCGGAGACATCACGTTCACCATCCGCAGCGCTCGGGCCAGAACCTCATCCCAGAACACAGCACATCATCTTTTTTGCCTCATCTGTTTTCTCTTATCACATACATATCCCCCCCCCCCCCCCCCCCGGAAATAAACAGGAAGTGGTGATTAGAACAACGCGGAGGGGGGCGGGCGAGAGGCTGGAGGTAAAAGATTCAGACAGAGACGCTCTGCTCACTTTGCGCTGGCGAAAACAATGGCAGCCCCCGTTATCTTTATGAAAGTTGAGAAGCCATGAATAAAACATGCGGTCATGCTTTTTTCATAGCCTCCACAATACCTCGTACACGGCCTGAATAGCTAACAATCAAACGAGTCAAAGGACAGGTTCAGCGGGGAGTGACTCGCGTTTTGAAGTCGTGTCTCCCCGGCCAATTGCCAAATTTCTTTGAGAAGAAATAAGGGAACATTGGACCATATCACGCTTGTCCTCTGGTGGAATGTCTCTGTGTTTATCTATTTATTTGACGGGAAGTGGACGCACTAGAGGGGGAGTTTGCACGGAGCGATTTGCACATCAATGCTCCCTCCGAGTGGATACAGAACAATTCACTGTTCTTCTTTGAAAAGCCCACTGCACATCACGGTGATTGAAATTACTTTGTATCCCTAAGTGCTGCGAGTGATGTTGCCATAATCTAAGCAATACAGTTTTTGTTCCCGTTGTACTGCGGGTACTGCTTTACAACGAACACTGCTTTGTGTGTTTTCCTGTGGCACCCACCTGCTTCGAAAGAAAGAATTCCTGGAGGGCAGGGATTTATTGAAAGGGCCATGATGGTAGAAGGGTCCGGACTCATGCGGCTGGATTTCATAGACAATTCACAACTGGAGTGGAACAAAGCGGCAACTGGGCTTCTTTTTTTATTTTTTGTTTTACCGGCTTGGGAAAAAGCTTAACAGGTGACAGAAATCTCATATCTCCAACTCACAGATGAATTAACACAGGAGTCTAACAGGGTGAAACATGAGGTCTCAATCGGGAATGAAATCCGGTGAACGGAACCGAAAGAACAAAGGGACAGAAAAGTAGTTTTTCACGGGGGAAGGAGTGAGGGATCGATATGGTACAGTTCAAATCAAGAGCTCTCTCGGCAGGAGATTGTGTCCAAAAAGTGTTGTCCTTGGAATACAAAGAAGGGATGAATATGAGGTTTAGTTTTCAGAGTTTGTGTTTGTGGGGTTGAGGGCATGCAGGTAGAGGCAGCAGCAGGGGCTCGGAGAACACAGAGACATTCACCGCGTGGGTCACGGTGAAGAGGTTTCTGGGGATGGTATTTTTGAAATGCAATAAAGAGTTTGAAAATGCATTTTCCATGACTGTAAGTCTGGTTTAAATGTGCTGTGAAATTCAGCACTCCATCGTTTTACACTTGCACATCCAGCCCAGTATCCCTATAATTGCATAAATATTGGAGAAGCAACACATAATTTAAATCATGTGCCAACCATGAGTAGACCAGGGTTAACCAAGTGTTTTAATAACTGAACCGGATCGAAATCATGAGAGGAATCATTTTTGCAGAGAACATAGACAACTTTGTCACCGTGGTAAAGTCCTACATGCTTTTACCGGAAGAGAAGCAGCGATAGACTTCCACTGAGTTTAGTATCACAGCGAAAAAACCACCAGGGCAGGAAGGCACATAAAATAAAACATATTATAAAGGAAACATATGGTGCTGAATCTAATGTAGGAGGAAATTCAGGAAACAATATTTTTTAATATTTTAAGTATTACACCATAAACTAACTATTAACTATGGTGTAGTGTGGTATGTTACGGTATGGCACGATAGGACATGCCATGCCGTGATATAGCATGGTATGGCCTGGTATTGCATGGTACGGCATGGTATGGTAATGTATGATGTGGCATAGCATTGTCTGCCATAAACTTTATTATAAAGTATCCCACTGCAGCCATTTATTCTCAAGAACACCGCACCATTGCAACCTTTTGTAGCCTGCTCTGTAAACAGCAACCAGACTGTTGGTGAGTCACATGTTCCGCCGCAGATATTTCTGTCTGGACCAACCCTGACATAAATCTCAACGAAAGTCCGGTCGTTCTCTCTTCACATCCAATCACAGCCTGACACGCTCCCGCTTCGAGCCAATCACCGGTAAGCCGACAGAGTTTAAATTGCTCTCTCTCCTTGTTTATCATCGAGAGGTCCGTTCAGTGCCTCCACCACCGAGTGACCCGGCACTGCCTCAGCTCGGGAAACAACTCCCTTCAAACCGCCCGACCAGAAACTCTTCATCGGACGCCATGAGTAGGTGATCCGTCCCTCATCACGGTCACACAAGGACTCTGCGGATCATCTGACTGTTCCTCTTACACCATTGGTTGATAATCCAGTTAATGACGACGTCTACAACTACGAGATGACTTTAAGGTAAAGTTATTCCCGTTCCCTTTGGTGGTCCTTTAACTTAATCAGGTCCAAATATAACTAAACCTGCACAGGTTATGACTTTACCATCAGCCTCAGCTGTGCTATGTGTATAGTGCTAATAGAAGTGTGTGTTGTGTTTACAGGCTGCTAGCATTTAGCTCAAAGCTACATGGCCTCACACAGCTACAGTAGCTGTCCCTCTTTGTGTTGTGAAACGTGTGATGCGTCCTCGTTTGTCAGAAGTTTTTTTTTTAACCGAAGACACTATGAAATTCTCTCCTTTCATCACAGCCTAAAAATACGACAAGTGTCATTTCACTGGAGCATTTCTGCACGTGGCTTTTTTTCCCTAATGGAGTTTCAGATCCCTATTTTTGCAAAATAAACAAGAACGCACAAGACAACCACACCCTGTGAGCGTGGCAGCTCTGTGGTGGTAGAGATCTGATCTAAGGTTGAGCTCCCTTGAAGTAACTAACTGAGCTCGGTTAGACAGCTCGGAATCCAATTTATTGGCCATTGACATTCAGATTTATGAGGTTGTGCCGTGCTAAAAGCCCTGAGATAGTAAAACAACCGAATCCTGATGACGCCACCGGTTCGCTCCAGGTGTTCATAGAGGCCACGCAATGGCAAAGACTCCTCTTTACAGCAGAAATGCAAATCACGGGCCATCCGGAGGTCTACTCAAGCTGTTAGAAGCCACTGGCCCGATATCATTAAGTTTAACCTTGCTGCACCTTTTTGAAAGCGAGGCTTTTTCAAGATACGGTGAGTTTCTGCCAGAGACTTTCCCTCACAAGACAGAGCAGTGGGGGTACATCAGGGCCTGGCAACCTATAGTGTCAGCTGTTTATTGTCTAGCAGCAGTCAGCCATCGTGCTGTCCTTGCTGTTTTTTCTTCTTGTGTTTTTTTTTTCCCGCTCGCAGGGTGAAATGCTGATGTTTGTTCCGTCCTATGCCTTCGAAGCATCGGATTAAGTGCTAAGAATCTGCAATTCATACACAATTATTGCCTTTTCCTCCCTCCGTCACTGGCAACTCCATTAGCCAATTAAATTTGCAGGATGTTTTTTATTGGAACTGCTTCCAAGTGAGGGACAAAATGTCAGTGTTTCCCCCCCCCATGATAGATAATTTCATTTCCAAATTATAATTGGACACGAGCCCGAGTGTGTTGTTCCAGAGGGCTGTTCGGGGCACGCGGTAAATATTGAAAACTTGAAACCCCTTGAAAAATAATATGCAAGAGCACAATAAGGGGTTTGGGTCTCTTTTCGAAACCCCCTTTAGCTATTCAGTGCAATTACATTTTTTTGAAATTTTTATTTTCACTCATTGCACAGACGGCTGCGTTTTGGAGGCTGTTCAAGATGATGAATTACATGCAAAACCCCAGATGACTATAAGTGTGTCGGATGCTTGATAGTAAGCCAGATTTATATCTGTGTGCGTGTGATGCACTAGCCCGGGCTTAGTGTCTCAGCCGCTGCACTTGTGTGTGTATTGATCCGAATGCACCTTTGTCTCACACAGCGTGAATCCAGAGCAGCATCTGATAAGAACCCTTTCCATCTCTGTCAAAAGGCATGATGACTTAACCAGGCTGCACTGGGGACTTCCAGCAAACTGTTTAGCCTGGAGAGAAAGCGAGAGGGAAACGTGTGTGTGTGTGTGTCAGTGTGTGTGTGTGTGTGCGTATGTGTGTGTGTGTGTGTTTGTGTGTTTCGTTGTGGGGGTGGATGGCTGAAAGAGTGACTGTAGCTCATGAGAAAGTGTCTGACAGTGAGAAACACCGAATCAGGGAACAAGTCCTCACCCAGCCAGCAGCTATTGATCGAGGTTCAACAGGCCATCCAGACGACCATTGATCCGAACGCGTCCTCTCATTGGTTCCCCTTCACAAGACACAGTGACACATTGCAAAACAGGTGTGCACGTTTGCTCTCATATTTATCTCAAAACAAACAACAATGAAAAACGGTACTAAAAGGGGGTTAGAAAATTAACTCCGCGGTTCACAGTTCATTTTCCCTTTTACGAAAAATGGTTGTCAATATCTCGGCTCAAGAGAAAACTTCGCAAAACGAGAAAATTACGGCGGCGTCTACAAAGTGACAACACAATCGTTCAGAAAATGTGAGCTCATGCAGATTCACAGTCATGAAGCTTTATACACACGGTCTTTGATATTGCCTGTGCCCATGAGGAGGAGCACAGGGTGACAGGGGTGACAGTCCAAGGCACCGCTGTATAAAAGATAAACACAGTAAGAGACGGGCTGTGCAGCTCCGATACTGGAACAAACAAAATCCATTATGGTCATACATACTGTATCTCTCCTGCATGTTTGATCATCAGAGGTAAAAAACCTCTCAGATGGTGGTTTGACGGTGGTTTGAAAAATAAGATGTATCTTAAATGCCTGGTGTTGCATTTGCTCAGGAAACGTAGAAGGTTTGAAATATGTTATTAGACATGTAAACATGACTAATATACCGAGTACTCCTGTGCTCGGTCCTGTGACCTTTGCTCGCCACAACTAAACACAGTATGTCATTTTCTAGTCCTTGGGGTCTCTCAATCAGATCAATAATAAAATGTGGAGACTGCTCGTGTGGATCCATGGATCGACCTGCAGGGGCTGCGAGCAGTGTTCCCACTAACGTTTGCTCAGCTTGTTTCTCTGATAACTTATTATCCAGACAGAAGCCAAATTATCCACAGAGGTCCCGTAGCCTCCAAAACAAACTCATCGAGTGATTAAATCTGGTAAAACACTGACTTAGGCCGTTTCATGTTCGAAATATTTTTTTAAGTCAACATTTTCAAGCCCTTAAAAGTGAAATCAGGCATAATTGAAATTGCAGATTTGTCAGTTTAAAAGTAGGCAACATAATTATAGATCAAAGGTCATTTCTAGGTTATTTTCCAACATTCCAAGTAATCGTAACAGTTCAAATTCCATCATCAGCAGTCGGATCACATTCTTGTTAAAAAAATTGAAAGAGGAGAATTTTGTGGGTGCGGGGCTGTTTGCCTGAATCCCACTGGCAGGTGAAGTACGAACATTTTGGAAATTCTTTAAGACGGCAGTCAGTGCGAGTGAGCGCTCTTGACTTCCCATCGAGGTTGATTGCCTCAGGCTTCCCTTTAAGGCAGGCCTCGTTAACACGGAGGTTTGGATTAGTCACGTCAGCTGATCGGTATCATCTGTCTCTAGTCATCGCCGCTGCTCACGAATCACATTCAGAAGAAGCAATTACTCGGTCTTATAGTCTGATCAGCAACAATATATCAGGACTGCTGTTTATACTGTTTACTCCTGTAAGCTATGTTTTTGGTACAGTTGTGAGGATTGACTTCTTGACCCAAATGGGAATTTGTGAAGACCACCGTTGTCCACGATTATTATTATTTTCAATATGGTGGCTTTGTATCCCTCGAAAAAAAAGCCACGTTTTGTTTGCAGTGAACACCACGACGCAGCTGCCAACATGGCGTGACTTTGAGGTGTTAATATCCAGCCTTCAAAGCCTGGAAATTGCTGCCGGCTTCCTCAGTGGGAACACATGTGGAGAGGCGATTGCACATGTTTAAGTCATTATTACCCCAGTGCACACAGACAGAGAAATTCACCTTTTGAATTTTGTTCAATCAGATAAAAAATGTAGCATAAATCAAACGTCTTCACAAGTGTCTTTAAAAAAAAAAGGAATGCTCTGTGTTCTCTGAATAAAAAGAAATGTAGAGATTTTGAACGTATATTATCATTCAGGATGCAGAATTTTATAGGTTATAAGCCGAGGTGTATTACCGCTAGTAAAACTACACGTAAATAGACAAAAAGTACCCCATTAAGTTTCCTACTTGAGTAAAATTAAGTGGATTTACTTAATGTAAAAGGACTTGCCAATTGTAGCCTAGTCCCTGTTCCCCTCCATCATGATGGACGAGTTTCAGCAGTGGACTCATTAGGAGCACATTGAAGAAGGCGGGTCTAATGTGGCCTGTCTGCTCTGATTGGATCAGCGGATCATCCGTTATCCATTTCATGAATAACATGAACATGTTATGCAGGGCAGAGTGAAATGCAGTGGAGTAGTTGGTGCAGATATATTTGATGATATATGGAGTGGATTAAAACTGGAAAGTAGCAGTAAATAAATAAATAAATAATGTTCACATAAATGAAAATGTATTTAAGTAAAATTCACTTTGTTACATTTCTCAACTGACGCAGGCGTGCACGGTGAAGTTGTGGCTTGTTTCAAAGATTGCGTGACCACCGCATCAGACGATAGCATTAGTGTGTGCGGTCGTATCAGAATGCCATTGAGCAGCATAGGTGAATGCCACACCTGTTTTGAATGATAAAATTCTTTCTTGCGGTGAGAAAATGAGGCTGCATTAATGTCTCCTATTCTGAGGGAGAGTTCCGGAGCAGGCAGGAGTCGAGCTCCTCTAATGAAATGTATCTGAGCGAGCGTCATTCACTGCAGCGCAAGTTCAAGTTTAATGGGCTTTCCTTTGTTTCATTGTAAATGTGTCACAAATAGAAGAACCCATCAGAAGAGGAATAGTGAAGAAAATAATGTGTTGCTGCCATTTTTTATCTCTACTAGTTAATGTCAGCTAGCTAAGGAGAAGAAAAAAATTATATTTAATAAACTGTGCAATGTGGATGCGTTGTTGATAGTTTCCATCCAATTGATAAACACTGGCGTTCGTCATTTTACTATAAGTATACTATATACTATATGTTGACATCTTTAGAGCACTTACTTAAATCTCTCCTCTTACATTAATCTGCGGGCAGCTGAGCAGACCCTGTCAGCTCATAACTGAATTAAGTAATAATAACTAGTATTTGAGCAATGTTAAATTACTGGAATTCACCAAATATGAGTTGTTATGCAAGTAAAAACAAAATTTAGATGGTAGGGGTTGATGGGCAAGTTATTTAACAAGCACATTTTAAGCTTGAAGGTTTTTCTTGCATGTTACTCACTGCATTAGTTAGTTATGTATTATGTATGACAACTTTGACCATTTCCATTTGTTTTAATTACTCTCTTGCACTTAAGACCCATGTGTTTTGTGATTTAATGCTCTTTTGCTATGTGACAAGAATATATTCAGTACTGTGATTGTATTATAGTTAATGTTACGATATCTCCGGCATCTTTGTACTATGTGATTCCTGTTGTTTTCATTTTCTCTTATCTAGCACAGACATCGTGGACGCATCACAGCTACCATATCAAAAGCATCCGCGTGTCTGTACTTTTACTTTGTAGCATTCCAATTTGTGTCTCTCTATCTTCACCGGTGTCTACCCAACTAAAGACCCCCCCCCCCCCCGACATGAGAATGACCACAAGGGGCAGCATTTTTATTGGACTCGCAGTACGTCCAACTTTTACAATGCCATTTGTTATAACATTAACAGCTGTAAATACTGCGCGAGGGTTTTTATGTGCAGGATCAATGCAAGAGGCTCAGTTCTGTCATTAATCACGGACGCTACCTTTTATGAAGCAATCTCACTTTATTCATAAAGGATAACTGTATGGCTCCATTAAGGTGTCACGCTATTTATCTTCCTTATAAGCTGCTCACGGCATTACAAAGTGTTTTGGCTTGCTACACTCTTTCTCTCCCATCTCCACTCCATTTGTCCCTTTGCCCTCTTCCACATATAAAATAATTGGAAATACATGGAGGCAATAACAAGGGGGCAGTTTACTGGCGATAACAAGAGGGCCGTAAAAGGGAAAATTGTCCATTTGTTGTGTGCGCGTCCGTGTGTATGTGTCCCTCTGTTGGTGTGTATTTCTGGGCATGCATACAATGCCTGACAAGGGGCCTGCAGGTGTAGTGGGGCGGTAAACTTTTATCATCTATAGAAAAGTGATTAGAAATTGCGCAAGATGTACTTATACAGAAATCAAAGCAATGCAAGCCGGTGCAGTTTTCTGTTTCTTCTGGAGCTGAATATTCTTGCTTTAGGTTTGAAGGCTGCATTGAACATTAAAATTTAAATCACATGGCTGAGGTGCTGGTGCCGGTATGCTCGGTAATGCAGGATCAAATCCATGATTGAACCCTGTCTCTAAGTCTCCAAGGCAGCTGTCTTAATACAACGCTCAATGCAACCCCCGAACCAGTTAGGTTATAAAATATACAGTATGCGATTTATTACATCCAGGCCTACGCCAAGAGCTAGCAGGGGAAAACATGTTTTATGAATGTCCAGCTCGGAGTATTTGATGAACTGGTGGCTCACTGTTTGATCCTTGGCAGAGGCTGGACCTAATATCATCAGAGCATGTTGGCAGAGCCCCGCAGGAGCCCCCTCTGTCTCAGCTTATAATATACAGACTCATCCCGGTCATCATTGGCTAATAAATGAAAGCATTATTTGTCCAAAATCTGCAGTCACACAGGCTTCTTTTGAGGAGTTTAGATGTCATGTAGGTCTCTTTTGGAAAGAAAGATAACATGGTCAGAAATAGAGGCGAGGTATTGAATTACAAACACTGCGTTGCCAAGCTGCTTTTCCCTTGAACTCCTCCTTTAGTGCGCAGTTTGGTGAATTAACTCAGATCAGGCTATTCATTTTCTTTTATTTCGGCAACCAAGTATTCATTCACGGATAAATAAAACATGTTTTTAAGGACAGGAGTCTGTTAGTTGCAGTGTGCATTCACAGCAGAAAAACTAAAAGACCCCAAAAGGTTCCGAGCACACCAATCAGTTTCGCAGAGGGCAAGGTGAAACTAAGTGTGAACGAGAGCTGTTCAGTGTTCCAGCTCCTTGTCAGAAACATCATCCGCCTCTCATCTCTCTCTGGTTGACAGAGGCGGTGTCGGAACAAGAGGTATTCTTTGCAACGTATAGGGTGAAAGCCACTCAGAAGCAAGAAATATCTGCTATTTCTACTTTTTCTTGATCTGTTACAGCATACTGCCCATTCTGCATTTATGGTTTGCCTCTCAGAACTCCATCTGTCTGGAACCCTGCCGCCCTGCCCTCCTCCTCCATCAAAAACATGATGCAAGAGTGTTGTCAGCGGAGAGTGGGCTGGAATGTGGACAAAGTTTTCTTGGTGTCAACGGTAGTTTCACTGAGGGGCGAGACTTTTCCCCCTTGGTTTGGAGAAAACTATAAATTAAGATCTGCTTTTAGTTACTAACAGAACTGTACATTAGCCGGAAAGTGACATTTTAACTCAATTACTTTTCAGTGCTATAGAATCCTGTTTCGTGTCTGCACAAAGACAGAGTTGCAGGAGCTGATTTCTTCTCAGGAACAAGTAGTTTTCCTTTAGGGGATTAAAAGTGTTTCTGGCTGCTGTTACGACTTTACTTACTTACAGTATTAATGTTAATACACCAGGCTCTACATTTTTCCAAATGTTATTCATTAGACAAAGAAAGGTGTTCACTTGTTTTTGATAAAACCAAGATCATCAATTCATTGCTTTTTCGAGGCAGTTGCCATTGTTTTTTTTTGAGTTTTTTGAGGACAATACTATTGACAACAACTAGAAGGGCACCTAGAGGACCAACAGTCCCCTTATGGAACCACGTTTAAATTCACACCATCTGGACTTTTATGTGGATTTATGCACTCATAAATATAAATTCCTGAAACATGCCTGAATGTTTTTTCATCAAGATCCAAGAATTATTCCCTGAAGAATCAAAGAAAATGTTGAAAAACACCATCTTGAAATGGTAAAGACTCACATAACATCCTTTAAAAAAATGTCCAGTGGTTTTTGCGTAATCCTCCAACACAACTAAACAAATCCCAGTGAAAACAAAACCTCCTGGGGCACAAAGAAGGTAAATATTATTTTGCATGGCTAAGAAAGGAAAACAATACTTAGGCTTTCGTCTTTGCTTTTTTTATATATCACATTCCATTGATTTCCTGCTGATGTATCTGCAATCTCGTTTTTCACTGTGCAGTCACGATGGCCCAACAAGATGGGTTGGATCGTGTGTATGGAAGAGGAGGGACTGACGTGGCAGATGTGTGCTTGGCAGATGCAAACAGAAAATCCAAACTCGAGGGAACACGGAGCCACTGAGCAGACAAACTGATAATCGGCGAACGGAAACAGAGACTAAATACACACAAGCGGCGGAGGCAATGAAACCCAGGTGAACACACATCAGGGCGGAGCGGCTAATCTTTAATAAACACTCTAGGGCAAGAAGTAAAACAATAGCATTCACACGAGCTGCGTCTCAGGGGCTGCATCCTCCGGAGGCTGCATTTGAAGAGCGATTGTGTCGCAGTGGCCCAACTAAGCTGTCTCACTTTGAAGGCCTCTTCAAATGTGACCAGCAAACGCGTGCTTCCATCCCTGGGAAGGGAAGGCTCCAACTGGTGGATCCTTCCCGGACTAACTTATCCCGGGATTATTGCGCTTAAGTGACAAAAGAGGTTATAGCGCCGGCAAGAGATGAGAGGTCTGATGCTTGAGTTTTGCGCTGTGACTGAACTCAACTGAACAGCAGCACTGACATTGACTCTGATCACTGAAACCCCCTGTAGAGCACACAGTTTAAATTTAATTCCAACGTGCTCGGTCTACACGGCCAACGGAAACAGTCTCTTTCACAGGACGGGGAGAATGTGTCCTAGGAAGGATGCAGCACCTGATTTGAGACCTTGTGGGTAATAAAACAGGAAATAAGGCAGGATCCAGAATGGGAACACTGATGAAAGGGGCTGATTTAAATGCAGTTGCAGTTTGGTACTGATCCATGATTATCACAGACCAATACTGGTAGATGAAGAGTAAAGAGTGTTTTAATTGTTCAAAAACACAATGTTTTAAGTTAACCCCTTAAAATATGGCCTTTATAAATGCTCTCTATCTCCAAAATGAATAGAGTAGATCACTGCAACAATAGAGTCTATACAAGTAATCGAGTTGTTTTGTAAACAAGGTTATACTGGTTAGATTTCTGCAGAGTAGTAAACATCAGTGAACATGCTACTAGTCGGCGTAAAAGAAGATAAATGAAAGATTTAATATCCATCTTAGAAATCCAGGGGCAGGCCCAGGCCTCAACCACACCTCTAATCGCATGTCAAGTTGACATATACCCAGTCAACCCATCACGCTCCGTTTGTCTCACATTACTCGACCCGCCGCTTCCCTTCCAATCATCCTACTTTTTCCCCCTCTTCACTCATCTCTACCCACATCCCTTCATCCGCTCTTCCTGTCTTCCCTCATCACTTTTGTGTGTACGTGTTGTACATTGGGGACAGCAGGGTTGTAGCTGCGCGGAAAGAACTGGTCGTTCGCTAAACTAACACTGGTTCGGTGGCGTCCTTGGGCAAGAAGCTAAACCCTCAAATTGCTCCTGACGGCTGTTTCTTCAGCGTGAGACTGATGAGTCACAGTGAGAAGCGCTGTGGCACAGAAACACTGTGTGAGTGTGTGTGTGCGCAAACCGGCGAATGTGACTCGTAGTGCAAAGTGCCTTGAGTGAGTCGTTAGGACTAAAGCCACTTATAGTAGATGCAGTCAATTCACCATGTCTTCATCTCCCTGTAGGTACTGTCTGTCTGTAATCAGCTGAGGTGCTATGACAACTGAGATTGAACCCCACCCCCCACCCCCTCAGCCCCACACTCTCAAACTCACTCTCACTTCTTCACCTCAACATCCACTCATCTTTCCTTCCGGCCAATACATCAATTTCCATGAAAACTGAACAAAACATGTTGTTGTGATGCGGCCCCTTGTGACACTGAACCGTCTGGAGCTGCTTTCAGACCTGCGCTGCCTTCGGGATCTTCTCCGGAGGGGCTGCGTGAGAGTCCTCCGAGTTTGGTCTCCCGCCAGCCCCACCTAGAAACTTCAGAGATTGTCAGAATGATCTAATGTGAGAACACAGCGGGCGGGAGACCCTCAGCAGGATTCGCCGCAAGGGACTGGGTGTGTTGGTGACGTTTGTCTCCGCAGCGGAATCAACACGTTACGTCCGGGCGTCTCCGTGCTGCGCCAACCGCCACCTCAACGCTCCAGAGATCTTTGTGTTGTTGTGAAGGCGTTCGAGAGCCGGAGAATCTCCCGCTGCTTTTACACGTGTGAAAAGCAAACCTCCGGAGAAAGTCCAGACCCAGAGTTCCTGTCAACTCCTGCATAACGTCGTCTACCAACAACTCTTCTTTAGTGAGGGGAGGAGGTAGAGATGGAGTTTCTCTCTCTCTCTCTCTCTCTCTCTCTCTCTCTCTCTCTCTCTCTCTCTCTCTGCTAATCAAAGCATTCATCTGTCCGTTGTGTCAGTTTTACACATGTGAGAGGAAGCCCTGCTGTCACACAGGCTTTAAACCTTCAGCTACACACACACTGTCCGTACGCACATCACAGCACCCTCCTCGAACTAGAAACTAGAAACGCAAAGAACACAACATTATGTCCCTGCCGGTGAACTACACTCTCCCACAGCACACACCTGTACACCTGCCTATTTTTAAGGACCCTATTAATAGTGCAGCGCCTCTGAAGGTTACGTCGAACACTTACAGCCACGCAGACACTTTTCTTTCCCCCGCAGCCCAGCATCAATGGAAACTGTGTTCAGCGTGTCAAAGTGGCCAAATGGATAAAGACTCTCCTGTGACAGTGACGTGACAGGTTCGGTTGGAGAATCTTTTCATCAACAGCTGTTTGTCTTTTTTAGAGCGTGAAAAGCCGAAACCAGGTCCAGTCATCTTCTTTAAAAGTGAGTGAATCTAGAGGAACAGATCGGCCGAAAATGATTTTTTAATCCATAGATCCCGGAATGAATCAAACCTCCTAATGAAGATCTGAATAGCAATTATAAGTACTCTCTTTATAATGTTAAGGCTGGGAGAATACCTCTTTTGTTTTTCAGTCTGACTGGGCCATTTGATTTTGGGTTGTGATGTTAAAAACCCTCTTGATCAGGTTTAGGACTGAGGTCCCGTCTCGGTCAGGGATGTGGACACAGAGATAAACGCTGACGAGGAACAGTTGAATAGACTTGAAAAATGATTATGAGACGACAGGACAACGGCACAGCAACATGAAAGCGGGGCCCGACAGGTAAACAGGTCGGCGTCGGGTTTGAACTCCGGTACAAAAGCATAATGGCAGCTGGGGAACCGGCAGGATCTGGCAACAAACAGCTGGGTCACGACAGGACAAGAGGCGGAGGGACGGGCTGTGTCCGAAATCACTCGATACTCACTATTCAGTCCATTCTGCTGTCCATTATATAGCGAGTTGGCCATTGTGTAGTACTATCTGAATGTCTGGGGAGAATAATTAAATCCTTGCATTGTGAAAAGTCATGTAAACAAGGGTCCCTTAGCAATACATCAATATATGAATAAAAGATGGCAGACAGTTTGAGACAAGTGGAGAGAGAATCACTGCAGTGAAGACAAAGAAACTTATCACACAATATTTGTTTATCTCTGTTGTTGTTTTTCTGAACGTCAAAAGCATTACGTGAGACTGTTAACAAAACACACATAAATGGATATTCAGGTGCAATTATAAAATATTATTAGAGTTAAGAGTAATAATGTATCTGATGTAAAGCTTAATAAGATAAAATTATACTAATAATAAATAATAAAACCTATTTTTGTCTTTTTAATAAAACAACTGAAGGCTGTAGCTGACAATCATTATTGATTTGGAAAAACATAATTTTTTGACTTAATGGATTCTCAATTGAGTGCAACAATTACATTTTTAGATAAATTTAATTGTTTAATTGTTCTACCTAGACTGTGAGTTGTGAATGAGTGAGTGATTTCAGACACAGGTCCCAACCATGGTTATGACCATATGGGTATAGAGTAAAGAACCTTTCGCATTGCAGAGCTTCCAACGCACTTAAAACGGTTGGACGTGGAGGTGTGAACCTTCATGGGTGAATGGGAATGTTTAGATAAATACTCAAACCATTAAAAATCTTTGTGTGTTGCAGTATTTTGCTGCGCTAAACATTTATAAACCAATGAAAATGCCACAGATCGTTAAGTTTCATCAAGTGTCATCGAACAATAAACAACAGTTAAGCCTGTAAAAGCGCTGTGTCATCTTTCCCCCATGAGCTCCTGCTTTGTTTGTTCCTTGCACGTCAGTAGGTTCATGTTGACATTTAGTCGCAGAGAAAAAAATCCACGTGGAGGAGAAGAATGCAGTGTTTAAAGGTGCTCTGTGGAATTGTCCTGCAAACAGACAAGGTTCGAGCCGACGTGCTGTGGAACTCAAAGCACGGGATGATGCGTGTGCCCTCGAGGTCAAACAAATGTGTTGAATGTGTTTTCATCCTCCACCTTTCTTCAAAAGTCTGAAGCTCGAATTCTTTACGCCTATGTTTTCTCGCCTGCTTCTCCAAGGCCTTTTCTTGGCATGTTTTCTTAACACACACATTTGTATGGCAGGAATATGTTTCATAAGACTCAAACGCATGTGTGCACATAAAGATAAAAGATCACGGTGTCTATACTCGGCTACTTAATGATAAAAACATTGAATTCCTCCTTCGCTAATGTTGTTTTTATTATACAAACGTTATCGTGGCTCATGTAATTCCCATTGTCACTAAATCCGGTGGAACATGGCGCATTCGACTGCGGGCACACGTCAGTGTTAGTCATCTCCTGCTATCGCGCTAATTTCACACGCTGTCACTGTCGCTCACATGTTCTGTGTGATTAGAGAGGAGTCCATGACAGGACTGAAAAGTGGGTCATTAAAAACATCTGCATCCCCACTCCTTTTTACCCCCCCCCCCCCCCCGCCATCTCCCTATCACTCCCCCACCATCTCCGAGCACTTAGCAACACGGATGGCTTTTTCATTAAGTCCTCCAATCATGTCTATCCCACTCGGAGTGGGCCGCGATGGTGACACTGCTAAGTAAGCTCCTGAACCAAGATTATCAAGTGGTGGTCTTTTGTGCCTATCGGGGCATCTTTGGTGACTCTCCGGCTCCAGGTTATTATATTACAAAGCTCCCTTCACCTTATTAGGTTTTATCTCCAGCCACAGCTGTTGCAAAGATTATAAACCATTCTGTGACGTTATTGAGCCGTGGGAGCCACGTCTCCCAGCTGCCAGATATAAAAAAAGCATACCGCTGGGTGTGTGTGTGTGTGTGTGTTCTAGTAAATCAGCCTGTAACCTTGCATTTAGTTTACAAGTATGTGTGACATTGCATTCCAAGGTTATCTAGTCAGAGATTTGAATGTATGACCCAGTAAGCACGTTTCAAAGGGCAGACCACTCTGTGTGCAAAGCTGTGTTCTTATTCTGGGTTCGTTGCCAGCCCTGTGAATTGAGGGTCTCTAAATCCCCAGTCCCAGTGGTCAGCCCCGACTTCCTGTCTCTGAAATCTAAAAAGGCTTAAAGGCTCCGGAGCTATCTGTAATCATTTTTAAAATGTTTATCTCGCGTGACTCGTGTTGACATTCTCAATTAAATATAAGCCCTGTTGTTTTCCGCGGAGACGACACAAATTTGTTTACGTTGTGAAGTTCTACCCCCCCCCCCGAAAAAAAACGTCCTGTCGTCTAAGCTGAACATAAATGAACGTTTGGCTTCATTAAGCAGTCACAATGGCTGCTTTGTTAAAGTTATCTGATGCACGTTGTGTAGATCTAACTGGTGTTTGAATGTCAAGCTGGTCGCCTGTAAGAAAAAAAAGTAACTGATGGAAATAATGTGGACACGGCAGAAACAAACATAACACCAACTGAAAATGAGTGTAGCAAAGGTCCCAGAATAGCATACGCACCTTAAGAATGAATTGTGTATAATGAATAAACAGTGTATGTTACTCTCAAAGAAAACCTTACAGGAAGTGTCTGGGGTTTTGAAGAGATGAATAAAAGATATTTACACTCACATAAAGATGTAAATAATACATTCTGTGTATGATTTCTGCCTTGTTAGCTTCATCCTTCAGATCAATAATTGTGGGATACAATGTGCATGTGTGTATTAACATGCCTGTACATTAGTACCTATTTTGAAAATGATTGTGTTGACTCAGGCATGTACTTTTAGCCAAGTTTAATTAACTTAATTACTAAATAATCAAATGACTGTTAAAAATATAAAACGGCTAACATGAAAACCACATCCAAATATGTTGAAGAATATATCAAATCTTCAATACAGTTTATGTATTGGCATAAAATACATATTTGCACAGTGAAGAATATACACCACAGAGCTGGTTTCCATTGCAAATCCAATTTACATATCAAGTCTTGTACAGATTAGTCCAAACCAGAATAACGTCTTGCGTCTCCAACGTCCTGATTTGCTGATGTTGGGACGAAGTGTTGGACACTGTTAACACAATACGTGATGAAAACACTCCATTCTGCACTTTTAGAAGAAGTGCGATTTGGCTCAAGTTGGTGATATTTTGGCTCGTTCCTGTGCTGAGAACATCTTCCTGCTGTTATTCTCTGAGTTTGTTTGGACGCCATGTGACTGCCCACCTGCATCCACCTGCATCCTCACGAGCTTTTCCCCAAGCAGCGGAGGCTTGATGGTTTTAAAGCACTGGCAAATAAAATAACAAAAAGAAAATCCCCCTGGTCTCCCCAGGTGGGAATAAACCCTGTGAAGTAGTTACACCACTTACTTACCTATTTGGGACTGTTATGCAAATTTAAGGAGGCCAAATAAAGTCCATGGAATTTATTTAATATTTTTTCTCAAATGAAAGTAAGGGGAAACATATATTGAGGCGGTGCTTTGTACATTCTCCTGGCTGGCGGCTTTGAAACAGATCATTTATCTCTATGGAGCCTCCATACGTTTTCAGGTGGCTTTGATGGACGAGGCAGACGAAGGCATGAGTCACATCACGGGACGGACAGGGTTTTGTCTTTGAAATATGCTAAAGAGGGGGGGGGGGGGGGATTTGAAGACAAGCGGTCCACGGCTGCATGGAGGGCTCAGACAGAGATGTGCGTTGACGCCACAAACATGTGATTGAATCGTCATCTCGTCCGATCAAGAGCCTCGATCTGCAGGAACCTGAGAGTGAGGGGGGGGGGGGGGGGGGGGGTGGTCTTTCTGACATCTGCATTGGGATGTGACGCTCACTATACCGCAGGGGCCCTCTAGGTGGCAGCAGAGATCCACTCAGATCCTCTCGAGGTCCATGGCGCCGCACCGAGAGTCACGGCGGGAAAGGGTTTGTGACCACAGAGAGCAGCAACACGAGAGCGCAGACAAAAGGGATGAAAGAAGAGAGAGAGAGAGAGAGAGAGAGAGAGAGAGAGAGAGAGAGAGAGAGGACGCCGAGGCCTTTGATTCAAGCAGATATACAGTGTGCAAGAAGGCGCCTCTGTTCTTTCAGCCCCTTTCTTCCAGTCTTTACCTCCGGTTCTCCCTTCACACCCTCTCTCTCCCTTGGCCTTTTGTCCATTGTTCTTACATTGTCACCGTGCAGCGTTTTTTAGAAAGTCATCCCGTTTTAATGCCTTTATCAAAGAGGGGGGGGGGGGGGGGGGGGGGGGGGCACTTTGAAACCGAGCATCCACACTTTCACTGAGGTCATCTATACACTTCAGTGAAATGTACCGGGTGTTCGAAAGGCGTGGCGTTCCCGTCATTATCACTTCTTTTTTTTTAAATAGACTGTTGGCTTCCTGCTGGGCAAGGAATCATTAAACAAATGACTTTTCAGCCCCGAGCTGACTTTGAAAAGCATGTTGGGTTACGTTGTACATAATACAGTGAGTGCAAAGAACACAGGCACTTGGTTTGAGGTCTGTCCCTTCCTCTGGCCAGCACGTGTTTCTGGGTTACACTTCTGCATTAGGTTGTTTAAGCTCTATGTTTGTATGCGTAATGCCTATTATCTTCATGTATGATTTCTTTGTTTCTTTTACAGGGGGAAAGGTATTCTATTTCAATTATCAATTCGTCCATCCATTATCTATTCCGCATTTGAGGGTCGCTTGGGGCAGCCGGTGCCAATCCCAGTTGTCATCGGGCGAGAGGCAGGTTGCATCCTGAAAAGTTCGCCCAATTTATCACAGAGCAAACATCAGGAGACACACACCTATTCACAATCACATGGGGTCAGTTTAGAGTCACCAAATAACCTAACCCCTATCGTCTTTGGATTGTGGGAGGAAGCAGCAGTTCTCTGCTAAACCCACGCAGACACAGGTATAACACGCAAACTCCACAGAGAAAGACCGCGGCCCAACCGCGATTTGATCCAGGAGGCAACAGTGCTACTGTGCTGCTTTGTCTCAATCAAGCCATCTTGAAATTTTACAAGATGCCAAAAGGTTTTTAGCTCACTTGACCAACAGTTAAGGGTTCAAACCTTTCTCCCTCACAATAGCCATCAATAAATACATTTAAAGGTGTCAGTGGCCCCTTGCAGGTCTCTAATTTACAGCGCACCTGTCTGTCACTAACTGACCTTCAACCCTGCGCGCTCCTGCGTGTGCACTCTATGACCTGAGAGCACACTGAAACAAGCACGCTAGCCTGACATCAACAAGAGGATCACGGGTTTGTTTGGCGTCGAGCAGTTGTCAGGCAGATTGTGTTCATGTGTTTTGAGGGGCGTAACTGTGATGACAAGGAGAGATGGGGGGGAGTGTGATTTATCTTTCCAGGAATACCAACCCTAACTTTAAAATGACTAGTGTTGGAGAAGGTTTGATATAACGCAATATTTCTCCATTAAATAGGTTAGTCTTCGTATTGAAAAATGTAGCAAAACCTTAAGTAACGCTGATTCAAACAATACTGATATTTTAATATTCATAATAATTATGATGATAACGCTGGAATTGGGGATTGCAAGCAACGTTCTCGAACACCCCTCCTTCCTCGAGGGAGGGAGCCCTCAAGGATGTAAAGAGGAAGAGAAAACATGATATGAACAGATTTTCGTCTCATACATAATGCCTCTCTGCTTGTCAAGCCAAATTTGTGACTTGTTTCATCTTGAAAAATACCACGGAAACCAAGTAATCAGGAGACTGACAGAATAAACACAAGCAAATTTATTTATATAAGCGCCACGTATTTCAAAGATGCTCTGTGGCAGCAAACATTTTTTTTTCCATTAAGAAGTTTTGTATTAGTGAAAGGCTGTGTCAGCACAAACAAAATGCCAGAGCTTTAATGGATGATAAATGGCCCTTGATGCAATTGGTGGCCAGAAAACAGACCTTATTGCTCCCACCTGAGTTTACGGGAGGACACCTATTATTTAGTAACACCCGTGGACATGAGCACATTTGACATTTCTCTTAGTATTAAACCAATGACATAAGTTACAATTTCCAGTGCAACATTCCCAGTTGCACAGGGTTGCAAGTTATGTTCAAACCCATTTATTATATTGTCCTCATGAGTAGAAAATGAGTTTGGCATACATTTCAGCCGTATATTTCCGAGGAGTAAACGAACGCCTTACGACTACAGGAGTAATGTATCTAATGGGTTACATTTCGAAGCACTTGGAGCTCACACAGCCGAGCAACACGAGCTCCTCATGCTAACTTCATCAGAATTGTGCTTGTCTGAGGAAGGCCCCTCTGAAGGCCTGTCTGTGTTCCTTAAGCCAGCAGCGTTATCTGCTACGACCAGGTGATAATTCATGCTGCACAGTCCCTGCAGCTTTTTTTCCATTATACCGCGGGTTCAGAGAAGTTCAGGGTGGCGTATTGCGGCGCCAATTGTGGGCAAAAGCATGACAGAAGTGAGTGGAATCAATTACGGCGAGTATGACACATCAAAAGGACGAAAGGAAGTAACTTACCTTGATAAAAAAAAGGAGTCGTGTTTCAGATGACGACTTCTTGGAAGACAAGCTCCAGGACATTCCTAACTTATTCTTCGCCCTTTCTTGGCGGCTAACCTTTCGAAGAGGAGATACGTTGGTACAGTAGTCACAAGGTAATAGGAATTGGGGGCAGTTTAATTAAGTGTTACATACAGCAATGGGAAATGGAGTTAGTGAGACAAACCCTTGTGGTTACCGCGTCTTGTATCATGGACTTAACGTGATAATGAGGGAACGCGACCAAGCTACTGGTGTGAGACCTTTCTTCTCGGTAATTTAAAGTCAGCCTAGTTGAATAATTTGAATTAATTGTAACTGTACATGTAGATGTAGAGCAAGCGGTGCAAAGCTGAACGGCATGCACTTAATTCGACTACAAGAAGGGGAATGGAGAATCCTAACTGCAGAGCCCTTACATGCTTCTGTTAAAACCAATGACGCTTGCACCATACTGCACTCAACGCAGTGTATTATGTGCACGATACAAGTGGAGTAGATACATGGCAGATACGAGGAGGTAACAGTACAGTGATATATTATAGTTCTGTAGTTTAAAGGCAGCTGGTACTAATAGTCTAAATGGAATATTGTGTAATAGTTGAATATTTTACCAAGAACTAGATAAACCCTACATGACTTATCCACCAGTTCTAGCGGGCTGTACTAGGGTGAAGTGGCAATTTGAGCTGAATGCTTACATCAGCATGCAAACACAGGCACAATGGATAGTGCATAAATATAATGGTTTACAGAAAACGTCAGCCATGAATGCCTGCTGACTTCCATTGGGGTCGTGTTCACAATGTTCTTGAGGACAGTCCATATGGACCACTCCCTTTACCTGGACCTAGAAATCTTTTACTATCTTTCTATCATTTACAAGTTCATTATTTAAAATTGTTTCATGGTAACTTAATGTGGTGTAATTATATTTGTGAAGAGTTTGTGGGATAAATGTCAATGTTCCCAACAGTTTAATCTTTTGCTCTGATGCCTTTGATTTCCAACATTTTATTACGGGCCTGCTAGCTTGCAAAATTGCTAGCCTCTGTGGTATCCAGATAGTGTTGTCCCAGTTCAGGGACTGCCTCCCTGGGAGGATGCAGCCCGAACCGAGGAGCAGACTGGTCTACAAAGGATTTCTGTGATGGCAGTCAAAAGCTTGTCCCGCCCTTATTGTTGGCGCCAATGACGATCTAGGGGATGAAAGGACCCATTTGAAGGAGCCCTCATAATTGGACACCTTACTTGCGCTGCTGTGACCCAACCGGTCTTCAAACGCACCCCCCGGAAGTATGCCGCCCCCGAATTGAGAAACACCTTTAGACAGCGATGTTAATATAAGCATCACAAATAGCAGTTGCCTAGCAGCATTGTTCTCACATCATACAATGCACACAACTTCCAACCTCCTAACCCCAAGCTGGCGAGTCACACTCAAAGACAGAAACAATATTATCTATTGAACCACGAAGCGTCTGTTAGATTTCTATTTTATGTTGAGATACAGTATTTCAATCCGGAAACAAAGTAGTAGACCAGCAGATGGATGTTGCTGCCCCTAACGGAGATGTTTCCCCTGCATTCTAAATTCGCCAAAAACATTTTCAACCTCATTCAAATCTTGTAATACTCAAGAACTGGTGCCTTCAGGTACTGTGTGGAAGAATCTGTTCCACAGAAGATGTTGGGTTAGCCACCGAGGCCTACTTACAGAATTGATGAGTTGTATTTTATGCAGTGACAAAACTTGGTTTCTATGAGGAGAACTTCGATAACAGGTACAGTAGGGGCGGTGTGGCATAGGGGTAGAGTGGTCGTCCTCCAGCAAGAGGGTTGAAAGTTCAAACCTGACTCTTCCCCATCTGCATGCCGAAGTGTCCTTGGGCAAGATACTGAACCCCTAAATGGCCCCTCATAGATGTTGAAGGCACTAAGTTGCTTTGGATAAAAGCGTCATGCCAAATGACATGTAATGTATTGTAACATGTAATAATAGCTAATGGATGTAAATGTTGGTAAATCAAACCGTACAGACGGAACTCATTCTAGTCATGTGATGAGGAGGTAGAGTGGAGGAAGCCTGGCAGGACAAGGCCGATAAATGCAGGCACGTTGCCTAAAGTGAACTTCCATGTGCCGGTGTAAAAAAGTGTCTTTAATCAATGTTTTGATCTGACCTTTCTCTCTCCTGAGATCTATAATGACAGTCACCATTTCACCCTCCGCGGACGGCGCTCTCGCGAATAAGAAGTTGACCTTGTGGCCCTTCGATGCGACTGACTAATAGATGTCATAAACAAATTTCAAAGTCGAGCGGACACTGCAGCAAAGGATGATTAACGGCGGTCGGACGAAAAGGTGATACACTAAAGTCAAGATGAGTCTGTTACATTTTGATGAGGGACAAAGATTCTGGAGTCTGCTCCGTTTAGTCTGACCCGTCTGCCTATGATTGAATTAATTTGGACGTTGTGGCTTCAAATGATGCAGTTTGAATAGTTCAAACGGGCATTGCAAAGTGCGCCAATAAAACGCCATCGGCTGTAATAACTGAGACAGAGAGGCAGTATCAGTCCGCATAAAGAAAACAACAAGTCAAAATGACAGCCGACTCTGTCTGTGCAACTCTCTACTCCTGTGTTGACACGCACAGATCCATCAGTCGGGGAATTCACTGTCAGCACCTGGAACATGGGTAAGGAATACAGATGGACAGAGAACAGGGAGAGAGAGCTGTGTGTTGTGTGTTCTTCTTGTTATGGAGGTGACATCAACACGTGCCGGTCTGCAGTTCTCACTACATTCCTCCGTACAGTCGATAGGGTCTTTTCATTTGCTTAAAAAAATAAAATAAAAGGCAGATGGCTTAGAAAGTAAAAGCAACTACAGCTGGGATTTGAGTATGATTTTAGTTTATTGATGTAAAATCATTTTTTTGAGCGGAAAGGAACACTTATATGACTTCTCATTGATTAGATATATTAATGCTGGTTTGTAAATCACATTTATCACCAAATCTACTAAAAAAAATCAAGTGGGAATCTGGAAAGCCGTGCTCATTTTCAAATCTAAGTGAAAATTGAACCACGACATGTTTATTTTACAGGGATCCCCCCTCCTCATCCTCTCTTGCCTGTTCATGTGCTCAGACACACACACACACACACACACACACATACACACACACACACACACACACACACACACACAGCGTTTGAACTTCGTGTTGAGACGGCCACCATTGCCAGTGGTTGGGATGGCTCGGGACCACCGGGCTGCCAACTCGGTTGGTTCAGCCCCAGCTGTCTCAACCTGTGGTCTTGGCCATAAGGAAACTCCAGAGGCAAAGAGGGTCTAGTCTCTTAGGTGACAGCTACTGGAGTCATCCCTCAGAGATAGGCAACCCAGATTACTTAGCTTGGTATGTAGTATGTATGTGTGAGTGAATGTGTTTACAATGCTTCTGTGTTCTAAAGGCATTTCTGAGGATTTCCAAGGATAGGCACTTCGGCCAAAACTGACGGGAGGAAGATACAATTTGAGTAAGATAAGATATTTGCTTCCACTGCCAAAGCTTGTGTGGATTTGATAATAGAGAAGTACTTTTTGTTTTATTTCTCTGATTTATGTATGTGCGTCATTTTTAAATATAAACCACAGACACTGACATAAAGAAAACGTCTAGAAGTGACTTCCACTGTTGTCCTTGGTTGTTCAATCTGTAAGATAACATAAATCAAACCACAAACTACGAAAGAAGAACAACAAAAGTACGTTTTGCAACATTTAGTATTAAAATCCAAATATGAGACAAAGCCGAAAAAATGTCATGTACTCCATCAGCCACCTTTTAATATTGAGCGTATGCTTTAGTGTTTGGTTCTTCTGGCTGTTTTGATGACTCCAGCACTTTTGGTGTTCTGCTTATTTACCGACCGGTGGCCCATCCAACTCAAAGAATGAGCCCGCTTGTGTCGTGAATAAATCCCGTGGTTCCAAACCAGTGCCTTCAAGTTCAAAGTTAACTGAGTTTTTGATGACTGTCGCGTTGATAAAATTAAATTGGTGCATAGGATTTACTGTTCAGCATAAAATTTACCTCACATACAATACGAGGGGACTGTGTTTAATAATCCTGTCAGTGCAGGGGATTGGACCCGCAGCCCTTGATAACAAGCACATTTCAAGTCGAGGCCGCCACTGTCACGCTCACAGGTGCTTACAGGTAAAAAAAAGAAAAGAAGAAGAGGTGTGCAGCTGTATTGTGGCGACATTGCTGATTTACCATTTCTGCTGCCTTTTGCATTCTGAATTGTTTTGATGGGTAGAAAGTTGTGCCACCGGACTTTTTATGCTGTGTGCTGCTATTTTCGATTTATGTTATACTGTAGCAAACTGCCTCAATACAGATTGACTGAATTTGAGTTTCTCAATACTTTGCTGTTCCTCCACCGGATATCTTCAGCGCGTCTTTAAGTAAAGCGCGTTCCACTATATACCCACAGTATCTTTCACTGACTGGGCGAAATGAGTCGCGGCGTGCATATTCGAAATATTTTGTTGTATAAGTGTCCTGGATGTTTTAGAAAACAGTGGGCTCGGCTCCAAATTACCCACTGGGCATGGAGCGACAAAACAAGCTGTGCTCTGGAGAGAGCTTGTAATAGATTGCAGTGATTCCCCTTGGACATGCTGTTGAGCAGGTGGCGCCTTCGCTGGTGCAACACACGACAAAAATTTACCATTTCCTGCCCAGCCATCTGACTATAAATCATACAGTCTGAAAACACATTTTTAATAACCAGAGAGGCAATTAAATAAATTCAGATGAGAGTCAGAGACGACTCTCTTTGCAGGTTATTTTTTCTCATTAACCGAACGCATGAAGAAACATGCATGGATGTTATTCTATTTTTCTGACCTCACCTTTCGAGAGCCATATTAAATAATGCAATTGATTGGGCGTACTGTATAAGTGACAGATTTAATCATGCCACCATCCACTGTCGTGCACATACAGTCAGAAGAAGTCATCCAGAGTTGAAATGTTAAAGGTACCCGGCTGAGTTATGACTCTAATAGAAGAATGCAATGCTCTTTGGATGAGCAGGCTCCACTATTATTTTTAATGTTGTGTTATGAACAACAACACACCGTACACACAGTATATTGCGCTCTGCAGTTGATGGCTGTGATGCACCATTAAGGTCCTAATTAGACAAATGCGCACGTTTTAAATAATGTAAGTTGAAAAGAAAGAAACAACCAATAAATAAGTAAGCAAACGAAAACAGGCAAGCCACTGATTGCCTTAAGCATGTTTGTTGGACTCTAAGGAGAGTGCAAACACTGAATGTAAGCATGGCAGTCGGGTTACAAATAAAAACTCCTCAGGCTTCCTTTCATTTACATGAGACATCATAAATATATATATGTGAGGGAGAAGATGTGTGTTGCATTTTTGATAAAACAACGATTGCACAACATAGTTACAGCTAATTGGGCCCTGATCAATTCAAAACACATAAAGCGAATGCTGAACAGCGATGCTGCTTTGCCACATCAGTATCAAAAAGGTCCCCAAATGCAGAGAAAACAAAAAGTCTCCTAAAAAAATACAGCTGACACAATCAGTTCTATTTTACCACCTTGCGAAAAAAACGCCTACAGCAAGAGCCACCTGTCCATGACTTGCGGTTTTTTGTCTTTGTGTGAAGTCACACACCCTCGCAGGTGGATGGTCCCCGCGGAGATCAGACGGTCACCCGCGATGGTCACTTTCCCCCTGCTCCTCTGACAGTGAGGCATGAAAGCCATTAGCGGTGGGAGCTAATGCTAAATGAGGCATATGTGATATTGCGGCGGGTTTCTACGGGGCTAAAGAGGGGGCTGTCTGCAGACTTTAATACAATGTGACAGGGAGTTATTGATCGACAGATTAATGCTTACAAAAAAAATGAACATGTTTGGTTTCATCTTTTACCGGGAGAAATTAATCTTTACTAACTGGAGCCAGAGTCTGAATTTCACAAAGAATAGAATGTGGCTTCTAGATTCAGCAAATGCAATATTTATTAGGGCTGATTAACCAGCACATGTATGCGAGAGTGCTCCTCTACATTTGATGCCAAACCCATGATTGTTAAAGATCAAAGATGCCATTTGTTTAAACTGTTAGTGCTGCCTTATGCTGGGGATTTTTTTCCTCCTTCCCTCCATCAGGGGACATCACAGCACAAACACTGGCATTTCAGTCCAGGGATGTACTTGGGGTTGTCTTGGATGGTATCCACCATAATTAGCTCCTCAACAGAGCTGGTGCATCCTCGGGCTTAATGGGGAGCAATTAAAGCCAACACAAACAGTGTGTCTCTCCCCGTGCGTGTCAATGTAAAGTGTTTGTGAGAGAAGATTACTGAGACCGGCTCAAACTTTATATTTTTTCTCGGTGCTATTTTTCTGGGATGCGCTTGTGGATGCACTTTTGACCATAGATATATATATAAAGGCTAGATGTCTCGTCCGCGTTGCCGGCCAACGGAGCCGAACGTCCGCACATGGCGGCCATCTTGCCACAGGCGGCTTGCCCACCCATAACATTGTGTTGGTAGTGGAAAATGTACTTTTTAAATAAAACAAAATAAAATAATTCTTGATGTATATTTGTAAAGGGAAATCTTGTACCTATATAGAACATTATTCTATTTTTTAGAAAATAACATAATTATTCATAAGTCATAACTACATCTCTGACGTTTATAACAAACCAAACCGTTTAAAAATCGGTTGAAATTGAGCAAGTTATGGTTATTTAAAAAGTACGTACAACTACAACACAATGTTATGGGTGAGCGAGCTAACTGTGGCAAGATGGCCGCCATGTGCAGACGTTCGATGCGGTTGGCCGAGACATCTTGCTTTTATATATATATCTATGCTTTCGACCGCTCACATGTGCCCAACCGCAGCCGCGCTTTTCACAGAGCCCGGGATGCCCGCGCACGTGAGAATTCGAGGCAGAAAAATTATATACATGCGATCGCTCATTGCCTTCGCTGTCTCTCAACCGGCAGTCAGGGGTTAGACATATAATTGTGTTTATAGCGGAGCACATCTACGCCCGAAATATTCCACCTACACACTCTTTGAAAATCTCATTTATTTTCTGTGGCCATCTGCGAGTACTCCATAATGAACCTTGTGAACCGAATGAATCATTCTGTTTGCAGGCAGCAGCAGCACATAACTTTTTTTTTATTTCTCTTTTTTTTCCCCCTCTGAAAAGCACAAGTCTTTCAAATGGAGAATGTTTTCAGTTACGAGCACCTTCTCAGCTGCTCAGACGTCCACATGCAAAACACACATCGCTACAGGGTGAGTTAAAGGACAGAGAATAAACTCTGGAATGATACTGTTATTATGCAGACAGGGTACCGTTCATATAAATTGGATTTTAAAAAGCCTGCATATATGCCGTAGTTTCTTTCTCCAAATGTTTAAGTAATAGGTCAAGCTAAATTAAAAGAAAACAATAATCTATTTAACTTAAAATTTTGGATAATATATGGTCATTAGGTTTGCATAGATCTGTGTGAGCCTCAAACAAACCAACTAAAGCAGCTGCGTGTACAACATACACAGACCTGGAATTACTGGAAAATTACCTTGAACAGCTTGTGCAGCATAATCCAATTGTGTTGTCATTAGATGAAATCCGTGGGGGTCTGAAAAAGGTCTAAAAGGCCAATAAATAATGATGCTGCACATGTTTTCATAAACGTTGGCAAAACATCACGCTTCCGGTACAACTTTTTAATAAGTGGCCTCAAAAAAAAAACGAGGACACATCAATGTAGTCGTTCTCTTCAACAGGCAGGGGGGGAGGGGAGAACAGCGGGAAAGCAACTAAACAGATTGAGTTTCGATGCAACTTGGAGGCATGATGCAACCAATCGTGTGTGTTTCAGCATCTTCACACACTGTCTGGCCGGAGGGCAACTATCAGCTCAGAACAACTCAAAACAAAGTGTTCGGCTCAGCCCAGACAGAGGCTGTATCCATGGATGACTCCATGGGAAAACATGTTGGCTGGAGCCGACTTCCAATAGGTCATAGAGGGGCATCTTGGGTTTCGCTGAAGTCTTCTGAGCAAAAAATGCAAATGCAGCAGTTCGCTTACAGCACAGTTTGATCCGCCTGTGCTTAAATTCCCCGCTGAGTTTGTTGTCTGATTGTGTTACTGATTGGGATGGAGAGTTTGCTGCTATTTCACGGGAGAGCTGAGGAACAGGACCGTATCTTTATTTTCAGAGAGGAGGGAATAGTGTGACATTGTTATCGAGTATATAAAAGGTTTTTATGCTTCTGTTAACACCGAAATCCTCAATAAATCTTTGTGTCAGTTCCGTGGGCAGCCACGCAGGCTTGACCCAAAGCCGCCATGGTGGCATGGTTTGGTTCATGAGCTGCTCCTTTTCTTCCCTCCCTGATCTTCCTCTTTCAAAAATTTTGATGGAGGATTTTATTGTTGTTTCATCCATGGAACTTCCACATCTTTAATGGCTTCTATTCTTTTTGTGCACAATTTGGTCCCTCTGTTTTCAAGGTCTACGAGGAGCTTGCATCTTGTCTACATAACTTCAGGACCAGTGTAACAATGGCAATTATTCAACAGTCACTTTCATAACTACACAAAGTCTATGTTTTTAGTTATTACCTGGCATGTACAGGCCTACATTGTCAATATTTGTTCCCTACGTCCACTTTTGGGGGACCCCTCCTGCTTCACCTCCCCCATTACTATTGTTGTACCATTCTACTGGGTCAGACAATCAAGTTTTTGTATATTTGCTCATTGTACCGATTTCTGATGTTTAATTTGTGTCCGGCTCAACACAATGCCCTCCAAGGACACTCATGGTCCGGCCGGTCGCTTGACTCGATCGGTTACACCAGGTCGTATTGCAGTTTAAAGGTTTGCCGTGAGCATCGGCGCTCGGCACAGCGACAACCTCTGATTCATTGAATAGATTTCTGCCTTTTAACCTCATTATTATCACCTCTTCACTCTTCATATTGACGTACAAATCCACCTCAATCTGAACTCTTGACACAACTCTGAACCATGCCTGAGCTATTTAGTGCTTGAACCAATGCTGAAGCAACACACAGCTGCCAATGAGACAATTACCACCCAAGTGTCCAATTACGTTTGGGCATGATCTGTTAAAAGGGGTATTTTTTAACCCACAGTTCTTTTAACACTGAACCCACTAAAATCGAGGCAGAGATTAAGCACTTTAATGTAGTATTATTGTTTGTTTCACATTGAATGTAACGAAGCACAAAGCCTGGGGAGCAAATCAATGGGTCACAGTTCAAGTGCTTCTATGGCCTGAATGAGCCTGAATGAAAAATGTGTAAATTCTGGAGCACAGTTAAAGGGTCAGTGTGTAGAATTTAATGACATCTAGTGGTGGAGTTGCATGTTGCAGCTGAATAGCCCTCCCCTCACCCTCCCCTTCCAAACATGAGAGAAAACCTGTGGTAGCCTCCAGTTGTCATAAAAACTCAAAAGATGTTTAGTTTGTCCAGTTTGGGCTACTGTAAAAAACATGGCGGCCTCAGTAGAGAGGACCCGGTTCCGATGTAAATATAGAGAATTTAAATATAGAGGCCCCAATCTAGGGTAAAGGAAAACATTTTTTTACAATTTAGATGAAACACACGAGTTAAAACATCACTAGGATTATTTTATATTCAATTTCTTTAAATAGATTCATCCATTATGGATGTGCAACAGTGCAGATACACTTTTATACACACGCTCATGCACACACACACACACAAACACAAAGAACACACACAGATACAAAATAAAAATGCAAATGTTTTTACTCGTGTCCATTGTTATTTATATGAGGACGTTATGTTTTCATTGCTGTCCGACTGTTTGTCTGATTGTCAGCATATGACGCAAAAACGACTGAGCCGATTTTAGCCGAGACATAATGTAAAAGTGGAGGACGGGCCGAGGAAGAACCCATGACAGTTAGTTGTGGATTTGATAAGGGAAAAATTTGATTAAGATATAGGGGTGTTTTCCCCAAGGTCTTTAACATTGTAAGTCCTTTTTCAACATATATGTGAATCTCTCACAAAAAGTGATAGATTCTTTTATGAAAACAGTCAGGAGTACGTATAGTCCTGACAACTGTGAACTACTGAAAGGTGCAGCTCCGAATAATGATCTGGATTTTTTTTAATCCAAACAAGTATTTTTAGGGGGGGGGATCTTCATTCCGTTACTCATACAGATAACAATATCAGATAATGGAGGTTTAATGGGAGAAGAACATTTCCCTGAGATCGGATACAAGCAAATCCATCTGATGTAAATACTCAATAGTTTCCCAGCAAATAATATGATGCAGAAAAAATCTGGCATATTTAGGGGACTGATATTTATGAGTAGGTGCAATTCACCATGTTATCAGCAGTGCTCATAATTCATAATAATTAAACACTGAATGACCCCTCGATTTTGACGTCTATGATGAAGTTAATTTCAATTAACATTAGATGTCAACTGTTTACCACTGGTATAATATATTCACGCTAGGCTCAGAGAAAATGAGCGGCAATGTTTACATGACTGCTACAGCCCTTTCCTTCTAGAGATGGTTTCCTCTGGCTGTTCGTGCATGTGACCCCCGACCATGAATATTTTAAAGACCATGGGAATTCTACATGTTGTACCAGTTGGGGGGGGCTCTACCACATAGATTTTTCCCCTTGTTTTTGGCTCCGCGCCACACGTTCTGTGGGAGGTTCCTGGAGCTGACGGGCATGACCTTTCATTAATTGCCTTATACTTCATCTGCTTTGTTTTAATGAGCTATAGAAATACGGTGAGACTCTGTGGACCGCCACCGCAACACATCAGAAAAGGCAACATCAGCCTTTCACGGGGTTGTCAGAAGTCAAAGGTTCGGAACTCCCAAGGCGCCGTGGTTGCGTTCTCTTTCAAGGAGCTTGCTTCCTCATCCATTAGAACCGTGCGAGGGTGCACATCTGTTGCGCGGCGTCGCAAATTGAGATGCTATTTTTATTTAAAAATTATAACAAAGCAAACTAGATGCAATCCGATGCAGCGTATGTTGAACCCACTGCACCGGCATTACATATCATTATGTCTGAATATTATGAACAGTATTCATTCATACCTGGCTTAGAACATATGCAAGGAACAAATCCAAAATGTACGGGTAAGCTATGGCTAATTGGGATTTAATTATTAATCGCTGCAGTATTAAATTGAGTTATAATGAGACAGTGCACACATTAATTCGCGACAGACGTGCTCCAGCATTCGTGTCCCCTTCACCGGGCCAAGGAAGGCTTTAGTGCCAAACACGTTCCGACCGACATCTTTTTCCACACTTGAACACACCGCCACCCAAGACTCCGGTGTCAGCTTCATTAAAATGCGTGGCTACTCACGCAGCCGCACCTTGTGTATTCGTAAAATTTACATGAATGATTCCACGCCGCGTTATCCCTGTTGGAGGCCCCCACATGACTCTAATGTTAACAGACTAAATGAGGGGACTCGCTTCCGGGGCTGAGTGGAACGTGCATCGAAACACGAGGAGGAGAAAACGTGCGTCCACGCTTAGCCCGAAGGCAGATGGTCTCCTCGACATCGCCCGAAAACACAGATAAATGCTTCATCAGAGGTGAAAGGAAAGGGCAAACTAAGAATTTAAGAGATTAAATGTGGTTCTTTGACTTCTTGCGTGACCTTCAATATCCTGAAATGACTTTATTCTTGTTGATTAAACCTCACACACACACACACACCATGTTTGAATTTACAAGACAAGGCAGATCCTTCGACAAAGAGCAATTATCCTCCACACGAAATGGGGCTTTGCTCCGACCATTGTCTGCAGGTGTCATTCAGGACGGCGAACACAAAACACAGTTTCTCATCAGTTAGATAGCGATCAAAGCTGTTTCCCATGCAGAACATCAGGAATGTTTTTATTAATCAAACCTTTCCGGTGGACCCGCCACCAGACGGACAACAAACTGAGGACACAGCTTGTCTTTTCAGGACGGTTAATTTGACTTTTGAGAACCTCATTTGCATTGCAAGCACCGAGGAAGAATCTATAAGCGGATGCCGCTGCCTCACACGATTGAGATGGAGCGGGCCTTCCTGCTCTGTGCTATGAAAGATCAATCGATGCGGAGTGGAGACCTGGAGTTAGAAATGTTTCCTATACAGTGAAATTAACATACAAAAAAAATCTATCACATTTTATGAAGGAATCACATTCCTGATCATTTCAGTTGTGTTATTATTTTGTACTTGGCCTAGAACATTAGCACTTTATTGTATTATACATACCAAGACAATGACCACAGGTATAAAGTAAGTGATAGAACGGAAAAAAAATCCCCAATGAGTTCAAGGAACATAGATATAGTCTTATATTGAAAACCACACATGACGTTACAGCAGGGAATACATTTTTTATTCTAATTATAGTTTTGTACTAATTTTCTATATCTGTGTCTGCAGCTAAAGATAGCTTGAGAAACCTGATTTACATGATGTCACAATCTTAAATAAAGAAATTAATGGAATTTTGATTTTGATTTTTGTTCCTTTCTTCTACCAAAAATATTATTATTATCACCATTCACGGTTAAACAACAATATACTGATGCATAAAATCACAGAAATTACATCTCTACCATTCCAATGCATGGCAGAAAGTTCAGTTTATATGATTTGGTTTTGACAATTTGCGCTAATTTAGTTTTTCTTTTTCTGACCTTTTCATCATGTAATATATTTGATTTCCAAAGCACATTTAAACAAAGCCCGAGCCAAATGAAGAACAAAAAAAAGATTGATAAAATACAGTATATAGAAACAAAGAGAAACATAAAGAAAAACATGACAAGAAAAACAAACATGGACAAAAAAAATCATTTTTGACATTACAACAGAAGCTCTGTCACTTCTTGTCACTCTGCTTTCCACACCACCTACAACTGAGAGGTTTGAAAATACAGCTTGATAAAGGAGTTTGTTGACTGCAGGGCTTTTGGATGAGCAAAAAGGAAAACGTTCAGAAATGATTAAGCGGGCACTTGCATTTGCTTATCAGTCATGGCTCGATTAAAAAAGCGGTGTTTGGAAACACTAACAATGTCATTATCAGTAGTTGGTCCAGCCCCCCCCCCCCCCCCCCCAACACACACACACAAACACACGCACACACAGAAAATAGTAACGATGGAAAGTTACCCTTGAAACTGAGTGGAAACAGTTTTCTGAACTGAAATTGTTTGTTTTAAAATACTGTTTTAGAACAAAAATATATTAATACGGATATAGCCTATATACACTATATCCATATAGCTTCATAACCACTGCACAAATAAGAAATGTGTGTTGTCAGATCTTGGAGCTGAGCCTCAGCGAATAAGGTCTGTATATTGTTTTATAAAACTTCATTTTAAAATGGAACAGGAGCCACTGGAAGAAGCTTGGACCGATTTATTCTGTCACACGCTCTTCTCATTCACTGCCTGTTTACTCTACACCCTATTTGCTGCTGCCGCGGCTATAACCTCCTATTCTACAAAACAGATGCCAAAATAAAATATTTCTTTTCTTCTCATTAAAATGTTCCCTGCCAAGACTTCTTACTGAACCCTCTTGAATAAATTCATCCGACACTTTAGCAATCTCTACATCTGGGATGAGAATCAACGCAGTAATTAGAACTGTGTGTATTGTAAAAAATAAAAAAGTAAAAACTTTACCCCAACTTTCAGTAACTGTTCTTCCTGTTAAATCTTTAAAATTGAACTATTTTTTTTAATTTCAAATGCATAATTGAATAATTAAATTATGAATAAACTTGCAATAAAGAAGTTGAAATCATTTGACTGATTAACACCTTTTATTGTTGGCTCGACCCTGTTTACCTGCCGCCGTGTGCCAGGTGACAGCGGTAAAGATGTACATGCCAAATGCTGACATGGAGAAAAATAAACAGGGTGGGTGGAACACCTTCTTACGGGAAAGAAGAAAAAAAAGAAGAAGTTGACTTGAGCAGAAATACAGCTCGAGAGAAAAGGGTAAATCATTATAAGTTGCTGAACCTTACAAGTGGCGGGGGCACGGTGTTACAGTTCTCGTGGGAAAAATCCTGCTAATAAGAGGATGCTAAGGAATGTGCCTCTGTCCCCCGGGGACTTTGCACAGCTGTCTCCACCTGCTGAGTACTTTCTCTGTTAACTCGGTTTTGTCTTCCACCTTTGAACACGAGAACATCCTGATGGCTATAATTAGCTCCGTCACTCTGCACTCATGAGCACGAGGCACGCTGTCATTCATTCCTCCGCACTTAACACAGTACACCTAACCACTCAAGCAGCTGTACCCGAGCCGGGTGCATCACAGTGTGATTCATCCTTTGTCTATTATTTCATTTCCACATCCTTTTCCCATTTGCTCTCATTCGTTACTCCAGTCGTCTTTTATAAAAAAAAATTGCCCCTCAAATAATGAAATATACTTAAAACTGTTGTTGCCAGAACTAATGGCACTTATAACCTGTGACTCTGCGATGGATACCCGTGCTGTCCACACGAGTCTTAGAGCCTAGAATACAAAGAAGGTTGGAAATGCTGCTTGTCACAACCAGCATTAGCCTCGGCTACAAGCGTAGAAAGCAACATGGATGAGCAATTAGAAGAGCAGTCTTTGCTAACATATGTTGTGAAGATAAATTCTGCATTTAACAATGACACAATTGCTTACATGCGTAGGAGACAAGATGTTTTTTTGCACGCATGCTCATGCACGCAGAGTTTTCAGGCGTGTTAGTGTCAACAGAGACTGTTTGTTTTCAAAGCAAAACGTAATGGTAAAGATGAGGTTAGATTAAATTACTTTATTTGTACCTGTAGGTAGATTTGTTTTGCAGTGAAATTGTAGGCTAAGACGTAGCCTAAGTAGACAACCGGGCATCTACAGGAAGAGCTAGGTGTTACATATGCTAAAGTGAGCTGTGCATGCGTGTGTGTCCTTGCATAAACAAAAGACAGTGAAATAGATTTCCATGTATATTTTTTATTTCTCCCATTATGGAAGAGTAAACATGCGTCACAAACCTTTTCATGCAATGCTTCCTAATCAAAAACACCATCAAATGTATGTTCCGCTGCTTATTTTCTGATGGAAGCTTGGATTTCTTTGTTGTGATGCTTTTGCATTGGTCTTTGGGAAGAAGAGAAAAAAAACGAGATGCATATTTTACGTAGACAAAGACAGCGTGTGGTTCAACAGAACCTCTTCATGAAAGGTACGCTATTAAATATATACTCTTAATTTGTCACAATCAGAAAGGAAAGAAAAAACACATCTTAGAGTGCTGTAAATATAGCTCCCTTTCAGCGCCATGCCAACCTCATTTGCTTGGTATTCATTACCTGCTGAGAATCTGACAGGTGAGTTTATTCTTAGTACAGTGGCATATTTTATTCAGCTCTATACGTGCGTGTGTGCACGTAGGTTTGGTCAGTAAAGATGTGCCTTCAATCAAGGCCTGTTTGTGTTTAATTACGAGACAGATAATGAAGTATGTCCTACAAGGAGCCTGGTGCTCAGTATATTTATCCTGTCTGTTTCTAGCTTGTGCAATTACTATCGATTTAATACAGGAAGTTACTGCTAAATGTAAAAAAATATATATTATATTATTTTTTATTCATATTTTTGTTATTTCTCTGAGGGGAGGACAGTCTGCCCTGCTTTAAACCCTGCAGACCTTCCTCTGAGGCACTGGTTGAAATGTTCATTAATTTCTCGGCTCTAATTTCTAATAAGTGTTTACATGTTTGTCCGTCTACACACATATTCACCCTGTGGCATAGTCATCTGTTGAGGCTGCACTTCATGTCTCACCCAGGATATGCTGGGAAAGGCTCCAGCCCCACGTGAGCCTGTACTGGAGAAAGGATTTTTTAAGAGCAGACAGATGTGTTAGTGAGGCCACAAGACAACATAACAACAAATGTGTAACTGTCACAATAAACTCTGCACTGTGAATATCAATAAACTAAAATATTATAAAATATAATGTTCCCAAACAGCTCCATCTAGACGTTGACGCTTAACATCTGTCAAGGTCCCATCTAGTACAAGAATAAAACCTGGCTTTGACAGAAGTTTACAACAAAAATTGTCCCATGCATTTAAAATTCTTTGATAAGATGTAACAATAGTCACCAGAAGTGTAGGTACAGCCTCCAAAATGTTACAGGTCCATTCAATTTCCATGAGGACAACTTGAGATCCTCCAACTAAAGGAAGCTGGTGCATATGGTCCAATGAAACCACCAGAGACATGTCGGACACCACTGATTTCCTGTCAACAGGAAAATAGTGCCCTGTCTTTTCCTTATACATAATTACTGTAGTAACTGGCTATCAAGGGAGTAGAATAGAAAGTGTTCACTTATTTGAATAAGAGACACAGGGTAAACACTGAACTACGTTCATGGCTGTCAGTGCATCACAGAGCTGTCACTTCACTTTTGATCGGAGCAGCCGGTGGACTGTGAGGGGCTAAAGGGACAATGTCCTTGGAGTCAGATGACACTGTTCCCCTGCCTGAGACGCGTCATGCCCTCCCTGTCAACTCAACTGTTTTTCCCAAGGATTCATGAGAGGGAATTCGTCCATTACTTAATACAGCCTGGAGAGCTGTGTGCCTCGGAATGTGCGTTTTGTAGCAAAAAAGTGTGAGGTTTATAAATGCTGAAATACGATGATTGATGACATTGAAGTTGATGTCATGCTAACACGGAAACCATTCGAATGTTACAACAGAATAGGAGGAAATTAACTTTGTTTGTCAAACAGGTCACAAACAAAATATTTGCAACACTTCCTATAGCCTACCCGTTTCAAAATAAAAGCTTGGATATAGGAAATAAATGGGCTGAACATTTCAGTTGATAAACAAAATGTAATTTTTCTGGACAGTATAAATGAGTACATGACCCAGCTTGCTACTTTGTAGATAATGCTTCTGTTCTCAGATTGGGTTTATTTTACCATCATTTCTGGATAAAGTGAAAGGGAAACCTTGGATGTGGCCACTTAGCGAACCGGATCACCAGCCACCACAGAATGGCTGGTGTTGTTTTGACCTTGTGAGTTGGTGTTTTTCTAAACAAGACAAGGAATTTACAAGTGTGTGGACCGAGTTTTCTCACTGCAACAGCAGATTGAGTCACAAAACTTTACAGGCATGAAGTTGGGATCAAAATGAGCGGCGATGGGTGTGATCTGACCCATGACTACTGTGTACAGTGATAAATTAATGATCACTACTGATTACACATGGGTCGTAATGGTGATGAGCAACGCGGTTGGGGGATGAGATGGGCTCTGTTCTGATCAGACACTCGGGCTACAGAAAAAAACATTTGCTCTTAGCGAGCACTCTCCAGAATTTGCCTCGTCACTTGATATTCTGTGCAGCTCTAGGCTTCATAGAGAATGAAAGATACAACAGCTTATGAATGGCTTTAATTTGTGGAATATGATGCTGCCATGATTTGCAATCTGTTTGTAGGCAGGGCTCGCAAATGGAGTCCCTGACGTGGGCAGCTGCACAGCTGGAGCAGCAGACAGCAACCACACCACCGAACAGGGAGGACATTACCATGAATCACAAAGGAAATGTTTGTGTGAATCACCGTGAAAGGTTCACAAGTTTATCTGAAATAAATTGACCATAGCCCCGTAATATTTATAAAGCTTATATAAAAGAAAAGAACTAGAGTGACAAATACCATTTTGACAGCATGAAAAACCTGATAAGTGTAAGCAATGTTGTTTTAGAAGAGCATGAGTCAGTTAACAGTGTCTGGAAATAGTACAAGAGTCTTTTTATTTGGTTGCAGCAGCTAAAGGACCAACCCACAGGGATGGGCCACGGCGAGAAGAGAAACTGCTCCTGCATCCTGGAAGTGGTACAGGATGATGGACGATGCGCTTAGTCCTAAACATCACATTAATCCTCCGGCCCGGTGCGACTCCCCCAAGGACGCTGCAGCACAGTGTACTCTGCCATGAGCACGGGTTGGAATCCGGGCAGGATTGTGAAGAGGTGGACACACTGGTTCCGGGGCACGGGGGGGGCAGGCCGACTGGTGTGGCTCCAGGAAATGGAGAGGAGAGCGGAGAGGAGGGAGAGATCAGTGGAGCAGAGAGGAGGATGAGAGGAAGGCACAAGAGGGAGAGACTTGAAACAGAGATGATGGAACGAAGATACAAAGGGATATATCAAGTGTAGTGTGAGAGGACAGGATTTTATTTTGATGTTTATATTCCTCTTCAACCCCAATTTGAATGGAAATGAGATTATCAGGATGTTAAAATGCAGTTTCCATTATGTAGTACAGGGAATAAAGCCCCAATTAACTTTTCTTATATTTTTCAGCTCGAGAGTAAGAAACAGGTATTTTGTTTTCATTCTGCATGACTCGATCTCAACAGTCAGTTTAAGCCTTTTTCTTATTTTTCTTCTCTTACATATGATCATTCAAGACTCAAGAATCCTTATATATAAGGAGAACATAGAATAGCACAAGGGAATTCTACTTACCTATACAGAATAAAGGTTATTAAAATAACCCATTCACTTGAAACAAATGAAGGGCATAAACTGTTGTACCCAGAAAACACATGAGGCAGTAATTTATGATTTTCTCTGAAAGCGGTCATTCTTAGTAATGAGGAGACATCGTTCAAAGAAGCGACCGGGGCTCTGCTCCCCCCCAACTGTGATCTCTTGATCAGCCATTCCAGGCACAGTGATAAAGTGAATAGTCTGTTAAGTCTCTTATTGGCCTTGGTGTGATTGAGTGAATGGTGCGGGGGTGGAACGACTCTATCACATACATGAATTTCTCCTCATATCCTAGTATTTGTTAAGCTCATGGTCGAAGTGAGACCTTGGGAGTTGTCGTTCGGCAATTGTGATGACGCCAATGGCAAGAATCTAAATTTTGTCATAATCTGCTTGAATTCATAAGTCATTTGTTTAAGATCATCTGTTGAAACGATATTTGTAGATATGAGATATGATTGCTATCTGTATAACAATTAAGTTAGCTTTTACCAAATTGATCAAATCTGCCTAGAGGATTAGCACACGCATATGAAGAATAGTTGATATCCAAAATGGGTTCAAGTAAAAACAAAAAACAAATGTAATGGAAATCTATTTCTAATCGATTTTTTTTGTGCGTCTATGGCAAATTATATGTCACAGGTATATTTTTGTTGTTTGAAATGTATTGTTAATTTCTGATATTGTGAATATGTGTATATTGTGTATATTTCAACTTGATTTAATTAGTCTGCATATAAATAGCATGCTTAATTCAGGACATATTTTGGTTGTACGTGAGATATTATGTTCACGTACAATAAACTAAGTGTAAAGCGACATGTGAAATTAAAGAAGGGAATTTGCATGTTATTCATACGCCATTTGGGGACACCAAGTTATGTGGACATTTAAAGATTTGAATTACCGCCGGTGTCCCCCCAAGTGTCTGACCTTCTGTCTTTGTGGCTACTAGCAATTGCAATCATCCTATTAGGGATCAACAAAAGAGTAATTCATCAGGCAGACACTGCGCTTTAAAAAAGAAAAGAATGAACGCTGGAGCTCTGTACCTGCTGATGGCCACCGGTGCACTTATTGTAAATGACCAAACCTCCCTGCGCAGCTTGAGGAAAGTTTCTCTTTGCAGGCAATTTGATCTTGTCTTGCCACGCGCAGCTCTCCCAAGTACCTGGAGGCACCAGCATTTATTACTTTCTTCTAATATCAAGGAGACCAAGGAGATCAGCAAAGCAATTAATCAATCAAGTCAAGCTGGAGCCCGGCGTGTGGGATGAAGATCCTGCTGCATTGTGCTGTACCACTGGAGCTCGGGGGTAGTTTCTCACGGAGGCTCCAGGGAGCTTTTTGCCTCATGATATCACCACGGAAGCCTGGGATGCTGAAAAGACACCGGAGAGTTGTGCTTATATAGAAAGAGCTTTGATTGTTTGGCATCCAGGGAAGACATTAACACCCCTAACAGCACTATTTTAAAGACAATATTGAGTTTGCTTCTGTGCCGTTTAAAGTTTCTTGTGAAACTGTCTTGCTGTGACTGGGAGTAAGGAAACACCTAAGGAAGTGTCAATAAAAAGATCAACTTAATCCTAAACAGCTTTAACCTCTAATACCAACTATTCCCAATATCTGCACATGCGTTAACAGTCAGACAATTCTGTTAATAAAGTGTATAGTCTATACATTGAGGTAATGCGAAAAAGTGTCAGAATTCATGAGGGCCCGAGCACTGACATTTGGAGGCCCTATTGAAATTGTAATGATGATTATTATTATTATTATTATTATTATTATTATTATTATTATTCAGGCAAATTAATTGGCTTTTTTGAGGGCTTTAACATGCTCAAATTCTTACCAAAATGTACGTATTCTTGAGGAATTTTCTATGGGCGTCACAAAATGTCTCAATGGTGCCCCCCGAGAGGTTTATAACAATGGTTCACATGGTAGATGAAATGGAGACCAGCTCCTATGCAGACACTGCACTTGAGGTCATGAGTGTTTCCCCCTTGGATAATTTGGACGAGAGTCCCTTCAACACTGTAACAAGTGAAGAGTCAACCTCCATTTCTTCAAGCACTGGATCTGCGGCTGCCATCACACCCGTAGATGTTGATGATGTCAACACAAGCAGTCGTAAACCCTTTAACAAGTAGTTCGTCCGTTCAAATTCTGCATGACCAAGTGGCAAGAATCTGAACCCTGAATGGCCTCTCACAGATAGTGGGGATGTATGAATATATACATAATCCCCACGGAAGCAGGAGAGGGAGCCAGCCCACCCCCCGAACCTCTCCGGAGGTCGAGCCGATGGGCGTCGTTGTCCGTAGGTTCTCTCCGGAGGCCGGGAAGGTGGGCGACGCTTCCCTGGCGCCCTGGCTACCGGCCCAAGGCCTGTACACAGGACAGGGGCTGCAGTGGTCGGCCTCTCCGTCGACGGAGACGCGCTCACCTGCTCCTTCTGCGCGATGTGGGAGGCTGGAGAAGGAGCAGGTCCTGCCTGGGCCAGCTATCGCCCTGCCAGCATCGCCTCCCTCTCCACCTGCCTCAGGATCGCCTCCAGCTCCCGTCTGAAGCCTGAAACATGCTTCTGCGTTTTCACGGGCCCGTAAAGGCCAATGTATTCTTCTCCGTTTTGACGGACACGGACAGATAGGACCGCCTTCTCCAACGTGGAACGCCCTCTCCGGGCCTCTCCGCGGCTCCTCGGAGAGCTTTTCGTGCAGCTCTCATTTTTCTAACTACACGTCGAAATGGCGGAGAGCCCACGGATAGCCCTTGGCTGTGATTGGTCCGCTAACGCCAGCATTTCGGAATGGAAACTTCCTGTTCCATTCCCTACATCACAATAAACCAAAATCACAACTACGACTCTATGATTAATGTGACAAGTGTGTTAAGCCAGCGGCGTTGTCCGGCTGACGGTGGCTGGTTAGAGCACTTACGGCATGTGTGTACGGTCACATACGGTTATAACGAACTTTCATAACGGGGCTAGCGGGCTAGCCACCATGCTAACTGCGGTGGGAACAGCGCAAAAAACCTGCTGACTTTAATCCCACGGCTCTCATGACACTGTTTCTCAAACACTGTCAGGTTAGAAGCAAACACTTGGTAGTAGTTAGTATCGGGTGTCCGTGCTGACTGTGTGTGGAAGCTGGGGGGAGCTAGCTGCCTCCGTGTAGCTTCAAGCTGTTGCAGCTGTTGAATTAGCAACGCAGTTTGGAAACAAGACCGGGGAACCGCTGCGTTAAGACACGATAACATAAGCGTTATGACCCGCTGGGTGTCACTTTATTTCAGCAAAAACTGTCGCGTCATCAACATCCTTTTTCTATTAGTTGCCATCGTTCACTGTGTGTGAGGAGCCGGGAGGACGTAAATAAACCAGCGTGGACTTCTTCTATATAACTTCCGTTGCGCCATCTACTGTTCTGGCGGTGAATTGTTTTCACAACAAAAAGGCTCGTAGAACTATAAATCAAAAAGGGTCCGTCCGATCCGTCCGTCCGTCAGTCCGCAACGGACTCGGAGAAGCATACTGAGGCCTTAAGCGCAAGAGCCCTTCCGGGTCCCTTACGTGCTTATGTATCCGTGCTGACGGGCGTCGCCCCACTTTTCTAAAATTTACGGCAAAGCTCCGCAAGCTCACTCAGCCCGCAAGGCTGTGATTGGTCTGCTCTACATCCCTTCTGGAGCTGCATTTCCGGTTTCATGCCCCATAATACAGGCAGAAACAACGGGAGATTTAGAAGAATGAATATGTACCAAATAGAAGAGCGTTTGGCAGAAGAGATCCGAAAGTATGTCCACCATGTAAATAAACAATCGATGAAGAAGAAAGAAGGCGTCTCTCAGGTCGTCTTCGACAAAAAGCATTACTCCGCCTAGTGTTCTGGCGCGGAATTGCTTTGTAAGACGCGCAACGGTTGGGGAAGCATGAATGACAACGAGTCTTGCGCCACAGCGGCGTGAAAAGACGCAGACGCAGTCGCAGAAGCATGTTTCAGGCTACCACAGGGCTCTCCAACACACAGCCAGAGACGGATTGATCGCTCTTGTTTATACTATTTTGCAGGATGACTTTTTGAATGCTTAAAACTCTAGTTTATGAATTAAACACTGTATGTATAGAACGTTGAAATGATCTTTCTCGGAATGTAATATACATTCATACAACCATGTCTTCGTTTGAAAGTGGCATTTTCAAACTATAGTGTTATTTATCCACAGGATGGTTTTGGCTTCCTATATCAGTTTTAATCCCCGTCCATACCAGCACACCTGAAATTCATATTTATATTCACTCACATACACTGGACTTACAATGTGTACATTTTTCTTTTTCTGTCTTTTTCTGTGCATTTGTTTCAGACATTTTACGCATAGAGTTCCCTCTTCTTATTCTCCATGTTCGTACATATTTCTCTGAGCCTGTCAGCTCACACCTGAGGCTTTACTCATTTCCCACATAGTCTTTATGTTCTTGAAGGAGCGTCGCTGGCAGTGATGGTCTGCGGGGGATACAGCGACGGGCAAGTCAAATCAAAGATGACTCACCCGTGCTATATTCAACTCTTTTAATACTGTCAAGGCGACAACACTCTTCCTGTTGTTGCCATTACGAGGGACCACATTCCCGTCATGTAGCTGCTTGTATTGAAGTTGAGGCCCCTGACTGGGGTTTAGCATTAGCATCTAGCGGGGCACTGATGTGGAAGCTGAGCACGGCGGCACATAACACGATGAAAATGCAAAAAGGCTCATACTACATCAACCTTTCATTTTCCATTTCATTTAACAAATTCATTTATTACTCCACATCATTAACTTCTTTATTATGTTGACAAAATGACACGGTTATCAATGTTTAACTTGTTTTTTTGTTTTTTTAGAAATGCTACAGGACTTCAAATTATCCAAATTAACTCCTGGTTTAACCGGCGCCATGTGGCGATGCTCGGTGCACGCTTCATTTATCTGGCCTGTGCCTCTTACTGGGTATGTAATGGTAAAAAGAGGCGGCTTACTGGGTATGTAATGGTAAAAAGAGGCGGCTTGGGTTTTTCTAAACACTTCCATGTGTGCTGTGCATTAATGTTGACCGGAGATTCATTCTTTAAGACATTCCTGTTTCACACGTCAGTATTTATTCTCACTGGCTCACGGGTGAGTTGTACAACGGTTCAAGCCACAGTCGGTTTACTCTGGTTAACAACTCACACTACTTCCTCCCTAAAGACCTGAATGGTGGAATGTAAATACTCAGGAGTTCACGCGTTGTTTTATGCCCTCTGCCCGAAACACCTGTCATCAGTGACCCTGAGATAGTGTGAGTGAGTAAAAAATGAATTGAATGACTGGATTGTCTTTGCCTTATGGATTTCCTTACACATCATCCAAGTTAGCCAATAATCCAGGAGGGAAATCCAGTCTATGCCCACGGCTGATTTTCAACAGAGATGCACTGTAGAGGCGGTGGTCTAGTGGCAGAAACTTGGACTATTGGCAGAGAAGGTCTCTGGTTCGTCTCTGGTTCGACTCCACGGAGAGACAACAAAAGACGAACCTGGATTGATCTGTCCAAAAATCCAAGAGTCTCCCTACCCTGTGTAGTGCCCCTGAGCAAGGCATCTTACTCCCCCAACATCTGCTCCCCGAGCGCCGTACATGGTCGCTCACTGCTCTGTGTGTCCTTTACCAGATGGGTCAAAAGCAGAGATTAAATTTCCCTACCTGCATGAGTGTGCCTTTGCATGACTGTGCATGTGTTTGGGACTAATAAATGCATCTTAATCTTAATCTTCAGAAAACTCCATGAATCACAATACTGCTTCACGTATCTTACCACTTAACCAGAACTTGGCTTATAAGATGCAAGGCTCAGGCAGTAGCATGTGCTTTAGGAAAAGTGCCTTCATCCTTCTTCCTCTCCTATTGTGTTAAGGAAGAGCCCGGCACTGATAAATGTCTCTATAACCTTGGCAAAAGTCACGCTGAATACATCCCCGGCAAGTTGGGCTGTCAAGCGAGAGGTTGAAGTCAAATGCGCGGCCTCTACTCTCAACAGCAAAACTGCTCTTTATCACACATGCGAGCTGGGAACCGTTCCTCCCTGACAACTGCTACGAAAGCTCAAGTGGAACATATTTCAAACTGACAGCAGTGGATGTACATTGTAAAAGTGACAATGTCGCACAAAGCCGTTGAACTTTGCATAAACCGCTGTACTTTTAATTACGCCGTAAAAAGCCAATCTAATCACAGCGGACACCGTGCCATGTCACAATGAAGCTTGGTTTCTCCTACACGTCCGTTCAGCTGTGGCCCCAAAAAAATCAATCCCATGCTATTTAATTAAAGGCCAAGCTCACGTTACATCGAGTTCTTTCAACCACACTCGTTGTGCAGCAAGCATCTGTTTTGCTTGAGTGTTTGTATAGCGGGGGGAATACTTTGGCATTGTTGGCATTTATTTGGATGTGTGACCTTTTTAACATGCTCTCAATTGGGGGTGATCGTGTTTTCTCACTGAAGCAAAGGTTTTTGTGAAAATGCCACAGAGTGGCAGCGTATAATGGGAGAGTAATGGGGAGGTAGTTAGATATGTCTCGGGAAGACAGATAAGGTGCACATGAGAAGAGACCCTGCTCACAGGACAAATCAATGGATTAGAGGGTTTTGTTTAGCTTCTCAGATCTGTACGAGTGTGTGTCTGGTCAGTGTATCATCATTTCTTTCTTACTGAAGTCGTTTTCGACAACAGCTTCTTCTGAAACAAAGAGCCTGATCAGAAAAAATGGCACTAGCTGATGGCTTCACATATAATGTGCAGTTTAAAATGGGATACATCTTCATCCTCACACATTTCACATTTTGTTCTGTCTGGACCTTCACAGTTTTCAGTTTTGTATGAATTAGAAGTATCAGGTGTGAAAAGCAGACCAAAATTTGGTTGGATGATGAGTACATTCATTTTCCCGGTAGTATTACCATACACATATCACAGTGAACCGTTTTATTCATTGCAGGCAAACAGAAATACTATCACCCACTAAATTGACTTCATGCATACAAACCAGTTATTTATTGATATGATATTGTTTGTGAGACTTTAGGGGAATTTCTTAAAATTTGGTATAAAAATTATCTTAGCCTTTTTTTGGTGGTCTACGGTCCAAGATCAAATTGAAAGTTACCTTTGACCGTAAAAGCGATGGATGGATATGTAAGTCCATATGTATGCACTTCCATAAATCCTTCAAATCCAGATGGCACACATGTCCACAAGGATAAACTGATCAGGTTTGGTGGTCAAAGGTCACTGTGGCTTCATGCAACACACTTTTGGCCACAGCTAAAGCATTCATAAGCCAATGTTATATTCAGTACTGACTGTATACTTTGGATTATATGAGTCAGGACAGACGTGGATGTGAACCGGAAACTTGATTGGTTGGCAGAGGTGTACAGTTCTGGTTCATACAGAGGGGGAAAGGCTGACAAAATCAATCTGCTGCATCTTTCAATGCAGAGCTGCTCTTTTCAGTCTACACAGGACTGTTGATAAATGCTCTACAATTTTAATGCATGCTGGGAGATACAGGTGAGTGAACAGCCTGAAGCAATACCTCCCAGCAAACACTCAAATATGCATTCAAGAGCTGTCCATTAAACACAGAGCTGCTGTGGCCTATGCCATAATAAATCCCTTTGTGATTCGATACACTATATAATCAAATCCTTCTTTTAAAAGTCTATCAACTTTCAACAGATGCTTCTGTTGCTGTGTAAAATATACAACATTATTGACACAGTCGTACTGTTGCACTCCTGTGTGATTAAGTTCCCCTGAAGCATTCGGGTCTTGCTCCAGTTGTCAAGGGCACAGTTGGTTTTCTTAGTTTTATTTTATAAAGGCTGTTCTTGCCATTTGCATCTTTTGTAATTGCTCGTCTTTGACACGAGGCATGTTTGAATTCCATTGTAAAATGCCGTCATATATTCATCAGCATTATTCAGACTCACTTTGTTTAAAAATAATGCTCACAGTCTGATCTGCAGTCAGTTCGGTTCGATGAACAAAGTTCTGTTGATTTGAGGATACTGCAACCCCTCTGTGAATCCTCCCTCGCATCATTCAATAGTGTGTGTTTTATTGCTTAAGAGCCAAGGAGACTTTTTGTCATTATTGTTTTATACACAACATATTAACAATAAAACTTTTATTTATTCATTACTATCGCACAGCGTATTCTAAGACCCCAGTGCAGTGCCCTTTAAATGGTAGATAGGTCAGGTTAGAATTAGCATGGTGTAAATTCGCCTTGGTGCGCCAATTTAGAGATCAAAGGTAAACTAAAGTGCAAAATTTGACTCACCTTGGGTTTGTATGCCCAATTTCATAAAGCAATGTGTCAATTTGCTGTCTTTGTTTTTATCTCAATTACTACAAGAGGCCTTTAGAAAAGGTCGCTCATAATGAGCATTCAAGTTTTGATCTGTGTTTGATGAAGGAGCAGGAACTATGGCGGGGGGTGGAGGGGTAGGGGGAAACCGCATTGACTCCCCATTTATCAAATGCGCCCACCAGATAGACAATATCGATCTGCGATGTGGAAAGGTAAAACCTGTGGGAATCTCCAGGCAATCTCTCTTTTATGCATTCTCCAACCTGCACTGCAGCGATTTTTTTCCCCGTCTCTAAGAGATGCCGAGGTGGTTGTCAGAACTGTCGAATCTGTGTGTGAGTGTGAGTGTGTGTATGTGCTTGTGTGTGTGTGTGTGTGTGTGTGCATGTCTGTACATTTCTATACGTAAAAGGGTTCGTGTTTGTTTACAAATTGCTTGTCTGACCATCCCTGTTACTCCAGCGCTTTGGACTTTGTTCTGGCTCGGTTGCATCGTCCCGTCCCCTGATCTCAAGTTTGTTAGTGAAATATCAACATAAACCCGAAGGCACATTAGGCCGAGCTACAAGAATAAGACCCATGTTGTAAAAACAAAAAAAAGAACAGGATTCACGCTTCTGCTTCTTTGCCCTCAGTGACATCTTTCCAAGGACAGTGACAAGCGAGGTAGCAGCTAATTGGGACATATTTTGGTTCTGCGGTAGAGAGACAATGCCAAAACCAAGGTTATCCACAGCTTAACTGTGAGGCTGCAGTTTAGCAGGAAATTGACAGTCATTTCTCTCTCACTTGCACATTTGGCTGCACACATTTTCACATTTTCTACATTTAGAAAACTGTCTACCTTCTGGCAGTGGGGATGAAATTAATAACTGTCGTGTTATAAATGATTCAACGACTACACATGTGCCCATTTTGTATACACATGATACATTTTCTTTCATCTGATGATCTATTTTTTGGATATTTCAAGGCTTAAATGGAAGTTTTGTTAAATTGCACGTCATCAGGGCATTATTACATCGATCCAGAGCACTTGAAACCCCAGGGGGCCGTAGAACTCCTGGAGATGGTCGGCAGGGTGCTGAGGATCCACGCATTTGCACCAAGCACATTGTGGATCACCTGCTGCTTTTTAGTGTGCTGCTCTCCCAGCGTACAGCAGTGTTTGAGCCTAATGAGCCCATTAGAGGGCGTAGCCTTTGTGAAATTCTATACATTCAGAGCCCTATTTTTTTCGGTGTGAATCATGACAACCAGTACTAAGCTCAGGGGGAGGGAGTGCGGGAGTGTGAGGCAGGAGTTTGGCTGGAGGCCTGTAGCGCGCTCACAGAGAGCATGGTTATGGTTTGGAATTAGGTAGAATACATTATCATACATTACTTATCAGCGACTGTGTTAGTGATTGTTAGGGACTGGTACGATTCACATCAGCTGCTCTTATTTTGTAAAAGAAAGCAGTGCTCTCCATGCCCTAACATATAAGGAGATATTCTCCTCCTGAGCAAAACTAACACATGCAGACACACAGTTCACCAGACCAGTCATCCATTAGCCATACAGCTTGTCCTGTAAGGGTCACAGGGGTCACATAGTTTGAATCCAAGGAAGAGTTCCGAATTAGCTTAGAGTTAGACCATTTGTAAATATCCCTTAAATGTAAAGCTATTCAACCAGGAGAGGGTTAACCCAATAAAGACTTGAAGCAACAGCTAGGCTTGCTAAGGTAAATGTGAGTTTAACTTCTTAACTCCTTATATTTCCTTTATTTATGTCAGTAAAAAAACGCTTATGACAACATTTTAGATTCAAAGTAATGTCCTGGGTTATTTCTTCACAAGGTGCAATGAATTTTATAGCGTATATAAACAGAATATCCACAAAAGTTGAATTATTCCTTTAACTTTATGCAGCATTTCTCCCGCATTATATTTCAGAGGAATTTTTTTATCTGGCACAATATTCAAAAGAGGCGAATTATAAACAGGCTATTTCATGTTTAGGCTTTAGGTTACTTTAAAAAAAATCGCACTTGCTACAAAATGAAACGGTTAGACACTTCTTTTATTTTGTCAAATTAATTGAGGGAGATGCTGCTGCAGACCCGCAAGCCATTGTTTTTCAAATTAGAAGAAGAGACGAGGGGTGTGAGTGGGAGGTTTAGAGAGAAGATATAACTTTTTTATTCTATTATGATTTGTCACGGATGCATGGGCTCATTGGACACAGATCGTGCACAGCCACTGAACTGTGTGTGTCCAATGTGTCCTTTGAAACACAGCCGACCACTTTCAGGTGCAGTGGACTGCAGGTTACACTGCAGCCGCCTGGAGGTGGATGAGAACACCTTCCACCTTGAAATGGCTGCCGAGATTCACGTAAGACCCCAATACATCATGCAGAGGCCTGCTAATTTAAAATTCTATCTCACAGCAAGAGTTGTGGGTCATGTAGCATCTAACTAGGACAAAGATTTATGTTCTTAGTCAGTCAGTTGGTTTAATTTAATATTGATGCATTAATATAAATGACACTACTACTGCTATTGAAAACAAGCCTTCTTTTCACTAAGGTTAAAGCTTAATAAATTGCCTCGGAGATAAGTGAGGCGCCCTGCATCACTTGTCGTAGACGGGTTAAGAATGGGTCGGGCCCATTGTTTGCGGGCTTTGACGAATTGGATGAATTTGAACCTTCACAGAAGTAACAATAGTCTGTGGTGCTCCTTTCCACAACCCATCAGCCGTGTCCCATTTCGGGCGCTGCATCCTTCGGAGGACTTGGTCTAAGAAGGCCATGCTATGGAAGGGGCAGGCTGAGCCACAGTAAGACAGTCTGGTCTCAATGTGCATGCTGTGATAAAGCGAATAAGCCTTGCAGCCAGCCGAGGTGCAGCAAGTGCAACGGCTCAAAGAGGCTAACGATGCAACCGAAAGAGCGGAACACGGTGGTGATGCAAAGATGAGACCACACTGTCTCATTCTAGTTCTGTCTTTACGGTCTATTAAGGCCAAATGGTTCTCAGAGCCATCGTTAGCTACTTAGAGCCGCTGCACTCGACTGACCACATAGTTAGCTGTTAGCTTCAACATTGCACATGCATTTAAATCCTGGGATAGTTTGCCCCAAGGAGGGATCTACCAGTTTGATCCTTTGTTGTCCGGGAATGGGAGGACACAATTGTTGGCCCGAATTTGATGAAGCCTTCGAAACCGGGCTACAAGCGACAGCTTGATACAAACAGTCTACAAATGCAGCCTCCAAAGGAATCTCCCCCCTGTGTCGGGAAACAGTTTACAGTGACCTCTACTCTGATAAGCTAGCAGTAGTTGCTAATCAGTAAAAGCCCTGTTCTACCCTGCATATACCACCTGTGGTGAGCTTAGCATATCATGAATCAACTATGATTTCATTGGAGCAGGCACCAAGTCCCCACTTTATACACATTTAAAAGAAAGAGCAAATTTCACTCTCCTTATGAACAACTGGAAGGGACCTAACTGTCCTCGTCTATGCATTCTCCAATCAGCTATAGTGCAGCCCATAATATTGCAGTCATTATCCATAGTCCCACTTTTCTACTCTAATGGTCAAAAAGCCCTCTCGGAACTGAAAATAACAGACTGACTGAAATTAGTGGTTATAAGAAAATAACATGTTGTCACACCACTCAAAGAAAGTGAGGAATTCAATTATGTGGACGGTGCATTCGAGCTCTTCACCCACTGAATGGACGGACATGAGACCCCAGTGTTTCACTGAGCTGTCAGCAGATGTGATCACAACGGCCATTTCTGCTTCACTTATCTTTGCATTTGACGTTTGAAAAGAAAATGAGCCTTCGTCTCTTGAACGGTATTAGGACATACGCTGTGGTGCGGTGACGTTTCTAAGGCCGTGTTTTAATTGGTAAACTACACCTAACCACATGATCAAATGTTAAGAGTGACTTAATTAATATTACGCGGCAGTCGGCCAAAATATCTTGCTAACTAGCATTACAGGATACCGTGGATTTAGTAGGTAGAAGGCATTAAGCAATATAGGTGAAGGCACATAAGTAAATCTCTTTGTTAATTTCCTTTACTGGCTAGTACTAAGAAAATAAAGTGTGAATAAGAAGAAATATGTGCCGAAGAAAACGCAAATGCTCGCAACTTTTACTTTCTTTAGTGGGATCTCTCATTTATCTTTACTGTACAGATGCTGGAAATGGGACCAGAAGCTGCGGCAGTGTTTTTGTAGGCAATGAACGTGCAAACTGATTTACCCAGCAGATCCAATGTTGACTCTATATATGGTTTCTTGTGGAAATCTGTATTGATACATAACAATACAAAAATCTGTCTTCTGAACATTTTATTCTGAAGACCCATGGAGCATAAAAATATGTGTGTGTGTGTGTGTGTGTGTGTGTGATATTTACACATAACTGAGCATGAACACATTGGGATATCATAAATAATTAATAACCCCCCGCCAAAAAATATATCTATATAAAACTTGGAGGACTGCAGTAAAGCAAAACAAGAAAAAACAAAACTTGTTTATGTCCAATGTCCATTACAAGTGTTGGGCTGAGCTTGGTGCCAATGTGTTGAGGCGTCATTACCTGATTGCTGCCTTGATTTGATTTCCAGCGCAGGGTACATCTGTCATCTGTCCCCTCTGTCTCTGCAGCAGCTGCCTTCATTCACATCTCACTTGATTTACCTGATGTGTCTATCCCCAGAAAAATATGTTCCTCAGCTTCATCACTTCACAAACATCCCAATTTGGGAAGAAGAACTTAGCAGTTTGAAAGTTTTTCTAAAAATGTTCTCTCATTGCCCGCGGCCAAAAACTGATGCTGATATTTAATGTATTTTTCAGAAAGCTTACTGATCAAAAGAAATTAATTCCACATGAAAAAGTAAGGGAAAGGCATCCTCTTTGCTATAATGAATCCCAGCTGCTTCAGCAGATTCATTAATTTCCTTCCCTGAAAGAATTACTTTTTTCTCCTTTAAAAAAAACAAAATTTTCTTATATTTCCTGACACAGGCCCAGTGGGCGGTTGTTTCCGGGGTCAGAGAACATTTGCAGACTGATAATCTGCACCTGTGAGGCAACAAAAAAAGGCAAAGGCTCTGAAAGAAAAAGAAAAGTTTCACCGATGAATTCAAAGCAGACTCGAAGCAAAAGTAAATTTGCAATATTTACTGAGAAATGAAAGAAAGTGTTTCCTCTTAGTGCCACTTTAGATGTTTTGGCCAGGGGCTGTCTCTGTAATCCCCACAATGGTTTCTCAGTAACGGCAAAAAAAATAAGGAGAACACTGTCTGCAACACTCAATTAGGATCAGACCTAAGGACATAGATTTACATTAAGTGTTTTTTACGCCAGAACTACAAGACGTCAATGGGATTTACAACCAGATGACCTAATTCCCTGTGATTGACGTGGAGGTTCAGGGCACAAAGATCAAATCTGTTCCCTGCTTGTGTGATACTTTTTGAAATATTTGACTATATCTGCTCAGGATTGCTGGTTTGTAGACTGACGTTTTAGCAGCAAAACTTGTTTTTCCGTCACAGCTCAGACGTCTGAAAACTGATGATTTATGCACGCCCACACAGGAGCACAGGGAAAACTGATTTGGAGTCATCCTCACAATTAAATGAAAATCATAATGAATATGTACAATCGCTGTGAATCGCCAGCAGGCAGCCGATTAACATTTACATTCGCAATTCTTCTGTAGTTAAATAAAGCTCTGACATCAGATGTTTGGTTTTTTTTCTTTTCTTTTTAAACAGTGGCCTCTGGAAAGACGAACATCTTGGTCTTCATAATTACCCGGGTCCTGCCTTCAAACTTTAATTGTAATTGGGGGATAATAAAGTTATTGTTTTGTGCTGGGAAACAGAAAAATAATCTGAAGTAATTAGAGTTGAGCGATCATGCCAAATATTAACAACTGACCTCAGTATTGAGACTAATGAAGGTCTAATTAGTGCAGTAAAGTACATTATATTGTCTTAAATTAGTTGGTGTGTATGTTTCATTCCAAAACCTTCTTCTGAATAAGACCAAATTCTGATTTCAGACATTTATTATTACCCTGGCAGGGATTGCAAACACTAGATCCAACTGTTGAAGATGTTACAAAAACCCTGTGTCGGCCTCTCTCTCTCTCTCTCTCTCTCTCTCTCTCTCTCTCTCTCTCTTTCCTTACAGCAAGCTATCAAATAATAATCACACACACAAAGACCAAGAAAACGAAGAGCGTTAGTGTTGCTGGAAGTCGAAAGATTCAAAACATCAATGGGCGACCCCTCGGTGGACTGAGAGGCTTCAAGCAGAGTATTGGTATTCTTCTCTTTGGTCGGTCAGGGTGAGCTCTCCCTGCTCTCACACTTCCCTCTGGGTTAAACGATTGGACCACATCCAGTTGTCTCTGTGAGGATTCCTGCGCGGGGCGGCCGAGGACCCAAACCCAGGGCAACTCCGGGTTGAGACGTGGGCAGCTGCCTGGTTGGGCTCCAAGTTATCATCGGCCTTACCGAGTGGGGGTGGTGAATTCACAGCTCACAGCCACATGAAGCGAAATGGGGTTTGGCTTGTGTTCGATTTACGGCGTGGCCAAGAAATGTTTTGTATCTGCGGTTGTGACGTCAGTGAACCTTGAGGAACCCTGCTAAACCCTGCTCAAAAACCTGGCAGTTCAATAAAGGGTTGGATGCATTTGACTGACAAATCAGAGCCTTGTAGGAAAGATGTAAAGAAAGCGAGTCCTGAATCAATGTGCTGGTTTGTAAACTTATTTGTGTAGGTTCGTGTTATATATTTCGTTTTTTCCTCTGATGGGATTTGCTGAGGTTTCAAGTTGACTGTCAGCTTGACTCCTTGTCAAGGAGCATGGACTACAGGAGAATAATAGCCTCACGCAGCTGAGGACGGCAAAAGAGACATCTCTGGAGGTTCAGGCAAGGGCTCACCTTCCCCATGGGCAGGCACGGACCCGACAGAACAACTCTCTCCTCGGTGCAAAATTATTTTTATTTATAGGCCAGTCGGGATAATAAATGTCAAATGAAGGATTTTGTAAAAGGTTAAGTTATAAGTGGTGAATCTGTTCTAGGGCTTGATTTACCTCCGCAGCATTCGAGAGACGAACAGCAGCCTCATCATGGTCGTGTGGTCGGGCAGTGCTCTTAAACTGAAACAAGTGGAGAATTCAGTCAGAGCAAAGCCACATATCATTGGATATATGTTGAAAATTGACTCTTCTTTAAGCACTTTCTGTATTTGTCAGTAGAAACTGAAAGCTTTTATACATGTGTAATGTGGAATTAAAACAAATGGCATCGGGCTTCATGTCTATGAGATGGTGTACAGCATCATTAGGCAGCCTAATGCATTCCTGGGACACAAATAGCGAGAATGAACCAGTCGAGGCCTAAGTTATGTCTCTGTGCGCCAACTTCACTTCAGCTCCTCGCTCTGAAATTCAAGAGTTAATTACAGAACTTTTAATATAACAAATGAAGTTGAGGATTGGTGGTCTGCTGCCTCTCGACATCCCACAACGCTCTGATTAAAAAAATATTTTGGGAAACCATTAGGGCAATCGGAGAGAAGAGCAAATCACAGTGCAACCCGTGAAGCGGAGCAGAGGAACACCGACTCCGGTTCAGAGTTATTAAACGTATTCACCACTTGAAATCAAACGGGAGCCTATAAACCAATATAAGTCCATATGGGATAATTACTCCCTGTTTCAGGTGGATTTTGTATATTTGAGTTAATCTGTAGATAACTGTAATCATTCATGTTAAGTAAAAACATGAATTTTCAATTAAACAGTAATTTACTTCCACGTGTCTCGTGTTGCACCCCTGAGGAGGGCCATGTCTTGTTTTTTCCAAGGATTGAATATTTTGCACTCAGGGAAAACTTTCCATTTTGAAGAGAAAATAGAATAATCCAATTAAAGGTTTTGATTTGCAGTTAAACTGTACGAAACCAAAGGGGAGAACGACAGCATTTACATTTTCATGCAATCATCAAACAGAATTTTAATATGTTTATCCAATCATACAGGATCCCATGATGCATTTTGTGCGATTTAAGACATTCTGATCAAATGTATTTCTATACGACTCATTGCTTTGTATTCAAATATCCCCTTATGTTAATTCAGCTGACCTTGAGTTCTCTCCATCACGGATCAGTCTAAATGTTCCGGGCTCATGTGTTTGTGAGAAGCAGGTTCAGGCTGCTCCTCATTACTGCCCTTGGAGCTGCCTCTCTGGTGTCTGTGCTGTACGAGGAGAAGAAGTATTGATCCCCGGACACAGTATGTGGTGAATGAACGATAATGAAAGCTGCTGTGAGGATAGAGCCCGTTTATTATAGAGAGCCTTCGCCTGCACTTAGGGACATTGCACAAAAGCTTATCAAAGAGCCCCAGACAGTATTGACATTGGGAATCATCTGTGTTAGAACTCCTTACTCTGCAACCACACAATCTAAAAACCTGAAAAACAAACCGAGATGTCAACATGAAATGAGAAAACCCTTCAAATTTGTGATCTCCTTCTCACCTCTTTTTCAAACTGATCTGCAGATTTCAGATTGTTACATATGTGACAGACGGTACTGGGAAAAAAACAAGGAGTTGCTATTTTTTAATGGAATTCATATACAATACACCTCTTGCTATTGAAACAATATTTATAAACTGCATCATTTGCTTTATTTATCACAATTCGCAGTTAATAATTATGGAATTTACAAGTATTTTTGTTTTAAGAGCTGAGAAGCTTCAGGGGAGAATACAGCAATAATCTATGGAAGAATTCCGGCTAAATCAAAGAGGTGGAGTATTACACACACGTTCATGCGCGCACACACACACACACACACACACAGACACACACACACACACACACACACACACACACACACACACACACACACACACACACACACACACACACACACACACACTTATTGAGGACAGCAGCAGCATAATTACTTAACTGCCATCAGTCAACCGCCCTCATACACACTAATGACATTAGTGCTAACATGTGTGGTGGTGTTGTGCATTACAATGACTGTATAAGCAATTCATGAGCTGTCGAGTTCCGCGGTAAATGCTACACAAAGTTTGACGAATCTGCATCACTTAACGACAGAGATACCGTTTGATACCAGTCTCCAGGAAATTCAAGGGGAATTAGTTGATGCTGTTCCCATTAAAAACGAATTAAGTGCATTGATTTCTAACGGCTTTCATTTGCAAGGGAAGACATGCTGATCATTGTTAAGGTGTCGGTTTTATTTTCAGCTCGGAAAAAGACAGTAGGAATTTTAACGGATAGTTAGGAGAGCCGTCTCAAGTTGATCTCAAAGTTCTCAACAAACAGGTTCACAGCACTATGCTGCGGCCACACAGGGATTTATTCTGCTGTGCTCTGTGTCTGAGTATTATTATAATCAAGTGGGTTTTGTTTTGAGAATAAACATACAGCTTATCAATGTGTTGACTGACTGCAGAGTCTCACTCACTGAACCGATACAACAAAACATTGGACATTACCCATGGTACCCCAGCTTGCATGTGACAAACACACCAAACTCTCTCTGTGACCAGCAGCTCGGCTGATTCAGGCAACTTTAGCTGCAAATATCAGCCGTGAATACGAGTGACCGAAATAGGTTTTCACAGTCGATTGCCTGAGCTCAGCCCTGAAGAAAGAGAGAGGAATTAAGACATCCAGATGGAGATCGGAGAACAGATGCTCCTTCGTGATGAAAGGGGACATTTGAGGTGGTTCAGGTATCTAGTCAGAATGCATCCCGGTGTAATAATCCTGAGGTTTACCAGGCATGCTCTACTGGGAGGAGACCCTTGGGTAAACCTGCTGATGGGACTACATGTTCCCTCTGGCCTGGGAACCTTTTTGGAAAGCGTGGCTGGGGAGAGGGTTGTCTGGAAAACTTTACTTGGCCGGCTACCCCTGTGAGCTGCGTCTGGATACATGTTAGACAATGGAGGGACGGACTATAAGTCAGTTATGCACTTCTCACAGGAGAAGCCTACAGTAGTTGCATTGTGGTTTGGAATGAAGAATAAGCAGCAGTTACGCTTTCAACAGTCTCATGTATGGACCAACGTTAAATAGTTGATAAGGTTTGCAGCTCGTGAGTTGATGATTACTTTCTCCCATTATAGAAAAAGAATTTTATTCAACCAATATCAGGCCATATCCACCATAAACAAGACCAGGTCCCCTCATTCAGAATCCAGTCACACTCCTCAGGACAATGAAACGAGTTCATCTATAGAGAGTGGTGAATTTGTTGCACCCCATGAAAAATGATAGCCTGCCAACGGATGAAGCCGGCTGATCTTGACCTTGGCACGCCGCGTTTGACTCACGCTCGCTTTGTAATCAAGGTTGCTATTTATCGTTGTCATTACTTTCATAGTAATTTGCCCCCGCTGAGCTAAACAGTGTCAACTGGACGTTAAACATTGCAGGAAAATGTTCCTCCAGGGAAAAACACGAGAAATAAGCTTAAATATATTCATTTTTTTATTGATAGATAGTTCAAGGCTTATATTTGTTGCTATGCTACCTCTAAAACCTATCCAGCAATGACAGAAGAAGAAGGGAAAAAAGGTATTGCAGGACCCGCATTGAAAATTAAAATTCAAGGTATGAGACAAGTCAGTACTCATCGGACACTTTGCCGGCCAAAAACACGATACAATGCAAGATTGCTATGGCAATAAATGCTTGGCAACGAAAACTGAAAAAATGAGGATCTCACAAATTGCCACTTTAAACGAGACAAAATACGGCCACTTGATATTTCTTGAGTGTGTGTGTGTGCTGTGGTGTTTAATGCACCACCTGGGCTTCCAGAGCCACGGAGAGAGCAGTTAGTGTTGCTGACATTTTAATATAATGTGCTCTAAAACAACAACGGCATAAACCACCGCTATAAAAAATTACAGTGGAGGCATCGCCTAACGCGCTGTCGCCCCCCCACCGTGCCTCACCCGCTCTGCACAGCCCCAGGTTGAAACGTGTGCACACGCGAGCAGTCGGATCCTCTCGGCCAGGAGATCCACATATTTGACAAAGGACTTTAGAGCTAACAGCTGCTGATTAATCACGATGGGTCGAAATTACTGGCTTGCTCTCAACCGGCCATGGAGTCGAATGCACGGTGCACTTAGAAGCTCCTTTGCATGTGCTCGACAGCTGCATAGAGTAAGTGCCACTCCTGCCGGTTTGGCTCCATCTTTCTACTCTTACAGTAAAAAAGAAAAAAAGAAGCTTCTAAATACCATGTATCTAAAGTGCAAATTCAATTGTTAATTAACTGCCAATGTGGCTCATGGGCCCCATCATTACCTGGCTTGATGTGTGTTTGGTGATCTATCAGCTCACTTCATGTAATAGAGTGTCTCCACATGTGTGTTTACAGCGACTACTGGCGATTGAATCCCACTTTCCTGCTCTATGTGCAAAAACCACCCCTCGCTGTAATATATCATTGCAGTAACCAAATGTGTTGTTTTGAGCCAGTCGGGGTCTGTTTTATTCTTAAAACGTATTATTGTGTAATAATTGTGATTTTTTTATGATGATCATTTCTTTGATATTTCATTGTATTTCATGTGACCTCACGGTAAACGATGGGGCAGACAGAACAGAACTATGTCGATGGCTCTCGGGATTGTGCTCAGCGGGGAGCAGCATTAGTTCTGCAAGTGTGAGGTCTGAAGATGATTAAAGTGATAACGGGACAGAACAGTCACCTTCCACTTTTCGAAAGACGACATCCTTGAATCGAATAAGGAAGAAGAAAGGTCTCCGAATGAACAATTTCCCCTGAAACACTCCCCCGGACACAAATATAGAACTCGTTATCGACGATTGAGTACATACAGCGTTTTGCTTAGAAATATTCATGAAAAAAATGTACACCTTTTTTTAAACATCCTCAAACGTTTTTCAAAAAAAAAGAATAATGAACTCACTCCAGTTTGCAGCAGAAGCAACAAACACACAGATCCACACGGAACTGCACAAATTCTAACTACCCTATAAAACAGGCAGAATCATAGAAAAATAAACACAGTTTGCTGTAACGGTCGACATAAACCACGATGAGTTGTTTCTACATATCTATCAGTGCACTTTATAACCACTTATGCTGCCCACTGTTGCTCTCAGCATGGGGAGGAAATCACACACTTAACATTTGTTGCCGATCTACAAAAAATAGAGGGGGGAAACACAAATCATCGCTCATCAGCCTTAGTTTTGCCATCGCTGAATTACACGCTCATCGACTGACGCTGGGAGCTATTTGAGCTTCTATCAACATTTATGAGGATATTTATCCTGCCCTTCAGCAGGAATACACACCTCAGAAGTCATAATTCCCCAAAAGCAAAGCACTATAGTGTCTACTCTTAAAACTGATTTAAAAGAGTGACCTCAACAGATATGACGTATTGCGGAACTAATACCAGAAGCAAATGATATCTGGTTGTCTCAATACTAAAAACATCTTACCTGTTGTATGTCCAACTAAGTTTAGATAATAGTTTTTAAGTGTGTGAGTGTGTGTGTGTGTATAGCATAGATGGTCCTCATCTTTAATTTTCAGTACCCTGACCCTTTGCATAACAAACTTAATCTTAAAATTATTCTTTACTGTGTTAAAACTCCAGAGAATCCCAATACAAGGAGACGATATTAGGTATATCAGGCCATAACCAGGAGCTTGCAGCAAGTCGGCCTCAGACTGCATGTTTACATTAGGTTCTATGTTTGGCTTGCATCAATATACCATAAAAAAAATTCAAATCAAGCTGTGTTTCCTTCCTATTATTGACTTAACTGGGTTGATGCAAACTTTTCTGGAGTCTTCATTTGAGCGATTGGGTTGTATTGTATGAAAACAGCATTGCCTCAGAAAGGTCTGAGCGAAAACCCGATTTAATGTGATAGGTTGTTCTTTGTGCTAGATGTGCTTTCACAAATTCAATTTTTAACCCCAAAATCCATACCATGCAATCACATTTCTAAGTCTATCTCCCCTGTCTCTTCAGATTTGACTCTGAATTGGTGAGGTCTCATGATGTGAACTTGCTTCCCTGTAAGGTCAACTCTGCTGTGAATGAAAAGCCCACTTTAAATCCTTTTACTACATTGTTCTCTTTGTAGCTTTCATCCGCTTTCAGATGACTCGTCCACGAGGTTGAGTTCCAACAGCTCTCATCAAACCGTTGTATGAATCACAGACGTTTCCATGACATGAACTCACCAAAGCCAAACCCATTTTACTCACTTGAAAGAACACGACCTGCTTCTGAAGGAGGCTGAACATGTAGCCTTCTATTAAGTGGACGGTAAAGGTAAATGAACCTAATAAATACACTAGATGTACTCATGAGCTAAAGTGATAAACATATAAGAAGTCTTAAACTCAGCAGCTATGCACAGAATGTGATAATAGCAGATCAGAAGCCAGTACAAATCTTTCTGTCAGTGGCTACACTAGAAAATGAGGGGGCCCATCCTCGGAGCACCTGTCTCACAGTTGTCAAAAGGGAACTTGACATGCATGTGTGTGTTTGTGTGTGTTTGTGTGTGTCCAGAATGTGGGTGTATATCTTCATCCACAGCAGCTGCCCCTCAAGCACAATGACAAACATACTCTTTCAAACGCTCTTTATGTAAAACAGAATAGAGGAGAATCGGTTCTAGTTTCAAATGGAGGAAAATCCTATTTGTTTTTGTTTTTTCTCTCTGCTCCAACAATACTTTGTACTAATCACATTAACACAGCTGACGTGATTAAGTTTAATAGACTTAAAATGGGCACTTTTATCAGCAATCCTGGGTGAGTCATCGTTTTTCTCTTCACATTTAAATGTGGCGCATGCTGAAATGACATTGGTGAGGCAATTTGTTATCATATTTTCCTTTATTAATGGGCTTTTCTTCATGGACGTCCATGGTATCTCGCGGGCATTTAATTATATTTCAGTGTGTTTGTTAAAAAGAGCTAATCTAGCTGTCATCATTTTTTCACAGAGCGGTAACTTCTTCATTTGACAGTGGAAAAAAAAAAATGTCAGCGACTAAGTCAAGCGCGCACCTCTAAATCGACAAATGTTTAGTAAGGTTCCAGAAAAGTCTTAAAATGCTTTAATGTCCCATTCAGCCGGAAAGAATGTGCTTCACAAAGGAGGCATAGTTGATACACCCATTGGCATCCTCCTGTCCCGCCATCAGTCTGTCCACCTCGTCTTCTGTCATTCTCTCTCCCAGCGTTGCCAGCACATGACGCAGCTCCGCTCCCATGATGGTGCCGTTGCCCTCCTTGTCGAAAACCCTGAGCCCCTCCACAAAATCCTCAAAATTGCCCTGATCTTTTGAACGGGAGATGTGCTGGAGCATCGGCAGGAAGGTTTCGAAGTCCACCATCTTCGTGCTCATGTCCTCCGGCTTCGGTTTCCCGAGCACTTTCAGCACGTCGGCGTTAGTCGGGTTCTGGCCGAGAGCTCGCATCACGTCCCCGCACTGGGCGAAGGTGATCTTCATTTCCCCAGTGGGTGTGCGGTCGAACAGGGTGAAGGCCTCCTTGAACTCCTCGATCTGGTCGGAGGTGTACTCGAGGGTGATGCTTTTGGGGTCAAAATCGGGCTCCTTGGGAGCCTCCGGCACCGGCTCTGGAGCTGCTACTGGTTTCGCTGGAGCCACATCTTTCTTGGGTTCTGGCTTTTTCAGCTCAGGTTTCTTCGGTTCAATCTTCTTGGGTGGCATCTTCTGAAGGGATTCCGAGGTGAGCTGGTACTTGCCGAGATGCACGCGAGTGTCTGAGAGGATTGGAGGTGATTCCCAAGCACAAGGGGCCACCTACTATTCTGAAGCTTTTATATGTGCTTTCTCTCAGGAGCCGGAAAGCAATTTCAAACGGCGCACTATAAAAGGAAGAAAACCGAAATAGATCCACATAGCAAGTGATGTCAACATTAAGTATTGTTCTCAGCTGCTGTCATGTAGCCGACAGGGCTATTTGCTGTCATTAGCGAGGGTCCAGTTGCATTAGGCTGAAAATGTTCTGTCTCTCTGATGGACAAAGGGATCAGAGCACAGCCAGTGTATCAGCTCATGAGGGAGACAGACCAAAATAGCTTTGCTCGCTAACGGCTGAAAGTCTGGGAATCACTGGTTTCTGGAACAATGGCTTTTTTTTCTCCCATAGCATTGTTGCAGCTACCTCAGGAGCTGTTATGTCTTTATGGCAGAGGTCTCAGGTGGGCCGAGTACTCTTAGGGACTTATCATTATGGATTATTTTATAATAAGATAGGGACATTCTCCTTTTAGACAGGAAGATGATAGGGCTTTAGGGAAATGCATTAAATCTGCCTCGCAATATCGCTATCACTTTATAGTTTTTAAGAGACAGAATGTCTGCCAAACCTTTTTTTCAATGAGACTGTTTTGATAGTAACGGTGCTCAATGATTCGTAAAGGGAATTTGGCAATTTCTCCTTTCCCAGATAAATGAGCTTGCGTTCTCCCTCCTTTCGCTGAATAGCTCAGAGTACTTCACCGTATCTAGGAACCTGGCAAACTCGCACGCTCCCTAAAGGCACTTTTAATTAATATTTTATTAAATGGTGATGTACTGGAAAGGTCAATGAGTTAAGCCCATAAATAAGCAAATGTGCCAGGGTGCGTCAGTGACAGTAATAACTGTGCTGTTGTGAGCGAGTATCAATGCTTATTTATATTTCAAACAAAAAAGTAAAAAGGACATTATGTAAATTCACCTGATTTCTGACTTTTTATGATTACATTGCTTCAATGAAAAACACGGTTATTCATATTTCCGGCTGACATCATGCTGCGTGGTTCAAATCTCCATGCACAGTGCATTTTGCAGGGTTACAAGGTGAAGGCAGGGAAAAGCAATCCCATTATGCCTCTACTTTATAAACACATAATGTGTCACTTGGCTTTATGTAGATGACTGTTGGGTAATTCCCTTTAGTGAATAATAAATTAAACAGCAAAATATTAATTTCATATATGGGACGGCGAGTGTATGGAATGTGCGGTTCGCCGTCGCAGTCTTAATCAGCAGTATCTTTAATTTCACGCAGGCATCCCAGTTTATCAACTTAGTTTAAAACAGCTAGAGCTTGTCAATGTGATAATCACATCCACCCCTTCTCCATCTTCATGTCAGTCCCCCCTTGATCCATCACTCTCCAGCCTGAAGACCTTGGACAGTGTTCTTTCAGTGTGCAGATGTGGGAGTGTTTGCACACGTGTCTGTATACTTGTCCTTAGCCTGAGATCATTATCTTCCTTCTCTTTGCCTTTTCTTGAGGTCACATGGCTTGTAAAACTGACAGCTAATTTGTCGTCCGCTGGTGTGTACGTGCATGCGGGCACGTGCACATGTGCGTCCGAAAGAAGCAAAAGAGTAACACCTGCAGGACGGGCCAAACTGAATATTTATCTTCAAGCACGATACAGTATATGTAAGATTCCAGGTATTTTCCTCATGGCTACCCCTGCAAAAAAAAAAAAGAGAGAAATGATGAAGCGCCTCGATGCTTTACTTCATTCCCCATCCTCTTCACTTGGATGGGTTACTTACTGGTAATCATTACTGTCATTTTGCTGGCAAAAAAAAAGTTCAAATTAATCCATATATATCAATCATACCCACTTTCCTGCCCAGAGTAATTTAATTCTTTCACATTCATGGTAACCTCAAGGTTAGAGCCGCTGCTGTTTGGACGTCTTTACGTTGCGGCAAAATGATGTTGGATGTGAGTAGCCTGACATCAGACCTTGATAAGAAACAAACAAACCACGGCAAGGTCGGTCTAATGTCCGGAGCATCTGACCAGAACTCTGTAGCGTGAGCCTCGTTGAGTTGTGCACAGATGTGCCGGCAGGACGGACTGGAGAGGGACCGATTATTATTGTTCCTGCTTATTTGTCGAGCTAATCAAACAATGGCTTCAATCAGTAACACAATGCATCTGAAGTCAAACAAGTGGCAACATCGTTATGATCTATAAAAATAAAAATTGTCAGCTGACAGTTAATGTTGAAACGAGCCGATTTATCTTGGATCTTTAAAAAAAAGTATCTTTTATTTTCAAAGGCTTCACTTAAACTGTGTCACATCACAAATGGCCGATTATGTACCTGCTCACATCCCGAGTGTCTTAGATGTGATGAAGAAAACAAAATGATGATTCAATAACCTGATAAATCTGAAACACCAACAGTGAAGACTGGACATGATGTTGAATATCACAGGTTTAGCTAACGTTAACTGAGGTCACAAAGCCAAATTCAGCCAGAACAACATTTGATAACATGCAAGTGTCCCGGGAGCCACAAACCCAAAAGTGTTCCTTCGGTTCGTAGTGATGATGCTGTTACCAAGAATATAAAGTAAAGACTCCTGACAACTGCTCAGACGGATGACAGTGATCAAATCCTGGATGGCAACATAATAATGCACCAAGGGATATATTTAAAACAAGGAGTGACTTCATGTGTACAATATTAGATATTGCATTTACTTAATCACTGTGCTATTGAAGATCATATCTGTGGAAACAAAGTCCAGTCTGACAATTACTGGACATTGATATGTCCATGCTTCTGTAATCCATACAGATTTAACATTTTACTCAATAAAGGGTTCTTATATTGAGTTGTGAGAAATTGATGTTCACGGTGTCACTTTGGTTTATTCAATAAGCAGGAATATGGGTTAGATACTCGAGGTGATAAACAATTACAGGCTCTACGGCTCTTTCTTTAGCCTCTCTAAGCACTTGGTTCTGGTTTTATCGCCCAAATTTTCCCTGTTTACCGCAAAATAAACACATTGAAGACTAACTCATAATTACGACCTTGTAAGGAAGAGATCTGAATCATGGGGCTGTTAAAATCTCTTCAGTGTCAGAGTAATTCACGCTCAGCACAGCTAGTGGTAAGCAGCAAAAAAAAAAGAAGAAAAAGAGCCATTAAGTTTTTGTTTTTTTCCAGATTTTTTATGCAGATTGAGAAAGGTAGGTCTTGTTTGTTTGGGAATTCAATGAGGGACAATCTGGTTTAAGTGCTCTAGTTAGTGCTGATTGGGTAAGTTGAAGTGTTTCACTTATACAATTTAAAATAACACGGCATAAGAGATTCGAAGTGTTAACTTGAAAGCTTGTTATGTGCTAAGATGCTACATTTCAGATCTGTTCATTGTGTTTAGAGTATGTGGACTGCCGTGCGATGGTGGGCTTTCCACTCACAACCGAGCTATTTCATGCATCTTAGCTAGTGCAGTCTATTGCAGTGAGTTTGTGTGATCATCCGGGAAGCTGGCATTGGCTCAACCATTTCCATTAATACCGCCCCCCAGTGGCTTAAAAACACCCTGCAGTTTTTAAAAGATGAGATTCAAGTTGTTCTTCTTCTGTTTAACAATATTGTCTGCACTCTTAATTCACTGTTGCCTTTCTGAAGTTTCAAAGCAAAACAATCTGAACTATCCCACCACCCCGAATTCCCCATCTGACATCAGTCATTCCACTCAAGCTCCGCTGGGTACCTCTCTTTCCCTCTAAACACACGTGTGGGCGAGTGTGTGTGCGCTTCCACGCCTGTGTGTTTTCCACAGAGGTCTGCAGAGGGCTTGTGTGTCCAGGCGAGGAGAGGCTGGTCAAAAGACAGCAAGCCCCTTAATCCCAGAGATAACACCGGGAATGAGGGCAGGCAGACCACCGGTCTAATAAAAGAGAGTGATCGAGACAGCGGTTGCATTCCTCCCACGGCCGTGACGGGGTGTGACTCAGACTTTAAAGATTCCGTGTTTTGTTAACTGGCTAAAAAGGGAGAGCAACTCCGAAGCCGTTTCTTTTCTCCCGGAGCCCCATTGACCGTTGACGTACGTGGAATTATTTGGCTCATATCGTTTGATGAACAAAATAATAAAACCTCAAATATCAAATTTGATTCATCCTGGAAATAAACAAATGAGAAACATCTCTATATAAAGAGCCAGATACGTTTGTACATTTACATCTTTCTAAATATATGACCACAGCACCCAACAACGTTCAAGTACTTGTTGACAGTGAGGTATTTAATGCGTAAACATTAGTGCTCCCCCCCCCCTTCAGCTGCCACTCCAGAGGACGGTAGCCTTTTTCAACTTGTAGGAATTAGCTAATCTGAAATAGGACTTAATTTCTACATTTCAGTGTTTGGCAAACAAACTTTTTTCTGACATAGTCCAGTAATAGTATTGCGTCGCTCTAATGGAATAACTGTTACGAGGAACCAGCTTGCAGACATCTGTGTAAACAATTTAATTAAGACCATGTTTGATGAATTATAGCTGGTGAAGGCACTGCCTGTTCTAATACTTACTGTTTAATTACACCAGACACCCATGTGTTCATTCTCTCTGCCCGAAACCCCCGCACTCTATCCCCCGTGCTCACAATGAGAGAAATTGAAAGAAGAAGAAAAAAAAGCTACAAAAGGGAAAGTACATTTCACACTCTACTGAAGCAAAACAGGCAATTTGAAATTAATCAAAATACAATAAGTTTACAACATGATAAAGAGGTGCTGTATATAAAATGAGGAGAGTCAATTTGTGATACCCCGCACTCGGTTCAGTAGTACGACGTTTAAAACAGTCGTGGCCAAGAATTTAACTACATTGTAGGTGAGACAGTTAAAATTATTAACTGACAAAACAAAACGAAAGTCAGAGTAACAAACAGGTTATTGAGAAAATGGAATTTTGGAAAATGTAGGACACTGGACACAAATTTTCTATCTTTCATTCACAGTTATAAATAGATGAGACCTTTGTCAACAATAAAAAAAAAAAGGTGCAGCATCCCTGTAGCCAACACGCGTTGAATGCCAGCCACCTCTCACAACAATAGCACTGACTGATCCCAGTGAAACTTGAATCCGAGGGGAGCGCCGGTTCATCGGGGTCACATCTTCACATGTGATTCAGACAATCAGTGCATTGTGTTTGCTTTTTAGAGGCTCATCAGCCCGGTTCAGAAATCAAGCAGAATGACATTTCAGGGAATGGATCCCTGTCTGATAAGCGGCAGATCTGTAAAACTAAGTAACAGTAAAAAATCCACTTGTTTTAATATCACTGCAATATTAACTTCCATGATAAAAATGTATCCAAACCGCAAACGTAAGAATATTGTAATTGTAAAGTTTATGCTTTTGAAGGTTTTCTTTAAATATATAACTCTCGTTGAATCTTTTGGAGCTCCGACAGATTTCACCCCAGAAGGTTCAGCTGAGGTCACGGTTGAGGGAATGTCGGTATGCAGTGACTGTGACTGTAAATGTGATTAGCTGCTTTGACAGCACTTGATATAGAGCAGAAAAGAATGACTTGCATTGTTCCAACATGATCCTTTATACTCATCGTCGAGTCTATAGTTAGTGCTATAAAAGATACCTATGTTATTCCCAAACAATAGCCGGGGGATCACGGTGCACATCCGCCTCACTGGGAACGAGCACCATGCCTCCGCCTCACAAGCTTGGCGTGGAATTCTGACGGGGAGATTAGGGAAGTTTCCAAGCTATTCATACCCCCCCCCCCCCCCCCCCCCCCACGGCAGGATCCTCTCCTGTTCAGCTGGACCGGTCTATTTCTGATGTGCCTCTGATGCCGTGTTTGGAGCGTGTCGCTGAATGGCTCGTACCTGTTTATCCCAGCTGCACACGGGCTTATGAGATGTTTTCCTCGAAGCTTACGAGGTGCTTTTCTCAGCAGGAATGCCTGGATGTTAAATTCAGACCCCTAATCCCGGGAGAAGTGGACTAAACATGTCTTCATGGCGCTTCCACTATCTAGCACAGAAATATGCTCCATAAACTTTACCTTTTCGGCAGCATCTTCTTGCAGTTTGCTCCTCCTCTCCATTAAGTCTGTGCTCAGGAGGCACGAATCCTGAAAAAAACACACAAGGGGACACAACTGTGACACATGTCGTTGACGCACATAGATAACACAAAATGTTATGTTGACAGTGGCCAGACACAGCTGGCTTGACAGGAGGTGAAATATTGACATGAGGCATTATGGTTGCCATGGCTGCCGTGGCCATTATATCTGAATTCGGTCACTCCATATTTCACACTCCGGTTGTGTTACAGCTGTTTTACTACACGAGGCTGAGGTGGGTCAGTGTTGAGGCTCCACTGCGTCATTAGTTTGACGTGTTTACTTGGGACAGATTTGGCTTCAGACCAATATGTTTTCTGCGAGGAGCTCTTAAAGGAGAGCTGTTCAGTGGTTCGCTCTCCTGAATCCAGTGGCGTCAATATCTCATCATCTTATTCCTTATTTTCATCCAATTTAAGCTATTTTTCTCCTTTCTTTCTTCCTTTTGTTAGTGGTCACCATGAGAAATGGCTGCAGTCTCGATTTCAGCTTAATGGGATCATATAAATGTGAATGGGAGCCTTCGTAAAAATAATATTTCAATGTAGAAATATGAAGAAGTATTAAAAGCAAGACACTGAGATAATATGTATTGATAGAAATTTAAATATTTTTAATAGCACCACAATGTCATAAGGTAATTTATTTCATAATTTCACTTTAGATATCAGAAGCTGTCAGAAGTTTTTTCCGAGGCACAGATTATTCAGTAAATGATCCAATAATCTTAATGGATATAATTGAAATGATGAGCATAAATAACTGTCAAGCTTATCACTAATGGAATAGGACAAACAACACTGAACAGTGGCTATGATTGGACTTTCAGGAAAGGACAATAAATAAATACGGAACGCAAACTTTTTCATTTGGTAAACTTTCATTCACTCGCTCGACATGAAGGTCGAAGCCTACGCTCTCCATCAGAGGTCAGTGGTGGAAGTGCTCGTCCTTCTCAAACCCCAACATCTGGTGAGACATACTCAATGAGACAAGGTAGGGTTCAAATGAAATAATAGTGAATTAGCTTCAGATCATGTGTGTGAATGCGGACTGTGATTGCAGACAAGCCCTCCAGTTATCGTTTGCTTGTTGTTGTTTCCAGAGGCGGAAGCTTTTGTTTGATGGGGAGTGAATTGTCATGATTACTCCCTTGTTAGAGAATTGACTCTGGGTTTGGCTGAGAATTTAACAGTCCAATCCAAATTCTGTTTATATTTCATATTTCCTTGAATAGTTGTGTTTTTTTATTACTGGCCAGAGGCTATTTCATGTATTTTAAGTTTCATTCATATAATTTTCGAACTCTCTCTATTTGAGGGCATTTTTCCTCTGACCTCCTGTGCCTGTGCTGGTGTGGCCTGAGGATTTGAATCCTTAGCACAACCTTTAGAAAGACAGAAGCTGGACTTAGGCCTTGTCGGACTAAGCCACAGATTAGTCCGATTAGCTGTAAATGGAAGCAAAGAGCAGGAAGGAGGATATTAATGCATTCATAGTGGGAAGAATACTAAACTGGAGTAAGACAGAGCAAATTAGTGTGAGCGAGTGAAACCTTACAATTCTTATGCTACTCAAGTGGAGATTGAGATGATCCTTTTCTGTAGAAACACTGCAAACATGGGTCTAAAGTAAATGTTTCAATCTGACATTTCAGACTAACATGGCAACAGAGTGAGGAAAAAGTTTTTAAGTTCCAATTTTTTATTTTCCATGCTCTTTAAATAAAGCATGTATCGGATCATACGACATTAACATTCAACCAACCTTCTGCAACTGCTTGATTTTGTTCAACTGCTCTCATTTTCTGAAACTGCTCATCCCGTAAATGTGATGTTGGGGACTGACAGAGTGCTTCTCCCCTGTAAGTGTTGCATTTTCCATTCCAGGGCTAAAACAGCACTACACTTATGTGTAATTTAGAATTTACATATCATCCAACATGCACGTCTTTTAGGGTGGGAGGAAACAGGAGCACCAGAGGAAACCCATGCAGACACATGGGACAACACGCACCATCAAAAACTAAAAGGGAAGGCAACTGTGAGTGGAAAATTCTGGGTTTCTCTCAGAAAGTGTTCACTGGAAAGTGGTTGCTTGACCTTAGAAGCTGACTTTCTGTTCGGAGGATATGTGAAAGAGATGGTCCATCAGGGCAGCGGCCATCTGACTGCTCTGGAGACCCACGGGTGGCTGGAGTATATGTGGTAGAGGTTTCACTGCTTTTGATGGAATTGAAAAGCAGAGTATGCCGTTTCAGAAAATTGAAGATCCGTACTTGGTCAAACTTAGAAAAAATAAAAGGTAATGGGCATAGGTGTGTGTGTGTGTGTGTGTATGTGTGTTGTGCTTGTGGCTCTAGCCGTTCTAAAACCGAATGTGCAATGCAGCTCCACGTACGAGCGATGTTTTCACACCTCTAAGACAAACATGAGAAAGATGATTTGGTGCTCTGTTCAGCTGCCTGCCGGGTCTTGGAAGAAAGACTGTGCTCACACCACCTTTGTGTTTTTTATGTAAAATTGCATTTAGTAAGTGCTTTCTTGACATTTCCAATACCCTGTGCCCCTAAACTACAACCATCACTGCTTACATTGCATAAGTCTGAGAGTGCGTAGTAAGACTGGCCGACTGATACATCATTTTCAATTCAGTCCTCAACCTCTCATATCTAATCTATCGCTGAGGATTTCAACAGGAATACAAGCCATCAATTTTATGGGAACTCATCAGTCCTCCTGCCCTTTAGTAAGAAGGAGATGGACATTATAAATGTCACAAAGATAAAACACTTTAATTATCAAATACTTAGATTCATCTGTGCCAAAAAAGCGGCGTTATGTCTTCTCGTGGGATGTGGCATCAAATGTGGGTGGTGGGTTAATCTGCCGGTGTCACATCAGGCCAAAAACTCAATCATTAAAAAGGTCCCTCGCACACATTTCCTTTGCTCCATGATATCACCGGCACCACTACATGGCACCTGGGAAGAATTGCATTTACCAAACACCCTGCATTTAGTTTTTTTAAGGTCATTAAAACAATGTGGTGGGAACAGTCTTTGCGGTCTGATCTTTAACGTTCTGCCAGATTTATGTGCTTGTTCTTAGTGGTATCATTTCATAGAAGACATAAATGGAATTTATATTTGTTTTCAATTGACTAAGCAAGCTTTTCAATTAATTCACATTTGTGAATAGAAAAATATGTGTGTGCCCTCTCTGTACACTCAGGATAAAAAAAGAGTAAAGAAGTGAGGATTGGGTCTTTGTCAAAGAATCTCTCGTAGATACACTTTGAGATTAGAGCTCTTGATAACTCCAGCAGCTACAGAAGTGCCTTCTCCATTCAGGCCGGCGTAGCAGGAACTACTGTATATCACATACACATTCACAGAAAACAGCTCTAGTGGGTTTTAAAAGACCTTAAAGGGGACATATTATGCCCATTTTACCACAGTTGATATGGTTCCTTGGTCTTAATGAAATGTCTGTAACATATTTTGGTCAAAATACTGCAAGGATCACTTTAAACAGCACCCTTTTTACTCTGTCTAAAACAGCCTCAGATTGACCTGTTTGAGTGCCCTGCCCCCCTCACCCCCGGTGAGCCTGGCTGCGAGAGCCCCAGCTACCCAGCGTAGCCCCGCAGTGGGAGCAGTGGGAGCAGTGGGAGCTTGAGCTAGCGCAGCAGCAGCATCCTTCCACACTGTTGAATCAACGTTTAGAGGTGTCCCTTGTTTATATGGCCACTTAAATGTCTAACGGGCCCGGTTAGCTCGCGAGCTAACGCTAGCCGGGGAGCCGGGCTCTCCTAACCGGGGGCTAGCATTAGCTCGCGAGCTAACCGGGCTGGTGGAGCCCTGCTAGCTTTAGCTCGCTCGTCGCAGGACATGTAGCGAGACTCCATACATGGGCATGGTGTGACTATGACGTTTATTTCGGTCATAATCCCATTCGACGCACTCTAGCGTATCGTTTCTGACATAGAGGAACCACAACAAATCGCGGGAGTTGTTTTTTTCCAGAGTCTTGGGGACGGTAGACATGCCAGATACCCAAATTAACGTGTAGAAGCACTACAAAAGTGGAATTTTCATAATATAATATGACGGTGAAATAAAAATACATTGTTGGATCAGTGAGAAATACATTCTATGTTGGAGCATGTTGTTGGCAAGAGCTGGGAAATATATGCCAATAAAAACACCCATAAAACATACAATAATCACAATGCCGAAACCGAGAAGTGGATATGTCTGGCTTAACTGTACAAGCGACCCTGCAAATGTCCATGAGCAAGTGAGTTACACCATCGCTCCGACAGCCAAGCGTTGGACCTTTCCCATGAACTGTTTTTTCAAAGTAATTTGGCGTGAGAAGTTGGCATGACGTCATCAGGAAGTGCAACCTGTCTCTTTTGGCTGCTCAGAGACTCTCAGCTGCAGTGTGAGATGTCTTCCCGGGTACATCCCGCCTGCTGACAAATGCGTGGCCTTTACAAGAACCCACACAGCCGAGTTAACGTTGGCTGACAACTCTGCTTGCAGCCTGGCACGAGAAAATGCTCTGCCTCACCAAACGGATTTCATAACTCAGCTACGACCAAGATGCCACCTGGAACAGTCAAATCTTCAATTTCCCACCCCCAGCTATATACCATTTGTATAAACCTGAATTGTTATTGTCTCTTGTGTTTTTGATCGTAAAAAGTTCCTCACACAACTAATGCCAACACAGCTGCTGGATGTGGATATTTGCTGGTCCTAGCAACAACAACAAGGATGATCAGCCAGAGAACCATTGACTGGAAAAGCCAATCAACACATTTACTTTCTGTAAGTAAGTGTTTTCCGGTGGTGGTGTGTATACATTCTGCTTTATGCAAACACGTATCGAGTAGCTTAAGGAAGCGTCCAGTATCTCATCCAGTGGATCGAACCATTTGAGGCTTCATTTGTTTTATTCATGGGAAAGAAATAAAAAGTGGCACAGGTTAGAAAAACTGTGTCTCGCGATACTCACTCAGAATCGGTCTCTGTTTCCCAACAAGAAAGTCATTTATCTACCATTCCAGCACAAGTAGAAATCAAATGTCACAGTGTGGAGATATACAAGTTAAATAAAGTGAGAAGTCAAAACAGAGCACATCAAAGGCCAGCAACTGTGCATGCGTCTGACAGCGCCTCTGAGTTTTTTGCAGGGGCTCATGTTAAATCGATCACTTAAAGTGTGAGATCTCTATTGAGTTAAACGGAAGGCACGAGTAACAGCTGGAGCCACTGCATCAAACTGTAATGAGTGCACGAGTAAAGATGGAGATGATGATGAGAGAAACAAAGGCCTGCTGGGATACTACGCCTCTCTCAGGCAGGACACAATCGAAAACGTACCGGGGCTGCGTGCCGTGATCATGTTGGAGAAAGAACCAAGCATGTAGGCAATCAGGTAGTATTATGTCCTGAAACCGCACGGTCAGCAATTCTTTAGCGAACGAACAATTGGTGCGGCACTTTCTCAGGTTAAGAGCACTTTTAATTCGGCCCATTTGTTTGAAAAATGTTGCTGATTTCGCCCGTTTGGGGTTGCCTTTATCAGAGTGCCTCACACGCTGCGTGGACTGATTACATGCCCTTCTACCTAACTGAAAACAGTGGACCTTATCAGCGCTCGAGGACGAGGCTGGGTCAGAGAATGAAGCAAGCAGCGAGCACGACGGAGGAATATTAAATACAGGTAAGAAAACTAAGAAAACACACTTTTATCAGGAACGCTTCTGTTACGCTTGAATGATGAATTATACAGGTTTTGTATTTCACAAATGTAAGCTATACTGGCAAGGAGCATCATCCAAGCATAGAGAAAGACATGCATTAATCAATAATGTAGCTTTAAACTCAATATGATATAAAAAAAAGTATTCATACAAGAATGCATGGCTATAAAAATTGGAAGTCTAAAATTAGACCTCTCCAGCTGAATGACACGAGAATGGTTTGTTGCAGCGGGGGGGCTGCGACTGGGAGGTGAAACAAACAACCCGCTGGGAAATACCGCGACTTGCCAAGTGAAACACAAAAGGGAGGAAGGTTCAGCCATCAGCCCACCGCCACAACCAGTTGCAGAGAAAACTTTAACTGTATAAGGTCACCAAACTGTGGATTGGAAAGTGTAGATTGCAAAGGTCGTCCTCTGGAAGAAGCTATAAAAACACTCATCACCTTCACGTGGTGGGCAGAAGCTGACACATCCTACAGCCACGGAGAAACATTATTCATTTGGAATCTCATCGCTGGGTCGTCGAAAAAAACAACAACATTCACATCTATTTTGGCTTAAATTCTGTCTCCACCATCCTTTCTCCCTAACTAGTCCATACTGTTGTATTTCTGTTGCTTGGCGCTGGGCAGTGAGTATACATCAGAGCCTTAATAGATAAAAACACTACGATGGTGAAGGTAAATTAAAGGAAAAACATGAAAAAACGTGGAAAACTGAATGAGATATCGATGCCCCCTAGCTATATGAAATGGCCTCCACGGTACCCGGGTCTCAACCTTATCGGGAGAAGGGAGATTTTCTGTTTTGACATGTTAAACAATTTTCTCCGCAACCTTAATGAAAACAACAAGAGACTTGTAAAAATCAATGTGGCGGTGCATCGAAGCCCTTCTGGAGCCGCGGCCCCTTATTAAAACACTTTGGGGGTTTGTCCTTTAATTTGTCACCTGTCTGTGTTCATTAGTGCAGCTTAAACCCTCAGCATCGCACCGTGGCCTGGGAAGTGAGAGGTCGGGAAACTCATATGACATATCGTGCACTCGCATTTATTGTAAAATAAGTTCCAATAACAGCTCCATTGTGTAAAGATAAAAGCATAAATAATGTTTTCTTAAGCAGTTGGTCGACCCTCATCTAATTTCCTACTATAACAGCTACTGTGTGGCAGCTACACAAAACTACTTAAACATTCACATGTTCCAATTATCTAGTTTCTCGACCGCAGTGTTAATCATGTGTCACATGACGTTTTGACGGCAGGGATAAGAGAAAGTAAGCTGTAAGTGAATGTCGAGCCGGATACAATGAGCACCTGTCCACAGGCTTCAGCTAGTACAGTAAGCTGATCCTGTACATGGACAATATTCAAATACTGCTGTGTGTGTATTGGACTTAATCTGTAATTGTGTGTTTTAGTATATGTATGTTTTGTTGTCTGTTTGTGGTTTTGTTATCCCTTTATGTCATTTTTTCTGGTATATCCGTCAACCTTGTTGGAACCATTAGATCCACAGGGGACAAAGCCTGGTCCTAGAGTGCTTTGAACTGAATTGTGTCTGAATGGTGCTATAGAAATTTAACTTCAATGGCCAATTGTGATTTTCAACGGGCCCTAATGAGATTAAGGTATGAATTAGGGTTTTCTGAAAAAAGCAACAGTACCATGCAACTAGGCCGACTGGAAACAGAGGTTGAAATGTCGGATGCAATGCTTCCTGTCGCCGACATGATCTTTCCAATACAGGAAGTGCTATTATTTATTTTGGCAAATCTGCATCACAACATGCAGAGTCCCCCAATGTTCAATGCTTGAGCATCTTTAATTTAATATTAAAAAACAGGTTTTCTTCAGACTTATTTGTTTAAAATCCCTGACTGACAATTCCACTCATATTCTACTCCTGAATCTTCGTACATTAGATTGACATTCTTAGCATTCGTTTTGTTTATGTGTATTCCAACCCCAGAGCTAACACTGAGGTCTTGCGGTAATCATGGGCAATTATTTTGAGTCAAAAAACCAAAGTCTTCTTTGTTGAACTTTATTCGCACATTATGTAAAAGTGCTTTTACCAGTGAGATGAAATAAATAAATAAACCCTCTCGCCTGTCTTCCTCATATGTCAGACACGAGCTCTCCAGCTTGAGACCCGCAGCCCCCAAATAATTATGGCATTAACTCTGGCAGCAGAAACACTCGTGCCCTGATAAGAGTAACCTTTTCGTGAAAAGCTGCAAAGACATTTACTCAGTGAGCATGTGTTGGATCTGGCAGTTCTGCTCTGTGATTCAAGGTGATGGTTATGTACAAGGGTGTATCATGAACTAACACTAACACCCCCCCTCCCCCCCACACACACATATTGGGGAGACTGTAATTAACTCAGTTTCTCACTTTCCAAAATTAAACATCTAGCTGATTTAGAATCATGTTTGCAGATGTTAGAAATTAATTAAGTGGCATTTACACACACACACACACACACACACACACACACACACACACACACACACACACACACACACTTATAAGTATATATATATATGTATATATATATACACACACATTTTAAGAGGCTTAAATATATTGTCTGTTTGCAAAGTTGGTAACTGTTCCCCAATGTTCCGTTTTCTCCACTCTGCCATGATACAAACACTCTAAACAACTATAAGACATTATTATACCCTCCAGAGTTTCCTCTCCTTCATATATAAAACCTCAAATACATCTGATAAAAGTCCCACGTCCTCGTTCCTGTTAACCTGAGGGAGATGCTTTTATTCCCTCTTGATGAGGTTTGTTTTGCAGCCCTTGTAGCTGTGGGGGAATCTTTATTTTTCTTTTCGTGGTAGAACTCGGCTGCTGCCTGCACGCTGTCAAATTTGCTGCAATAACCATTAAGATTGACAGGGAGGACAGCGGGAAGGTATAGGCTGTGCTCAATCTCGGTCTCACACTGACTGCAAGGCAGCACCTAATTTAATAAATTCTTCAGTGAAAATCAGGACAATCAGAACAGATGTGGCCTCAACAGGAGAGCTGTCCCAATCTCTGGCAGGGTCTGGGATCCCCACCTTTGGTGTGAAATTATGCCGGGTGGGGTGAAGACGATCCGTGGTGTTCAGTTTCAGGAGCCACGTCTCTGTGAAGCCACTTTATGATCTCTGGGGATAAAAAACTTTAGTATCTCCAGAGAAAACAAGCTATAAAACCGGCGGGTTTGGCTTTAGGTGGCACCTCAACAGGTCTGATAATCTTGAAATTCTGCCATGGACTCTCACAGTAAAAGAGAGTGAGCATGGCCATTAACAGAATAGGGCCATGCTGTGCCCTGCTGCAAAACACACAACCGCCTCCTCTGCCACACCCAGTTTTATGGACACACGACCACGCACACAACCAGCAGCCCTTCAGAAGGGGACTGTTGTGAAATACCTGCACAAATATATTTGAATGTGAATGAGGTTTGGGTTGAAAAGTCTCCCGGCCATGACAAACCGCTCGGAGAACATTACCATTTTTTTTTTTTAGATGACTGTGTCCTTTATGAAAGCAGCTGATGCTTTACACACTAAAATACACATCGCCTCCCCTCTCACACAGCTCCACATCAGCTGCTTTCATAACGGCCACGGCAGCCGTGAGGTTGTGTTGATCCATAAAACAGGAGCTGAGAAGACGGACCAGCAGCTCACAGCATGTTTACCTGAGACTTCCACCTGTGTGTGCTTTGTCCTTCGGGCTAAACATCTCTACCTACAGAAAGTACAGCAACCAAACAACGATTTTCTGGCCAGTGGAAAATCAGATAAACATTTGAAAACATAAATTATAAAAGCACTATATTATTTATTTGGCTGGTTTTCAAGGAATAGGTAAAGAAAGTAAAATAGAAAACGTTATTAATCAAAATGTCTATTTAACGAATTAGGTTTGTCAGAAAGTTATTTTCCAGACATTCATTTTCCTGTTTATCATATTTTGACACATTGTTTTCTTGTCAGTCTTTACACCTCCTGTTTTGTTAAGAGTGAAATTCATTGGCGGTGAATTCTAAGAGGAAATAACTCAGTTGGTTCAGTTTGTGTTGCGATGGAGAGGCACTGACTGGATCATCATGTTAGAGGTCTGTAATGCTGTTGAATTGTACTGCATCATATGGACGGGTTGGTTTTTCATTTTAATTATTAAAAAGACATAAAAAAATGAAAAATCTTTAAGCAAAACGCAATGGTTATATGTTTTTTTTTCCGCTTCGCTGTAGCTTACATATGGATTGGATAATGATAAATGTGCTCATCCTAACACAGTAAGCACATTTTCTAGCTTCAGGGGGGAAAAAACTACGGAGAAAACAGCAGGAGGTAAATCCAGGCTTCAAAACATCACTCAGAGACGAATGAGTGGCATCACAGACACATCCATGTTGTTTTTTCTATAGCGCCTGAAAAAACGGGGAAATATAAATCGCTTCAAACTTGAAAGTTCATCCCGGTTGACGTAACTTTTGCAGAGAAGTTATTCAGAGCGTGTGTCGTCTTCTCTCGGAGCAGATTTATATATTCACGGCTGTGGTGTGAGAGTCTCACCTTCCAGACTTACTCTTAAAAGTTATTTCTACAGATATACACTTTCACCAATAAGGTGCAATAATTCACGTTATGGTAGTTTTGTTTTTAATTATGGGGAGTTTTAAAATATGTAATGGCAGAGGGATATTGAGTCACGATAGTAGGATCCTCAGGCCCAGAAACCCCAAATTGCACCGACTTAGTCTAAATTGAAATGAATTGCAAAGCTGTATTATTTCCCCCCCTTGCAGGTGATGCAGTGTGACACCTCTCATATGTCTTCACAATGCCACCTTGTGGTAAAATCCTATATGCAAAACATAGGTGGCTTCAGACATTGAACTTAATTACAGCAGTAGAAAAAAACACATCCATCATGACTCATCTGGTGAATTAGCAACATTTTAATTATAGCGCATTATAGCCAGTGTGCTCCCAGAGACAAGATTGAACCTTTTCTTTTTTTTCTCTCCTGGAGATGTGATATCAGCACTTCTTTTTTTGTGATTCTACTCTCTGTAGGCTACTCCAGCTCACCGCCTATTTATAAACATAAAGAGATACAAGAGTAAAATGCCAGTTCTCATTCTGTGGACGACACAGAAGAAACACTGATCATCAAGAGAGTTCAATAAATGGACTTCACAGTTTTATTATGGGAGTAACCAAATGAAAGGTGAATCTGTCTCCCTGTGTGCCGACTCTCTAGATCTACTCTAGTTCATGCAAATTCCTTTAGTCTTTAAACTTCCACTTACTTTGTGCTCTTATAAAAATACATGCCTTTCTTTGTACTTTGGCAGAATGAAAAAAAAAGTGTTCAACTGCTGTGTTCGGCACATAAGATGGCACATGTGGTACACAAGATCTTCTCTTTTGTTGTATTTCACATTGTTTGTTAATACATCAATTACTAATGTAAAGAGTAATGCAAAAAAAAAGGTATAAATAGTTTTGTCCTGTACTGTTGGACATCAGCAAAACTAATGAAAGATGGATTTGGCATCAGATTTGATGTCGTTGATTGTTATCTCTTTTAGACATGTTCTGAAAGAAAATTAAGAAATACTGTCTCCTTTGTAGGATTTGGCAGAAACTAAAACTATCAACATGCTTCACAGGGTATGCTTGTTCAATCGCCAAACAATATCCCAAAACCGTCCCCTGACATTGGGGGAACTTTCTGTAAACAATCTGACAAGCACTTCATGAGGCAGTCGGCCACACATGCAGAGTTGATGAAGTAGGTAAGATGGCGGTCGGGTTTTCCCCCAGCATTTAAATGCAGTCACACATACTTATGGCTTCCTATATGGTCGGACAACACGTCGTACGAAACTCCAGCCTCAACACTAACCGTGGCCCCGACCCTAACCCCGACCATCTGTATGCCAAAGCATTTGATTAGTGGTGCATATCATCTGCGGTGACAGCCCAGAAGGACAGGACGTCTTTCTCCTTACCAAATCTAGCGGCATGTTCCAAAGGTTTACTACTTTACCCGCGTGACCTTAAACTCATTGTGGTGATTGGTTTATAGGAACCTGTCATCAGGGTCTGTCTGTGTATGCTGCATTTTTACCAATGAAGTCCTATCGCCATGCAAACGCTCAGTGTGACCTCTGTGTTACATCTACGTCTAAAGTCTGTTAAATAATATACAGTTTATCATTTACTGCTTTTCTCCCCAGACTGTGCAGTTATCCTCTTTGTCTCGTCTCAACTCACATTGTCTCCAGGTCAAGCATCATTAATGGCAGTGCCTGTTTGATTGTTCCATCTTGAAGTATTTATGGGATTATATAAGTTTTCTCATGATGACAATGTCAACAGGTTTTGTTCTTGTCAATCTTCAAATCGGCTGTTTCTGGAGCTGAAGGAAACCAAACTGTTCACGCTAGAACCTGATGAGGAGGAAGAGAACAAAGACGGTCCCGAAAAAAAGAACAACCAAATGAGCAAAGTTGAGAAAAGCGTTGAAGATGTTGTGCAGATAAAATAAAAATATTACACAAAGACTATGACTACATTCGTGTTACAGCAGGGACTAACGCTGAAGAAAGCTAGCAACAGACCGTGGGTTGCACTCATTTCGTTCGACCGAATCATTAAGACCACTTGTCATCTGCATAGCGCGAGGTGATAAGAGTTGGAAACCGAGTGGAAGAGCTGCGAGAGCCGACCGAGACGCCGCCTTGAACGATGACATAATGAAGGCAAGTAGCTCAACTTGCGGGAGTGAGGCCGAGGAGATAAAGAGGGGCTCGGAGATAACCTGCTACAGCCGCAGCTGGGATTGACTGGCGAGCGCGGAGATAGGGCCGGCAGTTTCAGCGAGAGCTCCACTCAGAAATGCAAATTGGAGATGAAAAAGAAGAGACGATGTCAAACAAGCAACCCGGCGCCGAGGACCACGCATTTGCATTCCGATACATCTCACTGAATCAAAGATTGTGCTAGATGAAGGGAGGGGAGAGTGAGTGGCAGTAGAACTCTGTGAGAACTGCGGAGAGCGCTGCCGTATCAAAGCTCCCGGTGTGTCGCTAAAGATGTCAACACGTATCCGACAATCCTCTCTTTTGCTCTACACCTAGAGCGAGTAAAATAACCTTTGAATATTGTCTAACAACATGGCTGCAGGAGTTTCGCCGACCCTGCAAGTTGAAATTTGAAAGAGAAAATGTGGGCGTGTGTAATTGTGACTGCAGGACTTTGTTGGGATTCTGAGTGATTGATAGTGAGCCTGCGTTAACCTGTGTTTCTGGTTAAAGCAACACCAACGCTTAGAGTATGTGCGTATTCCTCTGTGAGTTACATGTAGTTATCAAGGTTTCCTTGTCTTTACGTTGACAGTAAAACCGCGTGTCTCAGCCATCTCATCTATCTACCATCTTTTCTTTCCGACTTGACATTTCACCTTTTATTTTCCTTCTCACTGCCTGAAGTTTCACTGCAATAGTTAGCTTGAGGCCAGAGTCCAGAGGCCTTGAGCTGACGATTTGGTTTAGAACTATCTGATGTGATAGAATTTTGCAAACTCTGATATGCTATCCTTATTTTATTTTTTTCTTCAAATGTGGGCTCACACACGTTTTGTGACGGATCTACAACACAGCTCCCAAAATGCTCAAACTGCTAGCCTCAAGCTGAGTTGAGGAGCATGCTACTGGTACCTCTATGACATCCTCAAGTCCCAAAACCAGATTGAAATATCAAATGTTGTCAGGATGTATTAAATCTATCCACTCAGAGGTCTAACACCAAAACTGAATTGAAAGCCTTTATGGTTTACTAAAATTTACCAGATTTTCAATTCTGACTGACAATGGTTCACCCATTATCTAACAGGTGTCTAAGATTACATTTTTTTAATATTCAACAAACTGAAACCAGAACTTTCAAAAGAAATGTTTTACCTTCAACATCTTCTATACATTGTATTGATAAATGCTTGATACTTCATATCCCCAAATATATGTGTGAATCATGTGACTGTAATGACTCGAACAGCAGCAGGGTTACTCCACGACTTACACTTACCAACGGCCATTCACACCTCGATGCCAGGGACGCCAAAGACCCACTATTTGGCCACGAGTTCAACGACCTGCAAATGTTTAATACCTAAAACCTATCACTAGATCTGAAGAAGCCTCTTGGATGAGGAGTGGAACCTTGAAACACACGCAAGTCCTCAAGATACATTTGTTCAGATGGGTTTTGAGATGGGATTTGAAAACGGAGAGAGAGTTAATGTTATGGATGTCTGTTGGGAGGGAGCTCCAGAGGCAGGGAGCAGAGTGGCTGAAGGCTCTACATCCCGTGGTGGTCAAGCGGGCAGGTGGTACAGTGAGGCCCCTGTAGGGGCAGATTATCCACAGTCACTCTATCGGCTTGGTGTGTAATTGTGTTGCCTTCAAAATCCACCTCACACTACTATAATACCACTGCTCAGTAGCATTATAGGGCCGCCATCTTCTGGTGTGCAGAAACTGCTGGCTTTGATTCCAGGAACTGCTAGTGTCATTTGTAATTCTGTGGTTGAGATGTCGACAGCCAGTGCCTGAAGGTAAAAATATTCAAACCTGCTATGCGGCTCACGTAGCTCCTCCACAGTAGCTGTTCCCGAGTCTCTGTGGGGAGATAGTAATGCTGAAATGCCTTGTTTTGATGTGTGCACAAGGATAGATGGATCCGGCTGCTGAAGTAGCTTAGCTAGTGCACTGCTCAGGGACACACAACTGTGAACAGATATATAACCTATGAAAATGTCCAAGAAAATGTCCGTGGCCTCAGTTTCCAAGCAACCGGCACCACTGAATTGATTACTCTCTTCCTTTAAGCCCAGAAGAGATCTGCCATTTTCACAGCTCCCACTCGGTTTTACAAGAGGCTTGCTGTGATCATTTAGAAGAATGGGAGAAAATGTTATTCATGCACAAATTGTGTTTTACCACCATGTAATGCTAATGTCAAAAAAAGGGGTAGAGGCAACAGTGTCATACTGAGATGAACACATCACTTGTGTCCTTCAGCAGCTTCATTGGCTCTCGGTCAGATATCCCATTGTTTTTAGAGATACTGCTCCTCACCTTTAAGACCAGCTATAATCGGGCTCCCCTTTCTGAACTCCTGCACATGGACACTCCCTCCCCGCACTCTCAGGTCTTCTTCCTGCCATCCACCTCACTGCACATCCTGCACGCTAGACCACCCATGGGATCCAGAGCCTTCGGCCGCTCTGCTCCCCCCACCAGACCGTCTCAAAACCCATCTTTTTAAACTGGCATATTCGGTCTGATTGTTTTCCATTTGGCCGAAACCACCTGATGTTTTATTCACTGTTCATCTTTTTATTTATCTTTTTGATAAATATGATTGTTTTTTGTTCAGTTTTTATCTCTTCTTCTCAAGGTGATCCTGAGTGCTGTGGAAGGTGCCTGTAAATAAAATGTATTAGTATTATTATTATTATCATATTAATAGTAGAAGTGTTGAGGTTTGAGTGATGGGTGGTAAATCTGTCTCTGACAATCATGACCAAAAAAACTAACTCAAACTATAATTAACCAATAATTTTAGTCATTTATCCCTAAAATCATGACAGATAATGAAGTTATAATTATACTATTGTAATACATTTGGTGCCAGTTGTTGGGTATATTGTCATTTAAACCTTTTATAGAATATAATCATCTCATTATTCACATCTAACTGAAGCACATAATAATTGAAACTTTGCAGCGTCGGAACAAAGAACAGAAAATCTAGGATGCACAAGACTTTTATGGTTTTCGTATTTTTTCCATGTTCACTATTTTCCAAGTGGATTGTGTGTGTGTTGAGGTTTCATTTCATCTACGGCCCGATGATAGGATTATGGAGTTATTGTTTCTGGTTTTGTCTCCAGCTCCTCGTTTTCCTGCTGCGTGTGCTTGATCCTGCGGCTGTGTGTGCTGCTGAATGGGCGTGTCTTCTGAGCGTCTCGCCACGTTTGAGTTTCCTCCTCGAATCTTCTCCAGAAGCTGCTGCAGTATAATGAAAAAGGATCCGTTCTCCCAACACAGCCCGACCAGATCATTTCTCACCTATACTGAAGATTTGTCCCCTCCCCTGTCCACCTGAAGGTAAACCCCCGTTTCTGCCTGTGCTCAGCATCACACTCTGCCATTCTCAGCCGGCCTTCACATTTCGGCACATTCTCTAAATCAAACCTTGACTCAAACCATTCACTATTGATTCACTACAGATAAATATCTGGTTATTTAACACCACCTGTGATTCATAATCTATAACATCCTTCCTTTAAAGTTGATAAACACAACCTGAATGCAATGAATTCGGCAGATATGCGTCTCAACTTTTTGTGACTTACAGTTTGATGTCCGGCACAAATAATCTTGCTCGAGCTGCCGTTTCTTTTTGCAATATTAATGTACTGAATAATAGATTCCCTTTCTTCAAGGTAAATAGTGCGGATACGTTTTATTTTTACAGAACAATTAAAAAAAAGAGGCTGCTCTTTATCTATTTCCATCAATTTGTTCCGAAAACGTGAAAGGATGTCATCTTCATATGGCGTCATATTTTGGCTCGTGCATCTTCAAACCAGCAACTCTGCACATCGGCAAAACAAGAATAGCTCCCTCTCGAGAGAAGCTGCTGTGTACTCTCAGTTCCATTACTAAACTGTCAGTGCGTCACAGTGGGAGCGCAGTGCTTTTAAGGAGGATGAGAGGAGTCTGTTGTGAGAGGCAGGCTGACCCTAGCTCCTCGCTCTGGGAGCCACCAGACCCTGAAGACAGCGATGCCACAAAGTACCTTAAACTCAGAGACTGTCCGACACGCAGGTCAGTTTCCAGCGGGTTGGTCTCATCGGTGTCATGATCGAGTTGGACCGGCCGACCCGTCCTCAACTCCTGCTGCTCCGCTCGCACTGTTGTTTGCTGTTGATCCAATTGGTGGGAGATTTGCATAATGCTTTTATCATCAAAGTTCAGCTCTGTAAAAATAATTAATATGTTCAATCCAGTTTTTATAAAAGTGCCTAGAACACATACCGATGTTCGTCTTTTGAGCTTCCCTGTGCTCAAGTTGAAAACAAAGTACATTTGCTTTGTTTAGGGGGAAATGTTTTTTATCTGACGAACTGTAGTGCTGCAAGTTGGTTATACAATTTGAATGTTAGGCCAAAAGACAGTTTCTTAACAATTTCCATGCGTGTTCACAGCAGGGACGCTTGGTGTCTTAGTCTCTATATGACCTCATTCCAAATGGTTTGTAATCATATGAATGGTCTGGATAATTAACATTTGACAGTTATTAACAACAATCTACTTTAATTTAGAAAAAAGAACTGTTAGGAGACATAGTCCTTCATTAATAGTACAACTTTATTCAATTGATAGTGTATTTTCTGAGTTGGATGCAGACAGTTTAGCTAATATTCTGTCTTTGTCTCTTATTTTTCTGTCTTTCTCTTTAATTCGCAGTAACCCTTATCGTTTGTTTGTACCGAGCTGCCCTGGCCAAATGCCCGAAACCTACAGGAAGTGGCCTTTTAAGCCCAGCCCACAGGAAGTGGAGGAGGCCAAAGGCAGATTGAAGAGCGGGGGATTAAATTTAGAATGGGTTGAACTTTAGTTCGACTGTATTATATGTTTAATTTGAATCCTATTTGTTTGTATATATACATGCTTGATAGGTTATTTATGCTTGTATGTTGATAGTTTCTTCGGGTGGTTACGTTTGATTATGTTTCCCCTGTGTGTTATTCTGTAATAGTCTACCTGTGTAAATATAGCCCCTGTCTGTCATCTGTTAGTTATGTTGAAGCTGTAGTTACCCTATTTCTTAGTTGACCTCTTTAAGTCTGAGCCCTGATATTGAAGCTTTTTTTTTTTTTATTAAATGGTATGTGTATTTAGGTATATGTCATTTGAGAGAAAATACTTTTTAAAATTTTACTAAAAAGGAAAATTACCTTTGACACCTTTGTCCTTCACCTTTCTGCCTGGTCCCTAACAGACGAAGAGGGATTGTATGAGAAATCTGACCCTTATTATAGTCTATAATAATGCATCTACATTTCCATACAGGAAATAGGTGTATGTATATGTGTGTCTACTGATGTGCATTCACCTCTCTGAGACATCTGTCACAGTTTGTCACACTGAACAGAGCGGTCGGCAGTGGAGTTAATACACTTCACTGATAGACTGGGAATTACAGTTTCAATCATACTATATGATGTACTTACACAATGCTGAAATACAATGACAGCACAATTTATGGTTTTAGCCCAAGAACATCACACGAGGCAGAAAGTGAAAACGATTTTGAAACAATGCAAAGATATAGGACAATGTCATTTGCATTGTTTCTGCCTGGGTTAACTCTTACAAATGCTCAATTTTAATAGGGAGTGGTAAAATGCTTTCGAAGACAGTCAAACAGTCAACTTAAATTATTTGGTAAACACTGTAAGACTTCAGAGCAATGACAACAATTACCCACAGGAGAGAAGTGAATTTAGGAGCGAGAGCCACTACTGTCATCGTTCGAAAATGAGAAAGCATCCTGCCAACCCATGTGCCTTTTTAGCCAAAATATCATCCACCACTCTCTCCTATCGACTGGCAGGCCTTCTTTGAGAATATGTACAGTATGCACTCGAGTGCACCCGACACGTTTTCCTGTGCACTCTCCAGATGTCTTCACGTGGCCATTGGAGGCCTGAGGACTGATTCACAGCACACAAGCCCGAAGCCAGTCCATCCCTTCTTGGCTTTCTTGTGAAGCTCTGCGACTCTTGCTTGTATCTCACCATGAACACTTGGATCTTCCTGGAGTGTGCCGCACCCAGTGTCTTCAAAGAGCATCGGCATATCCTTGATATTGCTTTTCTCCACACAAACCAAATTGCACGTGACATCTTTATCACCAGTACAAGGTTTTACACTATGCTGACTCTATGATGAGGGGGCGGCGTTTTGCACATGCACATCTTGTGCTACCACTTTCAGCGGCAGATCATGAATGGAAGCAGCAGCAGCAGTGTACTGAACCAAGGTGAAATCCCCTAGGTTGCATTTGTACCTGAGAGAAGTGTCTGATATTTCTGATATTGTATCAGGTGCATGATAAAAATCCCCAAAATTCATGCTGCTGGGAAAAGTTGGAATTAACAAATAACAGGAAAGCTGCTTGGATGAGTCACTGTCGACCATTCTGCCCGTGGTGACACCCATAGTGCAGAGAATAAGATGCCCCAGCAACTATCTTCCAATGAACAGCATGCACAAGGCATTCAAGAATTTTCATTTTGTGTCGTGTCTGTGGATCCAGTGTGTCTCCATAGAGCAGCCAGCCACTTACAGACTGCTTGTTATGTTCTCTCAAGGATAAGATAAACGGCATTTGTATTGGAATGATTCTGTCCTAAGCTTTTTGATCCATATAAACGGTTGATCACTATATCCATGATCACTATGAGCGGTATCCAATGTATTCATATTTATTATATTATAAAATTACCAATATTAAACCATGTAATGTACTGAAGCCTGGAACTTGTGGACACATCTGCACTCAGATTACAAAATATCAGACCAGAGTTTGGATCGGCTGAGAATATACTAGGAAAATTAATTTTTTTTAAAATTAAACATTTGTGTGCGCACCAGATTAATGCATCACATCGAGAGACAACGGTGGAGCACTGATGCATTCCATTGCCTCCATCTGAGTGATTATTCCATAACCACTGCAGACGGTGTTACACACTTCAGTAAAACTTCAGTCAAAAGAAATCTTATTTGCTTTCTGTTCCAAAATTGCCAATGAAACACAAACACCCAATGACCGAGACAGAGACAGAGAAGCGCACAGTGCTAAAAGTAGTGATGTGGGAGGAAAGGTACACATCATTATATGAAAGCAATCTCACCGCAGCATCTTCAAAGAACCGACCTGAGTCAACCAGAACTCTGTGACTCATGCTCTGGAAGATAAGCTCTTTACCCAAAGGAGCGTGTGCAGGACCGGCCAGAACTGATGCAACCTTGAGGTAAGCATGTAAGACAAGTCGCCGGTCCGCCCCTTCCGTCTGACTGTGGGTGATATAGAAAGGACCAAAAGGAAAAATGAAACGCAAATAGGACAAAGCCCCGTAATCAAGGCCGTAATCTCACTGATCACCTTTTGTCTCGTTTCATCATTGATAAGGTAAAATGACTACAGGTAAAAGGCAATCACTGTAGATGCAGCAAACACAATCAGCGGCGGCATCTCAAGCCTTTGTCACCGGCGCGCTGACCATCACTCACTGCCCCGGCACACGGAAGGGAGGTTGTCCCCTTCATCTACTGCTGACATGTCCATTTTGTCTCGAGGAGCTTTCATTCCGTTTGACAAGAAGTCTGATTAAGCCAATGGCCTGATGGATTGGAAGTGGCTTACGTAATTTGGCCGTCGCGCAGATGTGTTTAGTGAAGCAAACAAGACGTGGAGGAACAATGCAGGGTGGACACAAAAAACAAGTATGAAAGGAACTCGTCTCCGAGTCAAGTCGGCTCAGATTTAGATGTGCCGCCTCTTCCGGAGAGAGAGACCAGTGAGGGATGAAATGATCAGAACAGCAGTGAATCCTACCGGTTGGATGAATAATAAGGATCCTGTTCTTTTCCTATGAGCACTTCAGAAAGAGCTCATAGGAAAAGAAAATACTGAATACAGTGCACTGTGGCATGTTTTTCTACAGCTGAGCATGCGATGTTAATGGTGTTATGTATTCTGACTGTATTTCTATAGCCGACCACTCCAAGTGCTTTACACTCACATTCACCCATTCATTACAAATCACCTCCCTACACGGTGAACACACACACCATTCACGCACTGCAGGCACAAGGGTTGGCGCTCTGTGCTCAAGGACACTTCAGCATGCGAGATGGAGGAGCCAGTGATTGGACCACCGACCTTCTGATCAGTGGACGATCCTCTCGCCCCCTTGAGCCACGCATTCGCATCACAAATAATGGAAAGATGCTTTCACCAACACTTCACTTGATTTTCCGTCTCTGTAGCCACATTTTTCTGGACTGCAGAATAAGTTGCATTTATTTGTAGCAAAAGGTTCAACAGAGATTTCAAATATGAATCCTTGACGATGAGTGTTTGACAAGTATCCCTAGCCTCTGGTTCATGGTACTTGTAATAAACTGTATGAGAGACAATCAAGAATGACTTAAAGTGTGTGAATTTGTTTCCATTCAAACATTATTTGATGCTCTAGAGACTAAATTGATGAGCTGCACTCAAGCTGTCATCAAAAGACAGACCTGGACTCCAAAGACAGACTACTTAGAAAGAAGACTCCCTCCCAAAGACCGGATTTCAAATTGGCGAGGGTGTGTCACACAGAGAAAACAAGAGACGTACAGATACGTACTCAGAAGCCCAGCGAGGTGCAGTGCCCCCACCAGCAACCACGCTGTGTGCATTATCTGAGCAGTGCAACAACAGAGTCTGTTTTGCCACTTGTTTTGGGTATAGGGGTGTCCTGCTGGGTGCAGCAAATACTTTCTAAAAGACATAATGTCAGAGAGGAAAACATATATAATGGCAACACGAAACCAGCCTGGCCTTATTCAAGATAATGGTGTGTGTGCCGTTAGCAGACGATGCCAGAGAATGTGACAAAGAATCTCTGATCTCTATTCTCTGTATAGATGCAGCAAGAAGGGGCAGGAACTATTTGTTTGCTTTATTAGCTTTGCAGAGCATTTAATGTTCAAAACATTGGTTTTGTCAGGTTTCAGGAAATCTACAAAACGTCTTCAACTTCCTTTTTACCCATTTCCAGCAATTTGTATTCATTTACAATATAACCTGGATCAGTCCATATAAATAAGGGGAGTACACTTTTAATCCAATTGGTTTTCCTGCTTTATTATTTAATTGTTGGCATGGCTGTAAATACATTTTCATCAATCTTAACACACATGTGCTACCACAATCAGGCATGACACGATAAACTCAAACTGTTAAAGTTGAATTATCTATCACATTATTCCCAGTTAGCATAGGAGTGGGTCTAAAAAGTACCGCTACTAAATATCTTTTTAATCTGTATTTTACGTGTGCATTAGCAAGGAAGGGACTTTGGAAAACTCAACACGTAGCCATATATAGAGACAATTAAATTGAATAGCTTGTTTCCTCGAAGCGTGACTCAGCTCCCTGTCGGATATCAAAAAAAATGTGTGAACAGGTTTTTCGGGGGGATATATTTACAGACAAAGAGTCGAGACTGAAACATCACGTCTTTGCCAGAGGCGATACACACTTCCACAAGTCTGCGAGGGGCTGAGCAGGACTTCACTGATGGGACACCATGCTGCAGCGACTTTCACTGGACTGTTTATTTTTATTGGATTCTGTTCTGGATGGCGGCTCCCAGCGAGCTCTTGTGTGCGACAAACAAGGGACTCGAAACCCTCTTCACGAGCTTAACGGATTGAAAATAACCAATGTCAACCGGAGGAGGAGGTCAGGAAACAGTCCGACATCTGAAAGCGAGAAGTGCTGATTAAACGCCTCGCAGAAAAAAAACATTTTGACCTTTCTGCAAAAATGATAATAGACAGGGACGGGATTCTTTCGGAGGGATTGCTCTTTGCTGTGTTGTGTTCGGAAGATTCATGGCTGTGTGAGCATCAACACAAGGTGAACGGCTAACAAGCCAATAGTAATGATTCATGGAAGAATTTTCTTTTCACCTGAACAAAATCACGGCTTGTGTTTGTGTGAGAATTGTTCTTTTCTGTTTTTTTTATGTGTGACTGTGAAGAATTCTGCAGCTTTGGTTCTTTCCATATTGTTGCCATATAGTAAAACCCACAACCCATTGTATGTTGTGTTGCTTTCCTCAGTGTATTTATCCATGTGAATATGTGACAGTACAGCAAAGGCAGTCATTTTTGTGAAATGCAATTAAGTTCTGTATTTAATTGCAGGAAACAAAGTTGGGAGGCGGTGGACTAGTGGCAGAAAAATTGAACTATGGGCAGAAAGCTACGGACATCAGACTGGAAGGTCTCTGGTTCGACTCCTCGCAGTGACAATAAAAAAACATACCTGGATGGACAACACCTGGATCTGTTTCGAAAGTCCAAAGAGGACTCTCCCTACACCCACTGTCTAAGTGCCCCTGAGCAAGGCACCTTACTCCCCCAACATGTGCTCCCCGGGCACATGTTGGGGGAGTAAGGTGCCTTGCTCAAGCAGAGGACAAATTTCTCTCATCTTCATGTAGTGTGACTGCGCATGTATTTGGGATTAATAATAAATGTATCTTGCCTCAAATGCAGGAAAAATAACAAGCCATTAATGAATGCGTGTTTGTCTGACATGCATTTATGAATAACGGATTTTTAAATAATGCGATTTAAGATACATAGTTTGCAGAAAAACACTTTTTCATTTCGTCCGCCGAAAGCTGAAGGCACGTCGCGGTTACACCCCCGATCTCTGTTTGCCATTTAAACAGAAATTTGTCCGATGGCTGTCCCAGTTGTTGTGCCTGTGTTCATTTTGTTCCAGTGAATCTGCAGTTAAATGTGTATTATTCCACAATCTGTGACAGTGGCCTGGCACATTGTCCCCGTCACAGCTGTTGATCTGGATGAGGCCGATTTTGTGAGTTATTTTGCCATCTGAATCCCATCGGCGGCACAGAGGACGTCTGGTGTTTATGCCCTGATTCCTGTGAGGCTGGCTCCCGACCATACAACGCTGCACACTGTGGTGTCTCACACCTTGGGTCGGGTAATCTCAAACATACTAACCAGATTATCACCAATTAACACCACCTAATTAACCATATCAACTTTATTCTCCCCCCACATCACTTTACATTACTTGTATGTACCTTATATATTGATTCCTTTCAGACAATTTAGATGTAATAAATTATTTGATATCAATTAATACAACGTTTTTAATGGGCAGTGCCATTTAGAGAGGAGGGTTTCCATTGGATTATATATAATGCCAATATATTGTTGCCATTTTTATATTTTGCATCTGATGAAATACATCAATAAAAAAAAAAAATCATTGTCAAACATTGGATTGTCCAAGTTTGAGTATGTCGATCTGTGGTTTATTGCTATTCATAATTAGCTCAATGGATTATACTTTTAAAATGTATTATTTTTACTTCAGTGTTTGCAGATGTGTCTGCAGCCTCAGCTTCGTGAGTACAGGCCTTAGCCGATTTTCTTTTAAGATGCCAGCTATTAATCCAAATACTGACAGATGAATTAGCATATCGCTGAAAGTGCCTTGGTTTCCGCCTGTAACCTGAGAAGTTGTGACTGAAGCTTTTTAAACTTCGTAAAGCTATTTAATGAGGTCAATGAAATAAATCACCTCTGCAGTCATTCGCCTCACATTAGATGCAGCCTCACCTCCAATAACAATGCGATTAAAGCTGTGAGTGTACAAATCTCTGACAGCGGGGAGGTGCGGGGCCCCCTGGCCCCAGCCGCAACAAACTGTTCAAGTGCTTAGTGAGATGTTTTAAAAGGGCTGACAATGCATGCAAATCATCTTGAGTGTCCGGGATGTTAATGCGCCTGAATCACCAGAGAGCAACATCCTGCCAAGCTGAACTTTAACCGGTGCTCTACCTGTAATCACAGGGTTTACTCCCCGGCTGTCTCACTGGAGGGGAATTAAATGCCTGGTGGGGCCTCAAAAGTCAGATTGAATGTTTGTGTTGTTGCCACTAAACACACACACTGTCAATCATGACAGATCGCCCAGGGTGGAAGGGCAGATTAGGAGACACTGCACGGGTTTAAATCAGCTGCTTGTCAGAGAGCAGGCATCTGTGAATTAGTCTGGGGCTTTTTAATGTGTTTCTTAAGCCCTTTATTTAAAAGTGTCTCATGCCCTGATTAGCCAACTTTCCAGAGGGACGATGGTTGTAATTATATGCGGTATCTGATCGTTACTAAATAATAAGATAAGGAATTTTCCTCGGAGCATTAAACGGTCACTTCAGTGACAGTTAAAGCAACACATAGTGGCTCCGAATATAAATAATGGCCGAGTCCTCTCCTTCAAAACAAGAAGACACAAAAAGATTAAAGTGCGCGGCTACGGTGACATGTGTGAGATTGATTCGAGTATGATGTTCGCTTGCTGACTGTCGACGTTTTCCTCCTGCCCGTTTTCTATCAAGCTCCGGTCAATATCACCTTGGGGATCCGGGGGTGTGGACGGGGGTTATACGAAGTCTTTGGCTGATATATGACTGGCCCGCATCATTTTTGGACTGCCTTATCACTCAATCACTCAGCAAGATGGAGATGCACAGGCAGACCGTTTTAATGACCCCCCCCAACCTCCAGCCAAGACAGGAGGCTGACAGGTAATCTCAGTCTGTTTCCATTAGCGCTCCACTACGCCGCGTGTACATCAAAATCCATGCTATGTTGGCATGCCCCTGTTTTAATGGGATTTCTGTGCATCAAGGAGTGTCATTTTCCCGATGGAAAATATAGACTTTGACCTATAGGGCTTAAAATATATATCAAATTCCCTCGAGGCAGTCCTGAGATTTCACATTGAAGAGGCCAAAAACATGTTGTGCGAGGCCACTGGGACTTTTGACCACCGAATTCTAATCAGGTCATCATTGAGTCCGAGTGAGTTTTTGGCGAATCTAAAGTCATTCCCTTGAGGCACCCCTGAGATATCAGGATTTTTTTATTTCTTTGTGAGGTCACAGTGACTTTGACCTTTGCCCACCTAAATCTACACAGTTTATAAATAAGTCAAATTGAATATTTGTGACAGATTTAAGGATGTTCCCTCAATTCTTTCTAGAGTGTAGCGTTCACAAGAACGGCACGGACAGACCACCTGAAAACATGACGCCCCCGGCCACTGGCACACCCCGAATCATCTGCAAGCTATAGAGACTGCTCTGTATATGAAAGTAATGAGGTTGGTTTAAATTTCCCAGAGTCTGTTCATATAAAGCTTAATTCCAATGTGTGCGCCAATCAGGTGCTCTGATGCCTTATCCCTAATGCAGCTTTGACCCTCAGAGTAGATATATCTATCAGTGAGTGTGTGTGTGTGTGTGTGTGTGTGTGTGTGTGTGTGTGTGTGTCTGTCTGAGCAATTTTTTCAGCCTCCTCAGTATTTTTCGTCCGTAATTGCCTCCTGTCAAAACGTCCGAGTGAGCTGATTGCAGGAAATAGGACAGGACATGTGTGCCCCTCATTAACCCATCAGTTGGTGCAACAGATGTGGCAGATTGAAGGAGAGGGTAACGCGGGCAGACGTCACCTCTAGCAGTGCATATATTTGTTCGACAGTTTGTCATAATTTTTTACATGTATTAAACCAGGAGTTAAACTGTGTGCTCAAAGGATACTTTCATTGATTAGCGTGTAAACGGAGGAACGGCAAATTCTTCTTGAAGCCGGTACACAGAATGACACGGAGGCGATGTGTGTCAGTGCTGCGCCTGAACTGTTGATATAAAATTCCCTTTGAAATTAAGAGATTTAGGACTTTCATTGTAAGCAAAGGATAAATCCTGCAGGGAGAAGGAACAGGGCTGGACAGTGGACGTCCCTGCTCTGGTTGAATACTTAATGAATGGCTAAAATAGATGGGGGAAGAAAATCATATTCAGTTTCTAATTCCCCTTCAACTTGCATAATTCAAATTGGACTGTGGAAGAGAACGGGAGGATGAGGAGGATAACCACAGACGAGGGAGGAGAAGGCAGCCCTGGACCCTCTCACCAATTCCAACCACTGAACCACGATGTCCATATTCCAACGTCAAAGGCCCCGTGCATTGCGTTGCTCCCTAAATGAATCGGAGTAGCATATATACGATTCTGAGGGAGCACTTTAGAACTACCAGAAATATACAAAAGAGAACCCAGAGGGTGCATATCACAGAGATAGATACATAATGCAGAAGGCAGGAGACACCATCCAGCGTATGGTAATGAGACGGCGGGGGAGGGAGGAATCGGCACATGCACCGCAGCGGGAGTCGGCAGCAGACGCAGAGGAATGCGCACGTGATCCGAGGAGAGGGCGAGCGCGACACCGCGGGATCGTTAAGGCCGTCTTCGCCCACTTGTTCGAATGTGACTGGTGATCGGAGGAGTCAACTGGTGAGCCTGGGGCGTGCATGACTCCGTTTACTCCCCCTAGCGGGCGGCCGATTGCACTCGGCACTCGGGGCTCTGTGCTCGTGCGTCGTCCCCAAATGAGAGCAAACAGCCTGTGAGATTATGAGGGGGAGCAAATGAAAATCCCTGGAATCACAGCATTGATCTCCTCTTTAGTTTGGAGATGGCAGACACGACAACGCATAAGGACTGAGCTTAGTCATTGTATCTAAAACGACAAGGGCGTATGTTGATTGTTTATTTTGATACAATAATACAATATGTTGCACTTCTATATCGTTGTTCACGGTACAGTAGTGTAGTCCTATAATTAGGGCCCTAGCACCGGACGGTGGGAGGCCCTATTGGAATTGTTGGTATTATTCTTATTCTTATTATTCTTGTCGTCCTAATGAATTGGCTTTTGAGGCCTTTAACATGCTCAATAGATTACGAAACTTCCCGTAAAATTAGAAAGTGGTGAATATGTACGTATTCTGGAGTAATTAGAAATGGCCTTGGCACAATGGCTCAACAGCGCCACCTGGAACGCAGCCCCTAGCTTTCCCGTAGACCGATCATCATCAAAATCGGAACACAGGTGTATTTTTTATCTGAATGTTGTTTTGTTCTTTTAAACTGCGCGTATTTGATTATTGCAGCATTATACAGGAACTGCCTTACAGATCTGGGGGCAGATCCAGGTTTTCTTTAATTTTCACTTTCTTTACATTTTCATTGATTTCTCAGAGAATCGTTGAATGTGAATTAAAATCTGGATCTCACGGAAGGGGATTGTTAGGCCTTGGCAGAGGTGTCCACTCTGGGTTATTTATACAGGATAAATTAAGAAAAAAGATCCAACATGATTCATTTAAAAGTAATACAAAGTCATTAAACTTAAGTGTTAATAAAAGGTCAATTAAAATATGCAAAACCTTAAAGCAAATCAGTCAGTCGTTTGACAGGGTGACCAGAAAGCATCATCCTGGAAATGACAACCTCTGAAAACTACTGGTTATTAATTAAAAAGTATTATTCAATTATTAATGTATATCAATTATTCAAATGAATACTCAAAATAACATTCATTTAAAATGTGGCTGCCGCTGAATCTGCAATATCCTTCCCTGGTGAAATGGTGCAACCCTCTCTCTCCTTCTAATTGCAGACCAGACTGAAAACGTTTTAAAGTCCTCGTCCCTCCACATGCTCCCTATCGTGGCCACAGTCGATTTCTGGCCTGTGGTAAAAACCTTTTCTCCGAGCGTGGAGCTGTGCCGCGTTAACCAGGCTTGGGTGATAGATTTCAAATGTCCTCAACCACTGCCAGTGAAAGGTAAAAGTGTCAAAGGTGAAACAAAAATCGACAGACATTTTTTTCCTAAGTGCATCCAAACTGCACACAACACACACAGCGTTACAGTAAAGTACAGCCTCTTCTTTGCCATCTGATTCGTATATTGCTACCAGGTGGCGATCAGCTGACAGCTCGGTCCCGTCTCCTCACACAGGACATAACACCCCGAGTCTAATGAGACGGCTCCGGAGACACTCAGTGATCTTTGGGCCCAAAGTGCTCGGCTACTGCCAAATGCATCCGCTGATCCCGTGTTTACGTGGATCGATGGCACCGTGTGATTCCGGCTGCTTGTTTTGACGGAACATCTCTGACCGCGGAGTGCGTCGACTCGGACCGGTTTTAAATCCAGAGTGCAGAGAACAGTCTTTGTGACGGCAGCCGCAGCGGGAACAGGCGGTTCTGCCGGGGCTCACGTGGCACAGCTACAACTTAATCCCGCTTTGTGTGTGCAGGAAATCATCTTGCGTTTGGATTAGTGTAGCTCTCACACGCATGAGCTCCTGAGTTCCTGTGGACACACAGTTCACCCTGAGCATCGCTACTGAGACGATTGATATGGTATGTGTCAAAGTAAGATAATTAGCAAGTTTTATTAGGAAACCAGTTTTTAGTACATTTTAGCCTCTTAGTGTAAGCACAGCCATGTCAGTAGTGAAGGTGATGTCAACGAATGAGGAAAAGATCGACCTGCTGTATAAACAAAACACTAAATGCATTTGATGTCAACCATGCTGCGTAGAATCATCCATGATACAGGGGTTCTTGAAATGGGGGCCGCCCCCCCCCCCCCCCCTCCCAGGGGTCCTTGAGGAATCATTTATTTTCACTTCATCCAATTTCACTGTATTTTCATCCATAAGTAACACGCAGAGAATGTGAGACCTATCCTGACTTTCACCCACCTGCTGAAATACAACATCTAAAAACCAAAGATCTTGCTAAATGGGGGTCTGTGGTTTGAGAGGCGCTGCCTTAAGGAGACTGGGCTGCTTACTGTACATTTGCATCACAATATCACTGTGCACTCTCTAAAAGAGCAATTCGATGATATATTTTTTATAATCATAATTTCTAATGGGACATTGGACGCATGGATTGAAACAGAACTGCTAATTATCATAAAAGTAGAACAGAACATGCATTAAAAGTCAAAATACACTGAAAGTGCTTGGACTCCAACCAAGTGAAATTATATAGATGATGAGTGTTCCTACAAATTACATAGAAATGTAGTTTAGTTTCAGATGAAATATTAAAAAGGCTCAACTAGAGAGTGTTACGTGCATCACATCTCAGTTAGTAGTGAGTCATGAACTCATTCTCAGCTCAATACAGCACAAACACACAGACACTGACACCAGCAGGAGACAGACCATCCACTGGTCGTATGCTGCTCTGTCACTGAATGACTCAGACTCCAGGGTCTCACAAACAAACACACACACACACACACACACACAAAAATCATCATCTTAGATACAACAACCAACTCCCATCATTCACCTGAAAGGGTCCGATTGTTTGTGCACTAACATGAACAATATCTAGCTGTAAATGGAGGATTCTCTGTCACTCTGGAGGAATCACAGTGTAAATAGGACTTTTTTCAAGAAAGCTTCTACCATCTTTCCTTTTACGTGTTGAAGAAAAAAGCCGAACTACACCACAAGGGGAGGGTAGCATCCTGACAATCTACATCAGGGGTTTTAAGAAAGGCGGGAGTCAGCTGCAGCAGCTCTCCTCCTCGCCGTCACCCAAGCCCGGTCGGAGCAGAGAGGGGACGTGGTGAGTTGTGCTCAGGACGAGCAGCGTCAAATGTGAAGTGGGATTGGACTCTCGAGACAAGTGCAAGCTGGATTAACGCAGGCCAAGCAATCAGCCTCTATACCGAGGGGGACATTTTGAAGGGCGACGCCGGCGGTGTAATCTAAACATTGCAAGGTCGAGGGTCGAGTCGCACAGGACGTCGGAGGTTGTCCTGTTTTATTCTGCTATTGATTTCCTGTCAGAATGAGGATTTGACACCAACGAAATCAAAAGTGTGTGATACATAAAAATGTAAAAATAAGATGATTGGCGACATTTAACCCAGTTTTTAACCTTTGATTTTCTCCCTTTGTCCACACAGCCAGCCTCAGGGCTGCAACAGCTGGTAGACTGGCCTTAAGGAGACTGCAGATGTGTCAATTCTTCTGTCAGAAATGTCACTGTTCAACGGATAACAGAGCCCTCCAAGCAGCAGGTTCACCCCCATCAATTAAAACCAATTGCTAAGGATGAAAATGTGTTTAAACAGAGGATCAATGCACTGCACTGTGCATTTCACAAATCCTTCCTCAACCCTCCTGAGCAGATGGCTTGTAAAAGAAAAAAGAGAAAAAAAAGCATGCCAACTAGTAATCATATGTGCAATAAATGGCGCTGGTTATGTTCCTGTGGAGTGACTACAGATGGCGTGGTGATAGTGTTGCCACAGAGTGCATGTGCATATTTCAGACACACCCTTCATACTGCCCCAGTGGGAACTTTTAGCACGGAGCGTGTCGCTGCGGATCGCCGAGGCAACTTTCCAGAAAACCAGTAAATCAGAGCAGATATGACTTTTACGGACGTCTCATTTTATTGGTCTTTACTGGGCCAGATGCTAACCAGTGAGGAGAGCAAATTATTTTGGTGGACATTAATGATTTTATCGGTGTTTACCTTGATGGATAAATATGACTTTCCTATTTATACACAATGCATTCCGTGGCATCTTGTCGCCGTTTCACCTCTCTTCCTGAACACCAGAGGGGTTCAGGTACTTCTCAGTGCAGGAGGGTCACATTCTCCAAACACAGTGCTCAAAGTGTCTCCTTTTGGCAGGAAACCCCTGATTGTGGATCGACAGCGTGCAGACATAATCAAATCCTGTCGACAATACTCCCGGTGAAACCGCCTTGTGTTCTGCGACTTGGACGGATCTGAGGGTTAAATTAGGTGACAGGGAAAGGCAGACTCAAGAACATCTGTGCGTTTAAACAGCGAGACGACCCACAATCCCTCTCGCTACTTTATAAGCATTTCTTCTGGATTATGGGGAGACACAGATCTGCGAAAAAAGGGGGGGGGAGTTTTACTGAGAACAGTAGTCTGTGCGGCAAAATTGGGGCCGTTTTAAAAAGCTGTAAATGTTACAATTAATCAACATAAGTCTTAATTAAACTTGCAGCGCCGCGTGGAGCAATTTATGCAGAACGACCGCGCAGGACAATTTATTCACATTACACTGTTAAAAGAAGGAGGCGAGTGTTTGTTCTGCCTCGGCACTGACGTCACTCTCGGATTAGCTCCCCGGCTGCTGCTGCTGCCGATTTGATTTAATGCTTCACAGTCACAAGCACATTGCTCAGCTAACTGACTGCTAATAAACTGGTATTGTTCAGTCATATCATGCAGGTTTTGGTTTAAAGACCCCATGTGTTTACAGTCGAGATCATTGGCCGAGCCTTTACCATCAGATCGAACAGCATAACCATTGGCTACACTTAGTTTAGTCAGAGACATTCATGGCAAGGAACTGACTGTTGAAAGTTGCCCTCTAGAGCAGTTGTGATGAGGACTTTTTTTTTTTTTACACAACTTCACTGTGAGATTTTTCATTCTCTAAACTGCCTCTGCAGCGCTGAGTCGGTGAATGCTCGCGCTTGTCAGCTACCTTCCATGGAAAAGCTGCCCGGGAGCAAGGTGAACAAGAGGGCATGAAGAATCGCTGCCTGTGACTCAATAGCCCGTCACATCAACACCATCTGCTGCTGTTTGCTGTATGCTATGGAAATCTATGGACTGTCCTACCATAACTGCTGCTGCCTGGAACATCCTATTTACTATTAATGCATAAAAAGTGCACAGCGTCTGTGCGCACGTCACCGTTCAATTCACCCAAACAGCAACAGGAACTACTAGACCAGTGTTTACCAAGAGGAAGACTTTGATCCATAGCATTGTGATCCAACCTCATTTGTGTTTTACCCTCTAATGCCAAAGATCAAACTTCGATGCTAAGACTTTGTACTGGTTGACTTTAGATCCTTCTCTGAATAATATTCAACTATTAAAGACCTTTCTTCATTCATCAGTGTATGAATCAGGGGACAAATGGCGAGAAGTGTTGGTCACACTTTTCCTCCCCTTTAACATTTGAATTCTAAGAACTTAAAAGTCCCTTTAGGCTAAAGGTAAGAATAGTGGTAACCTGTAGTCCCAGCATCCCAGCAGAGACGCCTTTATCTTGTAATACCACAGGTCGGAATCCCACATGAGGCATTTTCCATATCATGTACATTCCCATGCTTCTCATTTGGACTCAAAAGTCCTCAACCTACACAGTTTATCTAGAAATCCTGAGGCAGAGGAAATTCAATTTGTTGCCTCATCACTTCTAACTTACTGCTGCGGGGATTCTCGGGCATTCGGACATGTCAGGACATTCGCACATGAATTTCACATGAGTGCCGCTGCGCATCTCGTGCGACTTATCAAGGTCACGTGGGGCTCATTACAGTTATCACACTCACACCGACTTGAGTGTGAATTGTGTGAAACTGCCTCGGATCAGACTGCAGGATAGCATTTTAAGTAGCCGGGTAAGGGCTGCTGCAGGCTCTTTCTCCCCGTGCAGGAATGGCTGCTCGTGTCTGACTTAGACTCTCTCAGGTTTTTTCCCCCCCCCCACTCTTTCAAAACGATCCGCTTCATCATCACCTGTCGTGCGTCTCTCCTCTCCTCGTGGGCAGTTTTGCATTCCCCGGTAAAAAGATGAGAGGCTGCGTCGGGAGCTCCGGCCTGGACGAGAGCAGGCCAAATTGCTATTCAGCACCAAGGACAGTGCCCACTCCCATACTCCCATCTGAGGCGAGTGTGTGCGGATCGATAGCGGATCAATACGCTCTAGATAATTTGACAAGTGCTTTCAACTCTACGTGCCCCAGCCTGTGCTTTGTATCTTGATTACTGATTAGGTGAAGGCCCCCATGACCTGACCCTGCAGTGGAGGGATTCAACACCGATTTGGACTGTGACACAAGCACTTGTAAACCAGGCAATTCCCCCCCACCCCCTTCCATTATCACCCCATCGCTCACTTCCTGTCTTTTCTGTTATCTCCACTGGTCAGACATTCCTGGAGTTTTTATATCACAGGCAGAACCGTCTTTATGTTTTTTCAGGCACATCGGGGGTCCTGCTTTTTTCTCCTGAGTCATTAAATGTAAATGGGCTGCGTCCCCGACGTGGAGCAGATGAGGTCGTGGATCAAACTGAGTCAGAGGAAGTAGGAAAAAAAAAAACGCATTAAAACAGCAATCACCTAAAATTATGACCATGAGCCTCACTCACATGCAATGGAATTTAAGTTGTCTACTGTCAATCAAGCGTGTGCGTAAAGTCAGACTGCACTTACTGGAAGTGATAATTAAATTCTCATAAAACTGTATTTATTTTTGCAAAATCAGGCTCAATAATCTGAGAGTATAAAGTTGCAAGGACCCAAATCTAATGGCTCAGCCAACTTTTATCATATTAATATTATATTAGTGGACTGCTACTACTTGACTCTGCCCTGGATATTCAAACACAGAAGGCATCTGGGCTTCGAGGTTTCTTTGTGTGATTACCTCCACCAACAAGGATCTGTCTACACCCCTGTCTGTCTGGTTGGTTTGTTTGTGAGCAGGATTACACAAAAACATACTGGACGGATTAGTACAAACATGGTGGAAGGATGTAGTGTGGATCAGTGAATAACCCATGATTATACGTATGCGTCGCCGATCGGCTGCGACTCGAGCTCGTCTGCTGCAGAGCTGCCACGTGAGGTTTCAGGTATGACTACTGTAGTTCCTCAGATAAGAGTTGGTCGGTCGTGCAAATATTTCACAACAGAGACCTTGTAAAATAAAATAAACAGTGAGTGCTTTTACTTTTAAACAAGCACAGAAAGAACTGGAGACGTTTTTGACATTCAACAAATAATAGAAGATAAGATGTACATTGAAACTGTGATGAAAGATCATTTTAATGTCTTTTAGCTATTTCTGTGGATAGACATTTTCATGAATGTCACCAGGGGAATAATTCATAAATCTTGATCACCACAATCTGATGTATTGATGGGACGTATATTGTGTGAGTTTGAGCAATTTGCTGCTTACAGGAGCTTGGCACAAAAAGTAAACTCATATACTCAGCCTATGTGTTGTTTTTCCCTTCTTTAGATATTGATAATCACCCATGGTGGCACCATGACCTTTATATTTTCAGGTGCTGCAGGTTAGCAACAGGAAAGATCAATGCTGCATTTTCCAATACGACTTGTACCTACCAGACAGAAGTGAATCACCCAGAAGTCTGAATTATCTCCCTGCCTCTGGCAAATTGACCTGCTTGCTTGACATTTTTCTTGGAATCTATTTTCTTATTCTTGTCCCAACAACAGGGACGTGTGGCCGTTCCAAGGTCAAGCCTGAAAACTTATTGTGACTTTATGCTTTTGCTGCTTTCTGAAAAAAAATTAATCACTGCCCATCTTTAGATGGGATCATAAAAACTCCCTACTTCCATAAGTACGACATGGCTTGATGTATTTATCTTCCCCTTTCTCAAATATGCTGCTGTGATGGGCTGCGGCTCAGCGGAATGATGATGCTTAGGTGTTTCATCAAATTCACAGCGTTTATTTAGAGTAATTGCCTTAAATTTAAGTAAATTTACCCTCCTGGTTCCATTGATTCAAACTCCAGAAATATTTAATGCATAGTATAGTCTGTTTTGATTTTAATTTCACTTTAATATTCATTTAAACTTCATGTAAAACCTCACCGTCTTCCTCCTTCATTTCTGATATGTTCCACCATAGAGATCATTTTATTATCCAACAGTTACTTTTCCATGTGGTATTGCAGGAGCCGTTTGAATATTTTTAATTATCATTTTTTTCCACATTAGGCTTTAGTGCTTTTAAATCCTGAATGATTTCGTAATTTTCAAGCGGAAAGGTAAATATATTTTTAGATTTCTTTTAGTGATTTTTGTAGCCAGTTTTATTGTTGACGCTAATCACGTAACTAAAAAAATAAATGTTATTCAAATTATCGTTTTAATGGGGTGGCTGTGTCAATCATAATCATAATAATCTAAGGACGGTTTCTGCAAATTAGATGCTGTTCGATCCAAAAGCTGCTGAAACTCAAATTTTTCAAAGATGTGTCAGATTTGTCTAGAACATTAACATGATTCATATTGTCATACACATATTCACATCTTCTTGTCCTGCTCTCCTCTCATTCATTCTTGTTGCCTATCTAATCACCTGTATTTAATCTGGTTTAAGTTTCTCTGTAACTTTATGCCCACTCTGTTTGCTCCATTTCATTCACTCTTTGCATTTCTCTTCCTCGCTGTATCTTTCTGCACCTCCCTCTATCCCTCCTCTGTGTAATCAGATTATTGGCTGTATCTCAGTGTCATTTAATAATCCACTCAGCTCTTTGTGTAGATAATAAAGCAGCTTTCAGTATCCATGCTCTAATTCTATCCTTGTGTTCTGGAGGACCGGGTGAGGAAGGTGGAGATGTGTGGGGGTTTGGAAATGGATTGGAAAATCATGAAAGTCATATAGAAGTGTTGAAGAAAGCATATTCACTATAAAGACCTTTTCAGATAATAACTACGGCTGGTTCTCTATTTAACATCTCGGCCTGACCACTGTCGCTGCAGAGAGCAGCATGTTGGAAAGGTCGAATCGAGCCGACCCCTTCCTCAGGAGGAAAGAGGTCAAGTTGTTCCAACATAACAACAGGTGTAAACAAACATAAACAGGTTTGAATAAGTGTAAACTGAGCATTTAAAATCAAGTGTAGTGGTATAACAGTTGTGTATTGAATAATCACTTTACAATACAAAGATTAGTCAGGGTGTCTTGCTCTTTTCTTTAAATGGAGTGAGCACAATCTACACCAAAGTGATTTTAAAGATTCAATTCATAATCCGACACCGTTTTTCTCACTTACTCCATTTAGAGAATCCCTTACAATTCACCCCATAATAATGAATTGAAACTAACCAGTAAATTGACAAATATTACGTGCACAATGCATGAATAAAAATATCCAGAACGCAATCAGCTCCGGACACACATTGTCAGAGTCCGTTAACGTACTCTGCAAATTAACTATCTCTTTAATTGAATAATTAAATTGAAGTGACATTTGAATATAGCGTGGATTGATTTGCGCCCCCCCCCCCCCCCCTTGGAAATCATTAAGACCTACACCGTTTACAGCCTCCCCGGGGAGGGACGGGATGACCCTCATGTGATGATAACAACGGCAATCATTAGGCAGCGCCCAGCATGTGATGTGTGGCCTTAAATCAAGATCATTTAATTATGATGACCCCAGACACTGGACACATCCACAGTTATCTCTCGAGGTGAGGAAACACGCGAAGGAGCCGCCGTGATTAAAGTATTAGACCCAAGGTGGTGCGCCGTGAATAATTTATTCACATTTTCACAGGCGAGGTGGGTCCAAAATGGAGTGTTTGAGATTTGTCACTTTTATTTAAGAAAGAAACCCACTTCCACGCGTTTAGCAGATCATTTTAGTTTCCATGTATAACTGTCAGGTTCCCTTACACCCAATTCAAAGTGAATACGCTTCACAAAGAGTCAAACCAGTCCTCCTTCATATCTTCTACACAGGCAGAGAAACCACCTACAGGCAAAACGGTAATTGAAACCTATGGTTAACGTTGACGTGCAGCGCAGAGAAAGCAGCGACTGATAAACGATTCCCTCGTGGAGCGATGGATGATTTCCTTCCCCTTCTCATCTAGTCTCTCAATATGGTCCTTTTTTAGATATGTGGAGGTTCCTTTAACCACAGGAGATTACGACTTCTGAGAGTCGCACCGGAGGTTGCACCACTTTTTCATCTTTTTCTAGAGGGCCAGACGTGGTGCTTGAAGTTCCTTTGATGTGCTCGAGTCGAGGTGCCACGGGGTGAAACCCAAGGTCACACAGATGAATTGGTGATTATGACTCCTGCAGGTTGAGGAAAGAGGCTTTTTGAAAGCCGAGGCTTCTGATGTAACACAGCGCGTGAACTTATTGTAGTGCTCTGAAGCCCCGCTGACCGATATCACTACAGAGGTAAGGAGTCTTTTCTTTTTTTGGAGGCTGATCAATCACGCCTTCTATATTTGACGCCAAGCCGCTCGATAGGCAGAAATCAGCACGCCGCTCGTGTCATAATCACAAAGCAAAACACAACTGTCAGTTTCATTGTTATTTCGCATTCTGATATTTTGAGAACAGCAGCATGAGAGCCAGATCTATAAATAATGCGGGGGGGGAGTAGGAAAAAAAATAAAGATTAGTTTAGGGCTGTTTGCTTTTGTGATTTTTGCTTAAATTCATTTGATGGAGCTTTCATTCTATGCCAGCAGTATTTGTTTGCCTCACGCTGCTGGCATCAAAGCAACAGCCCTTATCATCATGTCATACACTCGCTGTCATTTTTCATCCGCATAACTGACAGCTTGCCATTTCGTTTCCACAACAATGGGGGGAGTAGACTGAAAGTAAACTTCGTTAGTGTCACACAATTTGCTCAAGACGCTGCGTGGTTGAACCTTCGCAGCAGGCTGACCGCCAGCTATCAAAAAGTGTACTTGCATAAAAAAGCGTGTGAATGTAGACTACAGACATACACTAGTTTTAATATACAGATGGGTGACAATAGAAAAAAGCTACAAGATGAAGATGATGATAATACCGGAACACTTTCAATGTCTCTCGGCATTGATTCCACAAACCAATGGATCTACTAGAACAAATAATTCCCCTCATTTGGTGATACATGTGGTGGTGGAGATCAGGAATTTGGTAGAGATGTGGTGACTGATGTGGTGACATATTGGAGCAGTGACCAAGAAGTGAAACTGAAGCTCGATATAATGCAGTTTAAACAAAAACTTTATGATTAAATCGGAATAAAAACACAAATACATACAATTTAATTAAGGAAATATACACATTTTCGGTCATTGTGTAAAATAAAAGTTTCGAACAGCACATATCAGCAAAGAAACACTGACACCAATGCATCAATGACAAGCTCATATCATTTAATAAACCTTTATATCAATATATCCGTTAGTTTAAGGTATAAAGATTATATCGATATCAAAGGGGTTGTAATGGAAATGGGATCATAGGGGATTCTGAGGATGTCAGTTTTTTTTAATATTCCACTTATTTGTACCAATGTGCCATACACATACGTGTAAGAAGAGACAGTGTCATTTCTTGGCCTCGTCAAGCTTAAGCTGTCGTACACAGCATGCTGACATTTCCCCAAAGAGATCAGCACATTGTAAAACACAGGCACAGACACAAGGGAAATGCGAGAAGCTCCCACGTCAAAACATATCATATTGAATGATGATAACAGAAATAATATTTTGTAACTGCGTGTCCCAACACTTCATTGCAGCTGTGATGGATAAACTGAGTGAGCGATTCGCTCACATTTTTATGGCTGCATCAGTGGAAATAAATTGAATTTTTCCCCCTGATGTCTGCTGCATTACTCCCGCACAGTCCATATCGAGACCAAAGTTTCACACGTAAATATTCACAATCTGCTGCGTCTGTCCGTCCGTCATCCTCGCCGTCTCTCTGTCACCGCTCACTCCGCGCGTCCTGTCCCTCAACACCCTTTGTCTTTCAGTCTGGTGCCTCTCGGAGCGCCTGGCCCCTCTCCTCCGTGTCCGTCCGTCTGTATGACACAGTCTGTCAGCTGGTCAGTGCCTTAATGGCGACGCCTGTCACATCAGTCCGGGTTTAAAGGGTTTGCTGCCTCTCCATCCGTCAACTGCTTGTCGTCATTGGCAAACTCCTCCTTGGGAATCTTTGCCACTTTTTTTTTGTGTATTTTCGGACCCGTCTTTGAATAAAACTCACGCTGTTGCTCTTCCTCCCCGAGGAGAGACATGACACGTGATTGTGATGCTCTTGAAATTGTGTTACTGCAGTGTCGGGAATACTGAGAACGTCAGTCACCTACAAATTGATGTCAACAATGTCTCGTAAGGAAACGGGGGCCTCATTAGTTTGGATATAAAGAAATTAAGGAAAACACACTGTTGGATGTTTGAAGAATGAAAGGATTGTGGTTGTGTGAGAGGTTGACCTCTTTTCACCACATGTCTTATTCTGTGGTGTTTTCATCCCTTTAATTGGAGAAAGTGCACCCACGTCGGTGCATTTAAAAATCACAGAGGCCTCCTTTATGTGCTTCCTCATCCGTCTCACTCATTCTTCAGGCAAGGAGACACATCCCATATGCTGTGCAATATACAATTTTAATCAGATTATGGCAGTGTAAGGCTGGAAGGCAGAGGATGTGATATTTACAGCATATGTCAGCCGCGACAGCCTTCACTCTCAGGCGATTAAGTCGCCTTACAGCCATCTGAGAGCGGCGGGTACGTTCCAGCTGCAGCCTCGGATTTCAGCGGCGTACATTGCACACGCTTTACCTCCGCTGTGGTTACAAACTAATTCATGCTAACGCCACCAGATTGCTGCAGAAAGACCACACACACGTCCGCCATCACCAGTATTACTCTTTAAATTCATCGTGACATCCACAGAGGTGTTAAAGAATCTTAGGAAGCATTCACAGGGGTTTGCACTTTAGACTCAAAAGACCAACTGCAACAGTTTAGAGTCATGTCGGGACTAGATAACGTGTTGTTCCATTACTTCAGCTCATTTACACAACACTGGATTATTATGGTGTCACAGCTGAGAATGTTAGCTGCTCTCTTATTATTGTTAAACTGAGCTGTGATCTGCTGCGAAGTGTCAAAACGCAGTTCAATCTCCTGAACGTGAACAGTAAATGGTGGATTTTTACTGTCAGCCTTATGTTGTTGAGATTTTCAGTGAATACAATCTAGTTAACCCACATTTTCTGCACTTAAATAAAGATATTTCAGAAAACATAACCTGGTGCTCTTGTAAATTCAGACGCTTCAACGACTGCCAGGACACCGCGGGTCAGACCGCGAGTTTCTGTCAAACAAACAAACTGTTATTTTGTCTTGTTTACTAGACACGAAAAAAACTGATGTCGGACAAGTCAGGTAGCGCAGGAAAGATTGAGAAGACAAGCAAGGGGGTCAATCAAAAGAACAGGAAACAGGAAAAAAGGCAGGAAGTAACACTGGCAAGAGACACAACCAATAAGTAATTTCAAAGTTAAACAGGAAAGAACGAACTCCAAGTCCAATAAATAATGGATAAACACGTTAAAAGTCCACCAATTCAGGAACGAAGACAAAAGTAAGAGTTTAAAATAAGCACAAAGTTAAACAACAGTCAACAAATGATTCAAAAAAAAAAAAACATTATGAGGTTAATTGATTTCGGAGCGAAGAAGCTGCTACAGATCAAAACAAAGCATAACTTGAAGTGTGACACCTGTCATCGGTTAATTTCAGTTCATCTAATTATTCTGGAACAATTTAGGTGTTTTTTATTTTAGTGTTAATTAATATTATGATTTGATGTTGTTGTTGTTGTTTTGGGAGGATGTGCTGTTATGTTTTGTGTCACACTGTCATGTGTGTACTGTGTGTCTACACTAACTTTAATGAACGCTTGGTCAAGTGTGCCATTTTAATTATGCTTAGCCCAGCATTACCAGACAATTGTGCATGTGTGAACGGGACTTGAACTCTTTTCAATTCATTTTCGATTTTCAAGGGGGCGTTAATAAAATCTCTGAGCAGAGCGACTTATAAGAGTGACAGAAAAACGATGCATTAATGCCCATCCGTATATTCTAAAGACCTCTCCAAATCAACCAATAAATGGTTGTGATTGGCCCGACCAATTTCAGGATGCAGGGGAATTGGTCTGGATGGAGGAGTAGACCCATCAGCAGGAGCAAATAACTATGAGCTCACAGAGTGGGCTGCTTTCCAGCCTATTTTTTTTATTGTGATGAGGAAATAAATATGAAAACGAAGGGGTTCTCTCCCTCGAAGCGTTGTTTCTCAACCTCCTCTCCCTGCCATTAAACACTTGCCCTGCTCCCTTTTTCCATTTCCTCCTTTGTCTCGAGTGTGGCCATTTGTACCTCTTCCCTTTCACTCTCCCATTTCACCTTGTGTACCGACCGTGATTCAAAGTATAATGATGTTGCGGTTAAATTATGAGCAGGAATGAAGCAATAAACCACACACTTGCCACTGAATAGACCCGTTAAATCATCAGAAGAAATGCTAACTGCTGTGCATTCTGTTGCGGCGACTTTAGGACCTTAATTTCATGAATGCAGTTGCTTGCCTCTCATCAATATCACATAGGCCAAGACACGATAAGCTATGTGGAGCCATAATTTGAAAGGCCCTGCAATCCTCATTAAGGGCTGAGAGGGAAATTGTTTTTGTCAGCATGAGAGGAAATAACCTAAGCTCTCTGCTAAATGTGCTGTAATATTGTAATGGAATGTATGCGGCAAGAGTGCATTTCTGGTATGCAGCAAAAAGAAGATGGATGTGATCCGGTGGCAATGAGAGAAACTGACCTTGATCGCGCGGTGCACTTTTTTTTTTGTCGCCCCCGTGCGAATGCCGTCGATGCCGAAGTCCTGCCGGAGTAAATTCTCGATTTGAAGAAAATGATTTGTAATTATGTAACAGTCGTATGCTTCTCTGCCAACTTGAGTGGTATCGACCATTCCTTGAGTTTGATTGGGTGACCTTGGGAAACCATGGTCTACAACTTGATGTTTGAGATTTGCAATCACGCTTTTCTGACGTGAGGTCGAACCCAACTTCACCATAAGCTACATTGCTGTAATTTAAAGGGGACATATTATGAAAATTCCACTTTTGTAGTGCTTCTACACGTTAATTTGGGTATCTGGCATGTCTACCGTCCCAAAAACTCTGGCACGGCCGGCTCCCCTTGCTCCCTAGGCTCCCCTGCTAGTGTTAGCTCGCAAGCTAACCGGGCCGGTGGAGCCCGGCTAGCGTTAGCTCTCTGCTGCTACCCGTCAGACATTTAAGTGGCAGCATAAACAAGGGACCCCCGGGACATCTCTAAACATTGACTCAACAGTGTGGAATGATGCTGCTGCTGCGCCAGCTCAAGCTCCCACTGCTCCCACTGCGGGGCTGCGCTGGGGAGCTGGGGCTCTCGCAGGCAGGCTCACCGGGGGTGAGGGGGGCGGGGCACTCAAAACAGATCAATCTGAGGCTGTTTTAGACAGGGTAAAAAGGTGCTGTTTTAAATGATCCTTGTGGTATTTTGACCAAAATATGTTACAGACATTTCATTAAGACCCAAAGGAACCATATCAACTGTGGTGAAATAGGCATAATATGTCCCCTTTAAAGCTATGGTTGGTGAACCTGGAGAAGCTATTAGAGCAAGCTAGCTTCACCTCGATGGTGATGACTCTTCGAACACGTCAGAAGCAAAAATGAAAAGAAGACAATAAGAAAACCAATATCTCCGCCTGAAAAGGTGGTGAAGTGCAGGTAAAGATCGTTTAAAACAATCCCCCATTTTCTCTACATTCTGTAAACTGCAGTGCCAGAAGCTGAATGAATCTGATGCTTCTGCAGAGCGTTTTTTTATTATTTCAACATTAACAATCCAAAACACTTATTTTCCAACAGCAGCCATTAGCATGTCCTCTGCATTGGCATATTTTTTTTAAATATTTATTTACGTATAGAATCTTTAGGCAACATTCTGTTGGGAACTGGCCACAAAAGGCTGAGGCAAGGAATCCATAGGAGCAAATAATTTATCCACTCACTCAGATATCCATTCATCAAGCTGTCTCCCTGGGAGTAAACAACAAGGCGGCGCACCTCCCCGAGCCGTCCTCCTTGAGGGCTGCTGTGGTAGCATTTGACAGTGGGGGCAAACCATTAGGTCCCTGCATGCTCCCTGTCACGGAGAAAGTGACAGCACACAGCGGTTCCCTGGCCATTGGTTCACTTCCATATAAACAGGGTTAGGCAGCTGGAGCGGGCTGGGGGCGCGATCAGCTCGGTTATGCAGACAGTTAGTTGGAGTCTGAGTGTGCGAGGGGGTTTGTCGGCCCTTTATCACGCGCCGGTTAGCTGGTGTTTACTGCGAAAGTTACTTTTCAAGGTCTTTTTGGTCGGGACACTGGCAGTTCTTGAGCCTCTCTCTGATCTCCATGAAAGAAAAGATGCAAAAATTGTAAACCAATTTTCACAAATCACAATTATCCTCATCATCATTGCTTAAAACACATTTTTAAAGAGCACAGATGTTGTTTGAGTTTAAATATTTTTTCTTTTATTTCATCGTTCATAGTTTTGCTTTATGGATCTATTATGTTTAGAGTATTATCTGAACAATCCCAATGCAATTGTTCTTCCACAAACAAAATGTATTGTGACAACTCCACACACACGCACACACACACAAAGGTTTAACACCAGCATTAAATGTTCCCAATAAGATTTAATGTAACATCACTAATTCATTGGTGTGCAAACATGAACACAAGCCTTTCGGTGAGGGAAGTATCTCATCTGGCATTCGAGTGTTTTTTTTTTTTCCTGTTTGCAGGGAGACATGCATTTCAAGGGAGCTCAGGAAAAAGCTGCTAACAGGAGCAAATATAAAAGCAATAAAAGGTATCCAGGAGATCGGAGCTATCTGCAGTCATCGGGCTGCGGAGCATGCATCATGCTATTGTCCTTGAGAGATTTTCCCCACTCCGCTCTTCGTCTTTCTAATACTTTACCCCCCCCCCCCCCCCCCCCCGCCGTCACATGAAAAATGTGATTAAACTGTTCTGCAGCGGAAAAACTACGGTGATTTTCACAGGGGCCATTATTTCTGAAGCTGTACATGTAGCAGCCTTGATAGCTTCACATGGATTGCACCTATTTCAGCTGTTTTATTTCTTGTCTTGAACACATGCTCAGGGACCTGGGAGAGAACCCGGGTCATGGATTGAACTGCTCCAACACTTCACCATGGAGCATGATCTAATATAAAGGAAAATTTAATTTAATACTCACCACAATCCACATGCAGCTAAGTGCGTATAGAATGTCAAACACAAGGGGAAAAAAAGGCTAACATAATGTGTTATATTTGTGGACCCATAGAGCAGGTTTCTGGACATGACACTTTGATTTGATGCAGTTTGTGTAAAACTGTTTACCTGCTCTTTAGTTCCACTCAGCACAAAAGAAATGCAGCCTGTCAGGAGACATTTAAGCAGGTTTTTAGTTTTTGCACCCATGGAGTCAGTTTACAAAAAAAACAAAAAAAAGGTAGGTTTCTTTACATAAAGGCCTGTAAAGAAGAAGTCTATATATTTATTCATATCCTTATTTGCTCTACTTAAAGGGATAGTTCACCCAAAAAGGACTCAAACACTTCACTCACCCCCTCCATCGGCATAGTGGTGAGTGAAGTGTTTGAGTCTACAAAACACTTTTGGAGTTCCAGTTCCAGTGTTGCAGCCAAATCCAATCCAATTTAGACATTAAGGCCAAAAACAGTGTAAAGGACGTCGTTTCAAGTCTAATTTGAATGTCTGGGGCTTGGTGACAGTTTGATGACACCAAAGGAGCAGTATGGAGGCATTTTATGTTTATTTGGTGGCCATTTACTTTGATTGTATTGATTTGGCTGCAATGCTGTTTGCCCCTGAAACTCAAACACTTCACTCACCCCTCCATCAGCGCAGTGCTGATTAGATAGTGACTGATTTTTCATTTTTGGGTGAACTGCCCCTTTAGATAAAGGTGATTATATTTTACACCGACATAATTTAGAGTACCTTTGGTCTTGGTTACACAGATTTGTAGCCGCTGCCTCGGGAAACGACATCAGAGAAACATCTGCCTGCTCGTCAGTTAGTCTACACTCACACAGAAATCAATGATCAACGTCCTTCACATTTCTTTTATCGTAGCTTTGCTTGTGAGGGGCGGACAGGATGTGTCTGAGGCTTTTTCCTCTCCTCCTCTCTGCAGTGAACCATTCAAACAAAAGCATCAGCGGCGGCGACAGGAAGTCGGACATCAACACGACCAAAGGGAAACGGGGAATAAAAGGATAAAAATGTGATTACCGCGAGACTGGAGGGATGAAGTGAGAGATAGATGGATGCAGGGAAACCGGGATGAAGAAAGAAACGGTCCGGGACAGAAATGTAAGGAGGGGGAGTGGGATCAAGGACAGAGAGAGAGGGGAGGGGGGGGAGTAGAAGGAATAAAAGAATAAGAGATGAATTGGGTAATGGCGCTCCTAACTGCCGGGCATTACACTTTTATGATTAATGACATGTTTTTCTCTTCCTCTCTTGTGCGTCATATCTGAACATTTACCGTCCTGGACACTACAAATTTCTGGGCGGTAATAAAGAAAAAAGCATTTCGGGCATAAAGGCAAAACGAAATTTATGGGGGGACAAAATTCAATAGAAATAGCTAATTCCTCCTGTTGTTTTTGCTCTGCACAAATATGTGTCCTCGGATTTGAAACCTCAGCAAAAAAGGCTCACTTTCCATCACTTATGGACAATTCGTGTCAGGTAACGTTACAAAGTGGATTACGATTCCTGCACCAGCGGGAGAAAATCCTATTTAAGCCACTATCTGTTTATAGAATGCGGCAGCCGAGACAATGGGAAGAGACACAGTGTCATCAAAGTCAAATCTGATAAGGTCAGTTTAGAAAGCGAGTGTTTTGGCAACACACACTGTCACCAGAAGGATAAGAAATATAGTGGGTTCCTTTTTCAGGCAAATAGGTTCCCATGCTTCTCTATGCTAAAATGTCCCACCTCCCAAGCATATATCTTTTTTAAAGTCGGGCCCATCGCAACACGGGACACGGACACGCACTCGTAAATATTTATCTCATGTACCAGGGTCATAAAGAATGCCTGCCAGCCTTGTTCCTCCCTTGGGGCCACACCTGGTGTATGGGCTCCAGACCATGAGAGGATCTGAATAAAGATGTATCCCTTGTCATCCCCATAATGCCGTGTCCCATGTCCGGGATCTGCTGAGTGTGCGTATTGTCACCACCAATAGAGTGGTTAATTTAAGATGTCAAAGTCACAGCCTATTTCCTGCTGCTGTTACTTATCCATGTCACTATTCCCCCCCCCCCCCCCCCCCCCCCCCCCGAGGAAGATAGCATTGATCGCCTCACCTCTCACTTTTTCTCGGCTTCACTTTTTTTTTTCTTTTTTTCCTCACTCATGAACCCGGAGCCCTGACACCCAAATCAAATATGTACTTACATCTACTGTATACCCTATTAAAATGTGACAGGAATATATCAGCTTTGCCTCAGTAAAGTATGAGGCTAATCCAACGTGGCATAAAGTAGACCAATCTGCAGGTGAGAGGGGGAGCCGGCGCCGTGGCTATGAGATCTTCATCCTGCCACTGTTTTTTTTCCCGCAGCTCTCTCTATTCCCCACTGCTGAAACGTTAAACCTTTTACAAATATGGGGCTTTGTCAAACCAGACAATAATACAGCAGTCAAACACTTGTATCGCTCGCATGCACTCGAGCCCCTAGGTTTGACTTGGCCCGCTTTGAATTCTTGACCATTCGATGTTTAATCCTTTGTAAAAATTCACAAAGCGTCTTTGCTTGTGAGACAGTTCTGAAAGGGGAAGAGCTGTTGAGGAAATGCATCTTGGGAGTTTCTTTCTGGAAAAGTGGGATTAATTCAAGTTGCGTTTAGGCAAGCACGCAGGGAGGCTGGCTCTGCTTTACCTCAGGTGTGTTTGCGTCTCTCAGTAATCAAAGTAAAGCTATCAGGTAATTCAATGAAGCTGTTTCAGGGTTTTAATCGATTTTTCTTTCCACCAGACGTATGCAGCTTAGAAACCAAATGTACCTTTAACGGATGGAGCAGGTTTTCACTGTGCTGTTAATGAGATGCATTTCCATGTCCTCAACAGCCATCACGCATACGTGAGAAATTGCACTAATTAAATAATGTAACAAGACATTTTTTACCCGATCTTAATTGCACAGGATTCTAAATGTTAGTGGTTAATGGGTTTGAAAAACAGCGAGGTCCAGGGTGCACTTAAGAGACTTCTTTCTATTTGCAAAAAATATATTATGTTGTGGGTGTTTGAATTCTGAAGGTCTTTTCAAACAAAGTCAGTGTTCTTCGTCATCTGTCATCCAATGAACATCTTCACACACAGAAACCTTGTGCAGTCCTATGTGTATTTGTTCTGAAAATATGCAGTAGTCGAGCAGTGAGGATGATTTTGCGGTTTCTTTCAATACGATACGCTACCAGAACTGAGATCAATGTTAAAAAGAAGAAAACTAGTTTCTGTGATTCAGTTGATCCTGAACAGCTCAAACCACCATCTGGAACGCCTTAATAACTTAAGGTTGGGTGTATCTTTTAACCTAAATAAAAAAATAAGTGCTTGTTGTACAAAGACCTTGATTAGAACTTTTGAAAAACAGACATCCTGTGGTTAAAATTCGACGTGTGGCTCTAGTCTCTGTATTCTACCTGTGGCTGTCTTACTTTTTACCCATTCTGAACGTGTGGGTGTGTGTGTGTGGGTGTGTGTGTTATACGTGAAGCTCAGTCATAAAGGTCAGTCCATTGCTGGGTTTCTATAAGAATACTTTTTTTCAATTTCCTATGAGTTGCAAGCCGTACTGGTCCCTGTAGCTTTTCTTTAAGATCTTTATAAACTTTAAAACGCCACAGGTTCTCATCTGGCACTATTACACTTATCACTGAGTATATAATTATAACAGGATTTATGCTAATTTGTATGTTTTTCACCTCATTGACGATTTGCTGATTGATGCTCTCTTTTTCAGGAGGTGACTTAATCACTCCCATACAATTCACATCTGCCAGTTGCCAAGCAAAGCTGCATCTCACTCTGCCACTATGCAGCCTCAATGGGGGGGCATGGGACATGTTCATGCCTGCAGGATGGATAGAAATAGAAACACACGTGCATGCACAGAGCAAACAGCATGCGCAGCCAGGAGACTGTGGACACTTGTGAGATTGCTTTTAGATGTCCCAAAATCAGCAAAGTGAGACAAATTGTGTTCCGGGAGAGGTTAAAGCTTTGGGCTTTTGAATCAATCTAACGGAGGAAGAGGGTCTTCGCTCCCTCTAGTCCGGGAGCACTTCTAAACATCATCCCACTGCCGGCATTAAGAAGAGTGCTTCCTGCAGTCTTTTCTCAAACCAATCCACTTCGCCAAATCCCTAAGCTCTGGCGTTGAACTGCATTCACGGCGGCTTTGTAATAAAAGGTCACAATATTCTCAGACCGGGAGAAGAGGTAAGGCTCTGTTATGTCGAATTATGTTGTGGCCTGTGGCCGGGCCAAAACTAAATTATAGGGAGGACAGGAGTCGGCTGGAGACTGGTCTGCTGGCGTTTTGGAATCTAGATAAATCTGAGGAAAGGTTAGGGTATGTTCGGGAAAGTGAAAACAACAGAAACCTTCCAGAAAATGTCTCAGTCATCCAGGTCATATTAATCCAAGAAGAGATAATTAAGTCACAACTTGACTTGGTCTTAAAGAGGTTCAGTTCCCTCATTTGTATTTCTTGTCCCTCTCCATTTAAGCTCTATGCATTAGCTCGGGTAACAAACGCATTCATTGGCCGATTAACATGTTACTGTTGCTTGATTGTAGTTGATGAACAGCTGTTTGTTAGAGGAAGAGGGCGTGTCCCCCGGACACAATGTGAAAGCTAGCTTCTTTTCTCGTATTTCAACCAGTCGACACCTGGTTGGGTTGTTTAGCTTTAAATTCGCTGTCAAATGCAGTGGAATTGGAAAAGATTTTCAACAACCCCCTCAGTCACTTCATTCTGCACCATGCTGGTTGTCGATTCTTAAAGAAAATACCTTGCTCATCTAAAGCCTCTTTAAAACAGACATTCTGCTATATTGGTGTTAATGCGATGACCCTAACCCCGGCATTACGCTGCCCCAGTGTGTTGTTGGAACTGGATCATGTTACATCTGTTCTGCCACGTCCGTTTCCTACAGTCGTTGCACTGAAGAACAATGTCCCCTGTTCTGTTTGGGTATCTATAGCACTAACTGGTGTGGTGGAATAAAGGCGCAACATTCCTGCCTCGAACATGCTGTGCAAAAACTTTTCAAAAGGCTTCTTTGGTTCCAGCTGACTCGGTGGGGAGAGCCAGGTATGTGTGGGTTCACCATTGATGTCACTTTAATCGCTAATGCATCAGCCTGTATTTTCTTCAAGAAAAAACACTGTGGTAAATGTGATATTTTTTTTATCTCTTCAGTTATCAGTTAATGCTGACACGCTATCTTTGTGGGAAAACGCATTCTCCTAATCTCAGAGTACCTGAGTTAAGCAGCTATCACGAGCAGATAAAAAATTATCAAGAAAATCTTAAGTCTCTTTGAAGCAGTCTGGGCGATATCTACTGGGAAGGTCCGCACTGATTCTCCGGATTGATGCCAAAGTGAAAAAAAATTTCAACCTCAAAGGGCAACCTTCAAAGTGCGATCTTCACTTGTAATTGCCTATCGTCCTCCGAGTGGGACGAAGAAACACTGTTTGCCAGGGTGTTTCATCTGGTTTTGTATAAGTGAGAGATCATAGAAAACCATTTCACTGGTTTTTGGCATTTTTAATGATCCAAGCTTAAATTATACATTAGAAATGGCAGAGGCTCATCCATGTTGAATTATGTTTCTCTCACAGCTTCAACAAATGATCTTGGAAATTGATTTTCTTGTATGAATCAGTGCGGTCGATATTAATTACAAGAACATATTGAATCAATCTCAGTAGGACTCTCCTCTTTGTAATATTGTGTACTCAGGCAGTACTGGATATCGTGCGTCTGTACTTTTGTCTGGCTATGTTTGGCCCTGAAGAAATATTATTTCATTTTGACCAAAGGGTATTTCTTTACAAGATGAATGAACTCAAACTGTCACACTCGCTGAGGAGACAACACAGTAAAAGGAGCAAAATGCAGATGATACAAACCTTCACTTGACGACATAGAAATGTCTTTCTCGAGGGTGATACAGGAAACATCCCAGAACCAGAGAAATAGGTCCGAACAAAGGAGCAGTAGGTCCACAATCCAACAATCTAGCAGCAAATCAAAGGCAAAGCATGGTATGTATGGGGTTTCTTGGAGGGAAGCACAGGGACTAGACTGATCAAGTGACAGTGAAGCAGGAAATGAAATGACAGGGAGGGGAGACCAAATTAAAACAGGAAGTCCAAGAATGAAAAGTCATGCGGAAGGTCCTAGAAACGTGAAACGAGACATTTCTTATATTAAAGCATTAAGATCTAAGGCGCTGAAAAGAAATACACTCTAAAACCAAAACGTTGTTTGAAAATTACCACCTATAACCTGAAGGTTTTCTGAAGTGCTGACAGAACCAACGCTTACAAAAGCTTTTTTCGCCTCTGAAGCAGACAGAGAATGTTTCTGCTAGATTGGCGGTTCAACAGCTGTTAAAACTAATAGCACCTTTATATGTGTCGCTGTCGTCTGATAGAGATTAAATCATTGCCGACATTAGGGCTTGTCAACGCCAACTGGCTGCAAGTTTTTTCTATCGAAACAGATGCTTCACTTGAAACCATAACTCCTGTGAGGATTGCTTCTCCCAGGATCTCCCACGTAAAGTGGCGGAACCCTGTTGGATTGTCTACCTTTAAAATGTAGAGAACACAAGTGATGGGAAAATAGGCAAATCAAGCTGTGATGGCTGGGTTCTTTCAAACACACAACAGCAACGTAGCACAACTCAACTGCTCATGTGCTTACCTCAACTTCTACAACCAACGGATACTCCTAAATGACGATTAATCATAACTTGGTGATTTAGATTTTTCCCTCTTCCTTTTAGTCCGTTTTCCATCATCCTAAAATATTTTGGATGTATGTGCTGTTACTACTCTAGCACTGCCATTTGCTCTGCTTGCAGCCGAACACACATTCTCCACGCAACTGGGAAAGTACAGATTTCTATTATTAAAAAGCAAAAATCATGTGTGAAGGTGGACATTATACACACCTGCCCTACTTTACTGCTGACGCCCCAGAATAGCAGCTTTTATTTCCACCCTGCATCTGACATCCTAGTTTGACATTTCCCGCCGCACGTCTTCTTTTGTCGGGTGACATTCCTTTGTAATCTCATAGTAGTGACAATATATAATGAAAACTTTGCAGCAGAAAAATAGCTGGACCTCGACGACCTGCAGTCCCAGCATTACAAAGCTAAGAGTGAAAATGTCATTGGCTAAGCAAGGCATAGCTGAGAGATTGGCTCTGCAGGTGAATAACACACAATAGAGTTGTGAGTAGGCTGCACAGACCTACACACACTAAAAACGCCAAGTGACGTGTTTCACCTCTGGCACTCTCCCTCCTTTGTCTTTCTTCTGCGCTGACATCTCCCCGGAGAACTGCTATTTACTATACATATAAGCGTTTCTCTCAACCAGCTACTGCCTCTTATGAGCTGAGTTGTGCAATTTAATATCTCAATCCAATAATCTTCATATTTACTGCGGTGAATATAAATTAACTTTAATCATTTTTTCATAGCCATCCCAACATTAACACTAGTTTTAATGTGTTAACACTAGTGTTATTGTTTGGTCTAGGGTTAGGGTTAGGGTTAGGGATAAAGACTAAAATATATTTTGTCCTCTGACAGGGTACCTGTGAGAAGTTTATTTAGATATGTTTGCATGTATTGTGTCAAGATTTTTGGGGATTGGATTTTAAATTTGTATATACTTATAATCAACCAACTAACTAACTGTGCTGGAGTGTTTGGAGAGAAGACATATTGTGGGTAATTTAGATAGTTTACAACAAGTTCTACCTTAGTTTGTTGAGAGAGTGAATATATTTTATAATAAACAAAATTTTCTTCGCAAATTTATATCAGGCACAACCGTCAACGCTAAAGTAGCTTAATACAAGTTTTGTTTGTGAAAATTGACACCCTCCTCCACTTTCATGTGCACCCTCCCCACCACTGCATCTAAAGAAATATAAATAAATAATAGGCATGCAGCATGGAAGATTAACTTGCATATACAGTAGTGTGAGACATTGTGACATGACTACATTTAAGACGTTGAAAAAAATTGTTGTCTTCAATTTAAGGAAAATATTCACTTTATTCATTGACCTATTTATTTCACCAGTCGTCCTATCTCCGTGCCACTACAAAGACGACGCAGGTTTTAACAAGCGGACAATTTATCAAAGCTAATGCACCTTGCTATTCTTGACATTAGATAAATTAATTTAATATTAAACAACGATAGTGTGCAGTAGGTGCAAACACATTTCTTTTGTTAGCAAGTAACACCAAAGAGAAATGGGCCATGCTTTGTAAAAATGGATTGCTCATAACAATCGCGACATATATTTGGAGTCAAAGTGTTCAATCTTTGCTCCATTTTATGCTGCAGCATTACTTTTTTGAAGCACAAATGAAAAGTTCTCTCTTCCCTGAAAATGTCGCCCAACATCTTCCTGACTATCATGAGGCAGGATCTATCATTTCAGACCTACATGTAAAACATTTCACTCACAAACAATATAACTCAGAGCTTCACAGTCTGGTTGAGCACGACTTTTCTAACAGAAAGTTCAAGACACTGAACGTTTGGTAGCAATACAACAAAAAACAAATCATCGCTTGGGTTTTTCACTGTTTTATGCACAAACATAAGCGACTTGACTTTCCTCGTCGCCCCCCCCCCCCCAGCCAGACAGCTAAGGTAGAGGTAGATTACTTTGGACATGATATGTACTGCATGATTCTTTTTAATTAGGCGGCCGCTGTTTATAAGCCCCAAACAGTAACTCCAGATAATAGTGGATTTGTGTCCAGTTAATCAAAATCCTGTTGGCAGATAATGGCTGCCGGGGGCTCCACCAGGTTTGCAAAAATTTAATTAGGAAAGCCATGAATCTCTACAATGCCTGCTCAAGGGTGAAAAGCGACTGAATGCAACATTGAGTTTGTGACCGACCGGCTTTAAAAGTGAAAAAGTCCTCCCGTGGAGAGGAATGGGAAGATGCCAGGTTGTTTTTTTTTTAAGTGCAAAGCCACACACAGAGATGTATGTGCTATGTGAACCTGCCACGTGTGCACCGGAGCCTGATTTAGCTCCTCTGTCATCACCGGGAAATTATCTTTGCTGTAGCCGCCCTAGTAATGGATGTTTGGACTCGGAAGCAGGACTCAGCAGGTCGGTTCAAGGCAAGAGCAGCCGGCGGTGAATCAGGGGAGGCAAGGAAATCCAAAAAGGGGAGCGAGCAAGACAGAGAGAGACACAGGAAACATGAACAGGAAGGTAGGTGGACAAGTACAGAGGCCGGGAGCTATATGGCTACTGAGGCACCACACACAATTTGGCCATGGCTTTGTGAATCACAGCTATATCCACTGAGGGACTAATGAGGGAATGAGCAGCATGTGGGGTGTAAGGCTGCCTCCAAAACCAGTCACTACTCACTATATATAGTCCATTACAGACGGAGTTTGGCTTTTGTAGAGCCGTCTGGGTGTTTATTGATATTTTTCATAAACTGTGTGGATGACTCATTGTATCCCACAATGCATCGTGAAAAGCAGTGAACAACCGACGGTCGACCGAGCAATCGGGCGTTGTGTTCCTTCTGAGTGACAGACGAGAGGAGAGAGTACTGTGCGACCTGAAATCAAAATTGTGCCACTTGCGAATAAAAGGAAATAAATACAGAATTTTATTGAAAAGAGCTGAATGTTGTAGCAGACACAAAAATATTTTCTATTAATTCATGTGGGAAAATACTCTCAGCAGAATATGTACAGACAAACAATGACATATGACATTTAACCCGAGTCGTGTCCCAAAATGTTATTGTCATTTAGCAGATGGGCTCACCAGATATCTCTCCACATGGAACTCCCTGTACAGTGAGTGAATGACTGAATGTGATTTCAGACACGACCCAGGTGATATGGAAATGACTGGACCTGGAGAATACTGCTGGCCAGGAAATAAGAGATCTTGAAACATAGAAACACAAGGGACAGGAGGACATTTGAATCGGAGGCTCCTGAGTCAGCGAATGTGTCCGCATGACTTTGGTAAATTCAACAGCCACAGTGAACCTGCTGGGTTTGTCTGACTTAAAGCTAAACTGAAGTCAGAGTTCTTCAACAATCAGACATGATTCTATATTGAAATGGATATGATTCAACATTAGGAGACGAAATAGCGCAAAAAGAGTGACAGATTCATCTGGGATAACAATTTCATTGATAAACCAGAAATAGGTCCTCTCTACAAATTTCTACTAAACATCAGTGTCCTAAAGTTGATTGAAGATATTTCACCTCTTATCCAAGAGGCTTCTTCAGTTCTTACTGCCTGCTGGGAGTTCAAGGTATTTACCTTGTAGGGTCGCTGAGGTTACCTGGGAGGCTGGACCCACCCTGCTGCTGGTTTAGTTGGGAGTCGTTTGCGGGTCGTTGGGAGTCGTTGACCCACCCGCCCCCTGTCAGTCGTGTGTCCTAAACTGCGAATTATAGTGAAGCTTCCTGGGGATCGAAGTAAAGCCTGTGTTGTATGCGGCTGAGAGGTGGTGTCTTCAACCTCCTCCTCTGTTTAGAAATATCTAGTCTCACGTAGATGTCTTCCTTCACTCCTCTTTCAAACGAAGCCATCTACGTCAAACAAAAGAAACCATCTCCCCTCAGTTTGAACTGAAGAAGCTTCTTGGATGAGAGGTGAAACGTCTTGAAGAACCTCAACCAAGTCCAGGTGACCTGTTTTTAGTTACTTGGATATACCATGACCTGGATGACTGAGAAACTCCACAGAGTTAAGTTTATATACTTAACCCTTATATACTATTCAGGTCAAATTCTGACTTTTTTTTTACATTTGACAGCAGTAAAAATACCCTAAATGTCATTCTTATGGCCTGAAATTCTTTGACTTTTATTTAAGTGACCCTCAGTTTGATGCTTTCGTGCATGCTACAAAGTTTTGTACATTGAAGCTGTTCTGGGTCAAGTTTTACATGTATCTATTAAAATAGATTTTAGATCCACCAGCGTGGGTCAAACAAAGAGAAATGGAGAAACTGTGAAACTGTGAAACCGTGCATGCCGTGTCTGTGTGTATTTTTTATGTCTGTGTTCTCACTACATTCAAGGTTCCTGCAGAGACAGGCACCTGCTGAGCTTTGAAGGGAATCTCGAGGCAGTAAAAGAGTAAAACATCATAGGATGGATCATATATGGTGCACATAAGGAATAGGAGTCATACAGAGGTCAGAGGGGGCTTCACATAGACACCAGATCTGCACCTGCAAGCACAAGCGACATCACAACATGATCTAAAAATAAACAAATTAGAATCAATTTATTCTGAGCGAACTTAGATCAATGCAGAGTTCAAAAGAGGGGTTGGGGGGGGGGGGTCATAGGATTATAAAGGTTAGTGAGCTGCCATCTCAGTGACTGTGGTTATGGCAGCAGGACAAACTGTGCAAAAGGCTCTTGATCTAAACTTCCAAGACGAGGAAGCAGATAGTGGAGGATATTTGGAGGAGGGCTCGGAGCAGGAAGACAACATGGAGGAAAACACTGATTAGAACCCCTTTGAGGAAGATCAGTCTGAGGGAGAGGCCCGGGCAGCAAGGGAGACATATACATCGAAAAACAATCAGTTGGTCCTGACTTCCACATCAAGTCGCAGGCAGCGGAAATTGTCATTCGAGTGACTTGGTTTTAACAGTTATAATGGTTATATAATAAATCCCAACAGTTCCTGTGGGTTCTTATCATTCTCACTTTCAATAAAATATATTCATATCCTTACAGCTGTTATGTTTTCATGTCTTAGGTAAAACAGGAGATGATATTGTGAGAGTAGATATTTTTCTCCAAAAAACAATTGGTGTAAAACCTAAAGAATACAATCTCCCTTCTCTCTGAAACATTAACTAAGGACTATTCATCCATTTACTGAGATCAGTTAGGTTATTTATACATTCTAAATAGTTCAAAATTCGGTATAGACACATGTTATGCGGGAATTCTGGGCCAGACTGTGAAGGTCCGAGGTATGAACAGTATCCAAGGGTTAAAAAAGTAAATGTCAACATCGGAGCTGTTATAGGAAAAGATAAGAGAATCACCACAGTGAGCAGACTTCATCCTCTGGGGACAATGAACAATATTATATATATATTTGGTATATTTTTCCATCCCTTGAGTCACTTCGCTGTTATGGTTTAAAACAAATTCCCTCATTCGGCCCAGACAGTTTTACATTATAGCTTCATATGTTTTGAAGAAAATGTTGAACAAATTGCTATCGGCCAATTAAATATACTGTCCAGTAAGCAGTGATGTTTATTAAACCCAACGCTGACAGTGTCTCTCTGCGTATTGTACACCAGTCTGGTAAGAATAAGGGAAAAGACTGGATGAATTTTTTTTATTTTCTTCCTTCCCAGGGTTTATATAACAAGTATTATTGTATATGAGGCTCTGTGCAAGTTTTAAATTACAGAGGGGATTTAAGGACATCTGGGTCTCACGAGGCTCTGCACACATTTCACAGTTGGAACACCGAAAGGCTCAGATAAAAAAAAGGAAATAATAATAACAATGATAATATGGTAATGGTATCGGGGAACATGTCAGAGCTTTTTATGTAATTTTTCTTTTGTTGTTCCCCCTCCTAAATCAGATTTGCTACTCACATTTTTCAAGTCTTAGATATTGTCCCCTCCAAACTTTTATTAAACACACACTAATATAATTGCACGGACAGAAGGGGAGAGGGGATTTGGAGATTTTTCTGGCCGCGTTCTTGCAAGAGATCAAATGAGTTTCGGATTCAGATCTGCCATCCCCACAAACAAATGGAAGCGTCATCCAAGCAAAGCCTAATGCACCACGGAGAGGACATTAGAAACACATATCCTGTTTTATTAATGTGGTCAATACAGTCCATTAGGCCAGGGATTTAAAAGCCACAGAGCTCTCCCACCTCCATTAGTATTTTCCTCTGACCCATGGTAATCTTGTTTTTGTTTTTTTTTCTTTTTCTGGAGAGGGCCAGGTTGTTGTTCGCATTCTCCAAACAGCAGCAACATAACATTACATTGTTATTTATGTACACAAAACTTTGCTTAGCAGTTGTAGATTTTTTACATGGGATTTCAGCAGGGAAGGTGACGTGAATGAGTTTCTGAAATTACAGGTATTATGTCAATGCCATTCCTCTATCCCTTTGCAATTATTTAAGGCTGTGATTTGCCTCAGGACATATTTTCTCAACACAGTAAGCTAAGGCCGGGCAAAATTTTGGTTTGAAAAGCAACTAGGGAGTCAGGATAATAGGTAAACTGAAAGTTAAACTGCTGTGGGATTGTTGTTTACAGAGGAGCAGAGCCCAACATCTGAAAAAAAGAGATTTGGAGCCAAACTGAAGAAAACAAAATAATTCAAGAGTTAAATGATAGTTGGAACAGTCGGAGAAGGCAATGTCAACACATCAGTGATCAGTGACCTCAGTGTCTTTGCAGACCTCATTAGTCAAAGTGAAAAGATATAAAGAGATCAATGGTGTGGCCCTAATGATGTTATAGACTCAGGAGCAGAAGGGAAATATAAAAAAATACACCAGGTTTAAGAATTTAGCATACAAGATAAAGATATAGATATACAATACATATATAGCTATATATGATAACAGTCCAATGGTATTCAGCATCATGATTGCATGGGATCTAAGCAAATACATTTCTATGAGCTGCATTTGGATAGTAAAATACTGAGAATTCCCAAATTGTCAAAAGGCGTAAGGATCATTATCCAAATCAATTAAGGCCATACCTAGAATGGTAACTCAGTAGAGCACGTAGCTCCCGCAAGGCCCAGCCGTCCCTTTATATTCAATCAAGTCACATCACGTTTCGCACACTCATAGATATCAGACCACTATACCTGATCATGATCCGGGAAGGTTGAAAATGTCAAAAAAAAAAATCCCTCATCTCACACTGTTAAACAAGAACCTTACAAGTGAACGTAGAAATTGGAGAAAGATTTTTGTAGAGATTTTTGTTTTACCAGTAGAGTTTAGTTTACTTTCCACTTCTATTGTTTGGGGGGATATTAAGTTCGATTTAACTCTGCCTATTTAGGGACCTCTTTTTGTTCTCTTTTAGTTCTTTGTTTTGAACAGCATCCATCCACCATGCTCCCCTCCTTTTGTTCAATAATTCATTTATACTTTATTATTCTACTCAATAAATGCTGTTATTTTAACCAGACATCGTTGTTTTGTCTTTTGTTTACCCCTAACAAGCTTGGTAAGTAACAGTACAAAAACAAAAAAAAAACACCCAGATCAATCCCTTTCTGCGGCTCCACACCAACATTTAAATTGGCCCATGTCCCGTCATTCCATCAAGTTTTGCGGAAATCTGCTCTGCAGTTTTGGTTATCATGCTCATGAACAAACAAACAAACAAACAAACATACTGGGGGGGAAAACATAACCTCGATGACAGAGGCAATAAGTATGTACGTATAATAGCAAACAATGATTGATGCAAGCTAGTGTAGTGGAAATACAAACATTCTCTCTGACTAAATGCCAAAAACCTTATTCCTCTATGAGTTTGATTTTATAGCGCTAATAATTCCAGGCTTTATTCTTTCATGTGTTTCTATAACAAACTGCATTGCGTATGCAACATAAGCGAGAACAGCAGGACAAACAGTGTCATGAGGGCTTGAGTCATACTTCTGTGAAAATGTTAAATGGTTACATAAGGTGTAGAAATGTGCTATTTAAACCCGACCTGCGTGTTTATGTGCGAACACGGGTCAGCTACGGGACCGCTGACACAGTAACTGTCTATTCTGGCACCATTAGAGCATATACAGTATCTATGTCTGTGCGCCATGCCGCCGAGGTTGTCAAATTATTTCTCTCGGCGGTCCCATTCATAGCTCGTGTCTGGCCACTCTCTGTGACAGTAATGGTTCTTTAAAAGCTTGGCAGGCCTGCCCTCCCCTCGCTGTCTGACAAGGTTGAGCAACAATGATCGGAGCCCACCTTGTCCCGCTCCTGCTCTCCCCACTCACACGAGCGCTATTTCGGGGGCGCGCGTGTGAGGAGTCTATCCTGATTCACACGGACATTACGGCCGCACAAAGAGATTCATGGCTGCGGTGTCGTGCCCTCGTTCCAGAGATCTGTACCGAGCATTTAAAATGTTCCCTTTTCTCTCCCCCTGCATTGTGTCCTGATTCGCGGGGCGAAGAGGGACGAGGCCGATCCCACGCAGAGATAAGACACAAAAACCCTTTTATTCACCGGCACGGTTCGAAACAGGCAAATTAATTCAGTCCTATTATTCGACTCGTTGAGGAGCCAGAGGACTGGGAGACAAAGTGCTGAAATGTGAGTGTCGTCTTCAGAGATTCTCCCAAAGTTGTGTTCTAATGCAGGTGCAGTATATCGCTCAATTTCCAAATAAAACATGAAATGATGACTTCATTTAAATGTAACAGACTTCAGGAGTTCATAACCGGCCAAAATAATGAATATATGTATCAGCCTAAAGTCGTTTATTTGTTTAGTCGCAGGAAGTGGAGAATGGAAAATGCAATTTGGGTTATAAAGTGTCGTGGTGTAAACAAGAAACACTGTAGATAAAGGATAAGGGCTGCAGAGGCTCTGCTGTTGTTATTGTAGAGATGCAGCGTCCTAGGCGAGGCTCCTGAGAAGGTTTGACCCCTAACAGTTCCCCACAAGGTTAGCATGCTCTGTTCGTCCACCAGGCCCATACATCAGCGGTGACACTGGTCAAATTAATGTCAATAAGTTGCTTTTACATTGTAGAAAAATAGATTCTCCACAATGTTCAATATGTTTTCACTCTTCTTATAGCAGCTTTGGGATCTTTGCATTACAACCGCTCTTTAAAGCAGTCTAATGGACAGTGATGGTGATGATCCTTTAAAAATGAACTCTGCATTTTGCATATAAAGAACATTTTATGGGAGGTCAGAACAACCAGAGTAATAAGACGGGGCAGTTTCTCAGCGAGAGCCACCCCTCCCTCCGTTTTAATTTGCTTTCATTAATAACACATTATAGATCAGTCCAAGGGAACTAACAATTTATCATGTCACAAAGGGTCAGAAACACGACAAAGTGATTAAAAGGTAATGCTCAGTTAATGATCATTGCTATACTTGGAGAAAGTGAGTGCGGCCCGATGAGCCAGTTTTACACAGACAGTTTTGGCAGAAACACTTCTGCTATGTTTGTCCCTGTAGTTACGTTGAAACTCGGTTTTACTACATTGCTGCTCGTTTAATCTGTGAGTAAACATTTCCATTAAAAATGTAATGATAACTTTTGCCACGGCCAAGGAGGTTGTGTTTTCATCGTTTTTATCCCTTTCTTTCACATTTTTCTCTCTCTTTTTCTGACATTTTCACTGATTTCCCGGAGAATACTTCACAACAAAAAATCCAAAATTAGGCATATTTAAGGGACAGATTGAATTTAAGTTATTTGGCCTTAGCGAAGTTGGGGGCTCTACTTAGTGCCATTCAAGTTTGTATCTGTAGCTACTGAACCTGTCACATACCAGGTAACTCCATGGTCAGTTAACACATTCAATTGTGTCACAGTACAAACAAACAAATACCTTCCCATTATATTATTTTGATATTATTGCGGGAGCCTTAAAATAGAAAGGGACAAAAGCTGTGTCTCAATTCGAGGGATGCCTATGAAGACCGATTGCATCACAGCAGGGCGACAAGACTGTCCTAATTCCATGGGTCTTCCAAATGTAAAAGACAAATGTCTCCTTCCACCCCCTAGCAATGGAGGCTCCAATGGGTGGATCCTTCCCATCCCTACATTTCAAATGATTCATTGCACTTCAGCAAAGAACTGTTTTCAAAGAGGCCAAAAGCGAGGGGAAAACTTCAGAAGAATTTATTTTGAAATGTAAATACCAAACCGAACAGCTAACGATACACAGGTAAAAAAAAAAAGGTGTTTTTAATCAAACAAAGAACAACTTTTTCGTCTGTAGCTCTGTTGCTAGGCGACGTCTGTAAGGGCGAGACATGCTCGTGATGCAATAAGAAGACCAGACGTCTCATTTTAGTTCGGCGGACGCACTTAAGCGGCCGATGAAGGATGCAGCCGACGTGGACTGTATAGATCGGGTCCTCTGAAGGACGCCGCCCCTGAGCTGAGACACAGCTATAGAAACAACACAGCCTATACTCAGGATAGTTGTGCCTTGAAACCTAAATCGAAAGCATTACTGCTCCGACCAGTTCAAGGAATATGTATCCCTACCGATTTTAAAAGATAAGATGAACAGTAGCTTGCTGGGCTTCACAGCTAGACGAGAGAAAGCACTGATTACCTACAACCGGCTCCTCACACAGACAGGACATTAAGTGCTACCAGAGACAAGGATGAGCGACAGAGTGGGAGAGAGAGAGAGAGAGAGAGAGAGAGAGAGAGAGAGAGAGAGAGAGAGAGAGAGAGGACGACAGCAGGCACCATTCCAGCCTGCAGTAACCTTGATGACACCCTTCATTACTATGTGCAGGGTGACGTCCTGACAGAGGCATGCGGCACCAGATGGAGGGGAGGGACCGAGCCCCGTTTCCCACCCTCCACTCGTCCTTTGTGGAGGGACATCGGGGGGGGGGGGGAATAAGGGAAAGGATGGCAGTTGCGTCCGTGCACAGCTTGACTGACAGTGCACTGGCTCAGCTCGGCGAGGCTGCCCTTGTCCTTGTTCTTTGACAGCAGGTGGCCCCACACTCTGGCCTGACCTTGCCATATCAAGAAACTTCCGCTACTGTACGAGGCAGGAAGACCCCGACTCCAACCTCCGTACAGTTTCCCAACTTCCTCAGGAGACGTCAACGCATGCACGGTTCATCAGAAATTCAAATATCACAGCGGGATGGAAAAAAATAAATAATTCCTTTGCTAAAAAATGATACAGCTAAATGTAAGAGTAGTAAAACCCTCTTAGTATCGCAGCGAACATAATTTCCCCGTGCATTAACAGGAAATTCTTGCTCGGCTTGTTTTAATCCACATTTCCCTTAAGAAAATTGAAAGTTGTATAACAAGCTGTGCTGAGACTCAAAAGAGCCAGACACCACACTGGACACGAGGTGTTTTGATAATAGGCAACTCGGAAACTAGAGCGCTCGCTTGAATTGTACAGGACGACACAGGAAGCTGTCTAATAGCCCCGGTGCTGTGGGAAATTCAGTCACGGCGGACTGATCAAAGGTGGCATTGCCAGCAAGTCCCCTTTAAGGACATTGGCAGTTAGCGCAGGGCTGCCCAGCCTCTTTGTCTTCCTGGCAGCCCTTTGATGAGAGTCCCCTGGGTGATTCACTCTTACTTACAGAAGTGCACACAGCTGTTAAGAATTGGATCAAAACAGAGCGAGACAAGGGGGCTGGATGCGCAGGGAAGGAAGAGTGGAGCGAAGGATTAAGAAAGGGGAGAGATAGATGGGGAGGATGAGGGAACGGCGGGGGTAAAAAAAAGGTACGAGGGCAGAGCACCGGTTCACGCGGCGGGGCGACTTACAGAGGGAGGGGGGAGGGGGGGGGGGGCTAACATGTTGGAATATCCCGTGATATTCATCAATTTCACTGTTGACACGCTGAAAGACAAAAAGGTCACCGCGTTTGAATGGCCGTCTTGTCCTGGAGGGGGCAACATGAATCGTCCAATCACCTCGTCAATTTGAGCCGTGAATTGCTCATCGCATATACACACACACACGCACTCGTCTCTGCTTGTAAATCTTTGAGTAAATCGAGATGAATTCCTGCCCCACTTAACTCATCAGCCTTGACAGTTTTACATACACTTTGCCAGACTGTATTATTGTCTGCCGCCTCAGACAAGGGGCGAGGGGGTGACGTTTTTATGCCGTGTCCATTAAATAGACGTCCACGCAAATGATGATGGGAGAAGAAAGTGGAGATTTCAGGATATTTCTGAAATGTTTAAACCGCAGCGGTGAGGTCATTTTAAAAACTCCCTGTTCGACTTTTTTTTCTGATTTGCTTCACGATAATGGCAGTAAGTTGGTAGGGTTGAAACATTAGTGGAATCATTCATGATACATAAAAGTCAACAACTCACAAAAAAACATTCATGAGAAGACTTCACCAGATGTAATACATTTTGTTAGTCTTTGCATTTGTACTCATCCTGGTGAGTTGGATATTCATTACCAATTAAAACCTTGTTTTTTTCCAAGTTGATTTCCTTAAACCCTCAACTGCGTTGAGTCGGATGCAATTCTTTTTTTTCATACTTACATTCCCAGGAGGTGTGAGAGAAAGTAATGCAATAACTAAATCCTTTAAACTCGCTAAATCACTGCTGAAAATAGTGAAAGATGTCGAGCCAGGCTGACAGGCGCACCTCATTACACCAGGTTAAGCAAGACAATTTTATTTATAAAGCCTCTTTCATACAGAGAGGTAGATTCCAGGTGCTGTTCAAGGACAGCTGGATCAGAGAAAAGTTGAATAGAGAGAAACTGGCCCTGTTTTTTGCTTCTACATAAATGGAATCCATTCAAAAAGTACTTCCTTGGCCCAGACTCAATGTGCCGACGTTTGGTTGAGTAGTTTTTTTTCATAATCCTTAAAACAGGCAAACAAAACAAACAGCAATGAAATCCCCAAAACTTAGTAGAAGCCGTATTTTAATCACCAGATCTGACATTTTTATTTGGATATGCACCAATACACCCACACATCGCAGACCGCCTGAAGATGCCAGAATTCCTTTCCTAAGATCAATGAAATTCTCTCTTAGAAATCAGTTGAAAAGTGATTGACTAATAAACACAACCTCTTTGGAGGAGGTAATAACCTGAGAGGTCAGAGGTGAAACCTACAACCAATAAACCATGACCTGCGCGACTGAGAATCTTAAGAGATAACCAACCTATAGGGACTTCATGGGTTACAAAACAGTTTTACTAAAATGGCAGATTAAAAAAAAGGGTTTAATGAGAGCAACTTATACTCAACCATAAAGTAGCTGTGCTGGCACAAAAGATGAATAATGAGCTAGATTCACTTAAATCCTCTTTAGCGCTTCAAGAGTTTGGTGTTAATGTAGAAAAATCTCTGTACAAAGAGTCTGCAACACAACATTGAATATAAATGTATACAAACTATACAACATAGTTTTCCTAAGGGTTGTCATCAGTGTGATATTTCATCCTATCTGTGATTTGCAGCAGCACTGGTTCCTGGCTGTTCCTGCAGCAGCGACAGGCCGATATTAAAGCTGCTAAATTTTGGTGGCAGATGGCAAAACTGTGTGCTCTCCCATGGGGGGGGCAGCCAGCCGGCCTCTCTTCGCCACTGTGATGAGGGTGAGCGGCGCTGCCACTTTATGTGCATTGAAATTAATAAAGGGGACATTTCTGCTGCTTCGTATTGTACAAGTATTGTAAAATAAAGAACATTGTGAATTTACGTCACCATATTGAACCACTTCGCTAGCCTCGATAGGGTTTACTTGTAAATCCTTGTTATGGTTTAAAGTGCAGTATCGTTCACTTGTACGCAGTATCAAGTGTTTCTTTAGGGGGATTTGAACTTTTATACTTGATTCTACTGACTCCGCTTGAACAAAGGTGCTTCAAGTTTGAAAATTCATCATTCTTTGCTCTCATAGACAAAACCTCAGAAAAGGCAGCTCGTGTGCTCACTTATTTCTAAGAGTCCATCCTTGGCCCATCGAGCCCTCATCTTATTTGTTACGATTGAAGAAGGCTGTGTGGTGATTTCAAGCCTGTATGTATTTCAAATGAAACCAAAGAACCCTCATAAATAATGTAGAAAAACCTGAAGACCTAACACCAAAACAAATGCACATGGCTGAGGTAGCTAGGCAACAGGCTCTTTAGCCATGGCGCGAAGGTAAGAGAGAAAATCCCGAAGCCATTTACTGTAGGTCTCAGCCGGAGCCTTATTAGCTGCAGTCGTCTGGAGGAGCCGATGAAAAATATTGCACAGCCGAGCAGTTTGTTTACTGGAATGTGGGCGAACTCTCGCAGAATATGAATGCAAATGAACAATGGGACCATGACATGCACCAAAGTGATTCACCATAACAACATGGATGGCATAAACAAGCCCTGGAGTTTGGTAATGTGAGAGGGAGATGCGTATAATAATTTAACGAGAGCAAAATAGCAACATGTCCAATGAAAGCTGCAGTCGTAACAGTAAGACGTGTGGTGTAGTGTCTAATTAAAGAGAACAAATACATCACTACAGCCCAATTTACTTGGATAAAAATACTAATATTTTGCTTTAGCTAGTTTGACAAAAGATGGAATTATTTTCTCTTGTCATTTTGAATATGTTGCATGGAATTTGTCATAGTCATCAGGTAATATTTCTTTCGGACAGATTAACACATCGCACTGAATTGGCGTATTAAGGCCATTACACGCTGAGCCAAAATAATATGTTGCTGTCCAAATTTATAATAATGAGGAAACACAAGTGATTTCAGCCCAGAATATGTTGTGTTGAGAAGAAGTGAAACTAAAGGCTGAACGCTGCTATTAAGGATAGAGTGGAGACTTACTGGGCAGATGAGGGCTCCAGCAGGCGAAATGAGGGCAAAGTGGAAATGGTGGTCTGCCGGATGGGGCTGGATGGGGGAGTGAGCTGTGAGCAGGTCGGGTTAGATGACTGGGCCAGCAGGCAGGAGAATGAACCGCGGTAAAGCCAGCACTGTGTAGTTTTGACTGTGTTTCTCAAAGTGCATGCTGGCTTCATACTGCAGTGAGTTAGAGCCGGGGAGCAGACTCGGCGAGGCGGGGGGTTAAGGGGGAGTGCAGCTGGAGACCCGGTGGAGACTAGCTGCTCGTGGGGAGATGTGCTGAGTGGTGAGCGTGGCAGACAGAGACGAGCAGAGAAACAAGGAAATGCCATCGTAAAAACTCAAGAATGGTTACTCCCAGACAAGAATAAAAAAATATCTCATCAAAACCCCATAAATCTGAAACTTTAATCTCTTTTCTCACTTATATGTGACTTTGTAATCTTAGAGAACATTCAAGTGAGTGTCAATGTGAAAGATTTTCCAATTTTGGAATAAACATGCTTAATATATGTCTTTTTATGTCTTTGCCACTATTACATATGAGTTAGCAGCCACCTTGCAGTCAAAATGACACATTCCCCCAATTGTCTCACGACAGCTGACTAGCGTGGTATCAGCTCAGACTAATTACTTGTCCTACAAATCATAATTTGTTTTTGCTGAAGATTCCTCTCACTGCCATGCAAAATAAGGCCAAAGGTAATCCCATTGATTAGTGTCATGTGAACTCAGCACCTTTCAACAATGAGGTGAGCGTGCCGTCCCATTAAATTAATTAATTACCTTTTGCCATTGGGGAACCATATAAATTTGTAAAAATGTGCCTGGGCCAGGCAAGGTTAATTGGGCATTTAGCTCTCCGAGCTCCCCTCAGCACCCAGGAGGAGTCTGTCCCTAAAACAGAAGCAGGCCCTTAATAAAAAGTAGCACAATGACCCCTCCAATAGACAATAGCAGGTTCCTCGTCGTTGACCCCGTCCAACGTAAAGCAGATGAATGGAGAGCACATGAATTTGTCAACATAAGTTTACTCCATTCCACTACAATCGCTAGAAAGTAGCAGGGGAATGCTAGAAAGGTGTTCCTGGCTTGTGTTTTGAAACTGTGATCATGGTGCTTGTGTGTGTGTGTCTGTGTGTGTGTGTGTGACAGAGAGTGTGTGTGTGTGTGTCTCCCCCATGACAGAGACAGATGGAGTGGGATTTACTAGAGGAAGCAGTTTATAGAATATTGTCAGGGGAGAGTAGGCAGTTTCTGAAATACAGCTTTCAAGTCACAGCCATCAATCTCACCAGTGCCTGTCTAGATCAAGCAGGCTGGAGAGCTAGTTTGTTAGTGTTCACAAAAGACGAGCGTGTTTGTGCGACGCTACGCCGAGGCCTCGGAGACACAACAGCCGCCAGCCGCTTCTCGCAGAGAGCGAAGTCGTAAAGGTGAAGCTGTCGGTCATCGCTATGTAAATAAATTGCCCCATTCTGTCAATCAGCCGGGGAAAGTAGGTCAGTGAGACTGGGGGCCCTGTGTTAATGAACGGCCTGTTAGGACTGCTGTGTACATTGGGGACTTGCAACATTTTAAACTACTCTGATCTTTTGATTCCATTTGAATCCAATTATCCTTTTAAATACAAAAAATGCCTACACTGAAACTGGTGTTTTTTTAAGGTCTAGACCTAAATATGTTATGATTTGTCAGTTAAAAATGAACTTTTACCATTTCCAAGGACAAGGCCTGAATTTGTATTCACGCCAACCTGCAATGCGAAGATACTGGAAATGCCGCCTGTGTCTCTATTTCTTTACCACCAATGAGCTGTTAGTAGATTAAAGCAGAGTCCAATATAAAACAGGGACGGTGTTCTCTTCCAATAAACCCGAAGGTTTCAGATTCCATTACCACCATGGCTGTTTGTGTTCCTGTACTGTCCCGCCTATGTCAGGTCCCTTGGATCAACCTCCAAATCTAATTGGACCATATGGCAAGCGAGGCTGCGACTATAGACGTTACACAGGAAACAAATGTTCTGAGGAATGTCTGAAATAAACGTATAGTCTCATTCAGTGACCTTAATAGTCCCGGCGCTGTGTGCTTATAGAGTTGTCCAACTCAAACAAAATATATTTTCAAGCAGCAACGCAGAAGGTTCCAGGAACACTTTGAAAATGAGAGAGAAATAATGTATTTTGACAGAGCGAGCGGGTGAATTCATAATACAGGTTAAAAAAAGACAATTCTGGAGAGAAATTTAACTTCAGAGTTCAGAACATGGAAAGACATCGTGTTCAAATACCAGTTCGACCCTCACTGCAGTCACATCGCCACAATTGCAACCAGAGCTTTACATACGGAGCTAATTATCAGCCAGCCTGTGACTATTCAGGTTTAAAGCACGGGGGTTCTTTCATGCTTACTTTCTCAAACCTAAATCCCGAAAAGGGGGAGCAGCACGAATCTCCCACAGGAAAGAAGAGGGTGAACAGTGTGAGTCCAATTACACTTCTGCTGAAAACGCGAGGCGGTTCAGGTTAACATCTGTGACCTCGCAACCAGAAGAATGGAATCTCACACTGAAATGTGATGCTTGAATTTACCACAGTTGCAAATGTGTCAGCACCTTCCAGCAACCAGGACCCCATTTAGAATCCACTGGGATGCATAACTAGATGTGAGATGAGGAGATCACAGCAGCATTTCTTTGGAGACTTTGTGGGGTGAAAGGAGACATATTACGCTCCTATCCAGGTTCAACATTTTAATTTGGGTTATTACTTGAAATGGGTTTAAATGCTCCAATGCTCAAAAACATGTCGCCTTTCTCTGCTGCAGCTCCTCTTTTCAGCCTTTGTCTGAAACACCTGTCTCTTTAAGGCCCCCTCCCATTAGAGCTCAGTGTGCTCTGATTGGCCAGCTGCCCTTCTCTGTTGTGATTGGCCAATGATTTTCAGTGCATTTAGGATATGTTTGCCTACACATGTGGGGCATTTCCTTGGAGGCATCGCCTGGACTATAATGCTGAGGCGTTTAAGTGGCCTCAGTAGCAGTGTTTGTTTGACGTAAATATCTGGAATGGTATTCAATGGCAACAGTCAATTCATGGAAATTATTAAATACAAATTCATATTTGTATTTGTATCATCACAAATTCTACACAGTTATGAATATCGAATCAGATTTTTAATCAGGATCCATGAACTATTCACCAAGTAATCAATTGAAGAAAATAAAAAAATATTCCTGGATCCACCCTCTGCTCCAGATCCGCACCAACGTTTAATGAGTCCTTCCCCGACCCATACCACATCCCTCCACTAGGTTTCGTTGTAATCTGTCTTTTACTCTTTTGCGTAATCTTGATACAAACAAACAACCAAACAAACAATTAGACAGGGTTGAAAACATGACACCCTCCGTAGAGGGAAACTCAAACAGATATCATGTCTTCTTCAATTTTTTTGTGCCCCTGTCGGTCTCATGTCTTTGTATTTTTGTTTTTTAATTGTCATGGTAGTCTGATTTATTGTGTTGCTGTGCTATTCTGCGCTTTGATCCATTATTTCACGTTGTCGTTGCACATTTTTGTGACTTTGCCCTGCACCTGGGGGCCGCCATAAATAACACCGCGGCTGAACCCGTTAAAAAAACATCATAATATCGAGACAGATCGACAAACCACATTAGTTCTCACCATACACGGCACTCTCTTCAGGTGTTTTGAAGTCAGTCCTCTCTAGCTGCGAGCCATGTGACAACATTTTGCACCTAAAATACTTTTTTTGCTGTAATCTCTGTCGCGCTTGTCACAGGATTCGTCGTGTGGAATGCCCCGAACATCCGCTGCCGCACATTTCTGTCATCCACAGCTGTTAACAAGATTCCAGAATAACAACAGCCTTGAGGTGTTTACGGTGCAGTGTCTTCAATTATCAGGAGAGCTACCTGCCAGGTTGTGTCTAATTCCTTGCAAGGCGAGAGTGTACACTAACAAGTGTGTTTATTCCTGTCAGCTATTTTCCTGCCCAGAGGAGAGCACAAACTCAACAGTAAGTTCACCTTTTCCTCGTTAATGGGATTTATTTATTTGACATTTATTTAACCCAGGCTGGATCGTGTCCCCCCGCTTATCCGTTATCCTCAAGTTGCGTGTTTTCTTTGTCCCACTTTTCATCATTCTAGTCTGCTCCCCCGCCGTCTGGAGGCTCTGGGATTTATGAACTTTAAGAAATATGTCTCTTTTACTTTTTGTTTCTTATTTTTTCTATGCTTCAAAACATAATCAGTTCCTGTGAACCAGAGGGAATGCAAGGTTGCGAAGGAATCAGTATCTGATTCTGCACTTCCCCCACAAATTTCATTGCACTGCCATACTTTTGTTATTTCTCTCTTAAGTGCCTTGACGAACATTGTTGCCACCTTTTCCTGATGAAATGAGTCACAGAGTACGAACCCTGTGACAAACTTCTATTGGATTCAGTGTCTTTTGATGGGAGGCGTTTGTCTCCTCCACAGCTGCACGGCTCCTGTGCTGCACTGCTTCAGGTGTCGGTGACAAAGCTTCAGTCCCGGCCCCATGGAGATGTGCACCTAGGATGCCAGTTTAAGCACGATAATACAAAGTAAATGTCAAATTGAAGAAGCAGCTTTATCAACATTGTTATAAAAAAACAATTCCGTGTCATGGAGATTTTTTTTGTGTCATTTTGTTGCTTTTTACTTTTAAAGGTGGACGTTGCTATTTTTGAATGGCCCATCAAATACTTTGGGTTAAATTGTACGTTTATTTAAATAGAAAAAAAGTCTATGTCTATTGTTTATATAGCACATGAGCCAGAAACCAATCCATAGGAGCTAGCAAATATGTGAGCCAGCATTATATAAGACTAATAAACCTGTTAGTTTAACAAATAGGAATCTAAAGTAGACTAATAACCACAGTTTATCAATTGCGTATTCAGGAGTCAAATTATTCTAAAAGTCAATACAATACATAGTTTCACTTTCGCCTGGGAGGTGTATTCTCCTGAGACCTTTCATTACTTTCACAAAACAAAAGCCTGAAGTATTAGAAATGTAAGTGTTTCTTTACATGAATATATTTAAATGGAGAACATTTAAAACTGCAGGCACAGGGATAAAGTGTGGGTGGCTACTTAATGTAGGCAACTAACCTATGGTCCATGTAGTGCAGAAGATTATTATAAAGCAAAACTACCAGAGGGAAAACTAGCCGCATATGTTTTACCATGACCTGCTAACTCCTATTTTATTATTGTTTCAATACAGTATATTAGTATATATCACCAAAATGTTTAGAAATTCAGTTACCATGACTTCAGACCTATCATATCTATTTAATCATACAATGTGTAACTTTGGCCACTAGGAGTCTCCCAATCAAATCCATAACAAAACGCAATTAGCTGATGTTGTTGTGATTGTCGTTGGAAATCTACACAATGTGACTAATTGGCAGATACCAATGAATAACAATGATCCATTACGAGTGATCAATACAAACAGGGGAAGGGAAAAACAGCTAACTGGCTAACCAGCTAGCAGTGTGATTTTCAATTGTCACATGTCGTTTGCCCCGGAGGTTATAGCAGAGACAGACAAAGCTACAGGTGAAGCGGATATGACACAATCGATCAAACCAAAATTAAATGTCCTGTTATCTTGAATAAAGTTGGATTAGAATATTATTAAAACATTTTGGATTGATGTAAATAAACAAGTCTACAAATGATACAACATTGTTTATTTGAGACATTTTAATAAAGAGTTACATATCATGTCTTTATGTATGGTTACAAAATAATGATGAGTAATATATTACAAGTGAAAACCTTGTAGCTGTTCATCAATAAATCAATGAATCAGTGAGGTAAGTCATTCACTATATGGATTTATATGAACAAATTCAGAAATCCTCAGAGAGTCAGCGGGAAACCTAAAGATGCTTCAGGGTTCACAATCTGGTAATTAATCAACCATTACATGGTAGATGCATCGTCCATGTGTGCTCATGCACATAATTGACAATATGGGATGTTTTAAGCATGAGCCTCACAAGTACGTGTTGCAGTACAGACACACAAGGCTTGTTTTTCCATCCCTTACTGCACACTGTGTGCTCCTCTTCCTTTTGTCTCTCTGTGTGGAGCTCGGTCCTGGCCCTTGTGTGTCTCTCATCAATCCGGCAGAAGCTGGTGTTTGAGGATGGTGCTGGTGCCTTTGAACGAGAGGCATCACTATAGCCTCCTCTTGCTCCTCCAGGAAAATCCTGCCGGTGAATGTCTTCTTCTGATTCGAGTATGGTTTCGCCTCCTTCCACACTACAAAGGCTTTGTGGGGTGACACATCGAGGCTGTCGGAAAAAAACACACACCACCGAGGGGTGTGTGCCTGCAACAATCAATCAGTGAAGTACTGAATACATACAAGGTTCATGGCTTTTCTAGTAATGTGAAATATTATGTCTGAGAAACATCTTCATCCATCAGATGTAAAAATGTATGTTTTTCAGTGGACTCATTATATTACACATTGTTTCTCATCCGGTGTGAATAAGAATGCTATGCAAAAACAACATATGAATGTTAAGGTATAAAAATAAGTTTACGTCGTCAGCTCCAGGACAGCTTCTCCTCCCCCTTGGTCTCAATGTGTCTTCTCAGCAGGGTCCTCATCTGAAGGACAGTTTTCTCCTTGAACGTGACCTGAGATAAAACCAGAGCTCTGCTCTTTGCGGTTGGCATAGAACAGGAGGAAGTTTGGACTTTTACTCTCCCTTCCATAGCCATTTTAATTTGCCTTGGCCAAAGACAATGTCACATGTGACACTGTGCCCCGAGAAACTTGCTGTCATGTCCAGGACCAAAGTCTTGGCATGCAGAGCTGGTCCTGGTTTCACATGCTGCCCCCAGTTCCCAGGTTTACTTGGCATACAATACATGGCATATACTACACTGAAATGGAGCAGATGTTCATCCAGTGAAACATCTGGACTGGGATTACTTTATAAATGTGGGAAGGGCCAACGCTTTCACAGGCAGGGACTCCCATTCATGGCTAACACACACAGAGGGAGTGTGACTTAATTCACTGCTCAACCCATCGTTATTCCACTGCATCTTTATATAGAAAAGTTTTTTGCTGCTATATTAAGGTTAAAAATTTCGTATATAAAAATAAATATACTGAAAACAACATGAACAATAAACAGGCCGACACATCTTATGGACAGTGTTATTCCATGGACTGACGTTGGTTGTGTAGTTGTGCAAACACCCTGATGTTTTTTGTTTCCCAAAGCAACCAAAGGTTATCCCAGCACATTTCCTCACCGTTATTAAACTGTGAATCTTCTGAATATTTGAATAGAAATGATATTTTTTAAAGAAACTGAAAAGATTGCAAACCTTGGCCACAGTTCAAATTATTTGCAGAACAGAAATAATAACTTTTCCAGGAGCATTTTCACATGTGCAGCTGAATCTCTGAATAGAGATACTTTATTTTGAGTTTGTGTTTCCGTCCTTTAAACAGGATCATGTCAAGGTTTGTGTTCACTGTTCTCTTTCCACCCTTTTGTTCTTGGACCGGGGATGTTTGTCACTGGCTTCTTTGCTTCTATGTTAAGTTGTGCTCGACTGAAAACTATGGCAATTCTATCTATGAAGGTCATGTCTATAAGGTATTACAATAACATTTATATATGATATTCCATTCTATAATTGCATCCCTGCATATGTTTTTGCCAATCACTTGTCTGTATGTGAGGAAGCTACTTGAAGAACTGCTTTCCTTTTACTGTAGTTAAAAGCTTCACCTCAATTATTTTTTTTTCAAATCACAGCCTGGGATGACAGGACTATATTTTCCTTTGAAAAGAAAGGAGCTCTGGGGAACTAAGCGGCAACTTCTGTCAATCAAGTCATACATTTTACCCTTTTGTTCGTTCCTCCATCATCCTAAATGTAATATTTTTAAGACCCTACAGTATTCTACCAAAATGTTGCACGCCAGGTGCACATGACAAACTCTGTGTACCCTGCACCATATATGTGAAAAAATGGTGCAGTAACAGTAAGAATCATGTTTACATGATTAGCCTATATCAGCTAACAATTAGCACATATCCTGTACGATTTGTTTGAATATACGCATTAAGTATTTTAGTTAATGGCTGCATAGAACCATGCAGATCAGGGTCAGGAGCTTCAGTGAATGTTCAAATAGGTGATCTCAGTCATCTTTAACTGTTGTATAATCGGTCTAGTACTTCTGAAAGTTCTGATCTCGTGGGATTTTCATCAATAACAGCCTCTAGAGTTTACTCACAGTGGTGTAAAGAACAAAAGAACATCCATGGAAACGCTTTGTTGATGAAAGAATTCATAGGAGGATTGCCGGGCGGTTGGAGCTGTCAGGAAGCCTTTGGTAACCTCAGATAACCGCTCTTAATAACTGTGGTGCGCAGACGAGCATCTCAGAATGGGTTTTTGCAAACCTTGAAGTGTGCGATGTACAACAGCAGGTTCTGCTCCCGTCGAGCAGCTGAGAGCAGAAATCTGAGGCCGCGGTGCAAGCAGGCTCACCAAAACTGATGACACTCGATCTCTGCTGAGGCAAGCAGATGGTCAGGTCAGAATGTGGCATCAACAGCACGAATCCATGAACTCAGCCTGCCTCGTGTCAACAGTCCAGGCTGCTGGTGGTGGTGTAATGGTGTGGGGGAATGTTTTCTTGGCGAACTTCACGGCCCCTTCATACCAATCAATCATTGTTTGAATGCCAAAGTCTATCAGAGCGTTGTTGCTGACCATGTGTATCTCTTTATGGCAACAATTTACCAGCTTCTAGTGAATCCTTCCAGTGTTCTAATCAAACTAAAGTCAGATCAGAGTGGTTTCAGGAACATGAAAGCTGAACCAGTGTTTCTCGACCTCCCATGTGACCAGATCTGAGTCCAGAAAAACACTCTGGAGATCCAGCTGAAGGGGGGATTAAAAGCTTTAATATGCAGCTGACAAATCTGCAGAAATGATAAAAAATAATAGCATTCAGGTTTTTGATGTAGACATTTTAAAAAGTTACTCAAACTGATTGTGCTAAAACAAGGGAGCAGGTGGCGCCCATGGGTTCAGTGCGTGACTGGGGTTCCTCTGGCTTCTCCAGTCATTCCAAGCAACACGACTGGTAACGTTCACTGGTGTGAGGCCATGTGAAGGAGCATGCTCTCGAGTTTGCATTAGGGGCTCCGAGCGAGGGCTGAGACCAAAACAGATTTCTGTTTTGGTCTCAAATGTAGTGAGTTCATGCAGGGGTTCACTGAGAGGCTGACATGCAATATTTAAAAGTCTGCTTCCCTGTGCATATGACCAAATTCTCAATGGCTGATCAGGGACAGGGCAGTTAGCAGCTATGCTAACATAAGCTATGTTAAGTGGGATAGCATTATTTAAAAAAAAAGTGCACTATTTTATTTATATTCATGTGGCAGTTGATCTTGCCACGGGGCTCTCACCCACATAGCCAAAGATAAACATATTGGTTTTAAACATATGTATTTGTCCAAAACATAAACTTCAAACATTAACTTAAACTTCTCTGAGCTTTTCCAGCTTAGCAGCTAGCTCCGAGTCCTCTGGTCTCGGCAGTGTCAGAGTTCTAGAGTCCTGTCGAGGCAGCTCAGATGCTGCTCTTTTAAGCTTGAGGACCAATCAGCTAACAGCTCTCACCTGTGCGGTGACGGGGGACACAGGACCGGGGCTGCAAGCGTCGGCCTCTCCCGTGACGGGGGACATGGGCTGCAGGGGACGCTGACATCACCGCCAGCCTTGGTACAGGGACACGTCAACGTCACAGCCGACGCATCTCCCAGAGCCACGCCCTGCGTTGAGCGAGGGCGCGGGATCGTGGGCTTCTGCAGAGCAGTGCGAGGACGCGGAAGTGGAGCCCCACTCGCGGTCACAATTCATTATTTCCATGGCTTTTACATTTTTTAATAATTCCATTCATTCATCCATTATCTATACCGATTATTCTTTGAGGGTTTCGCGGGAGCAGCTTTGACCAATCACAGCTGACATCGGACGAGAGGCAGGTACATGCTGGACAGGTCCCCAGCATACTGCAGGGCCAATATAAAGAGACAAACCACCATTCACCCTCATTCACACCTGTGCTCAGTTTAGAGGCTCTGCATGTCTTCGGAGTGGAGGAGGGGGCCAGAGTAGATAGAGAACTGGGAACCCTCCTGCTGTGAGGCGACAGTTCCACCCAACCTGACCAATTACCCATGTACTCAATTTGTCGGTCCTAGTATTGGGAGACAAATACCTAAATGGACACACAAGACAAAACTAAGACTAAACTAGGGGGTAGTACAAAATGTAAAAATGGAGACTTGACTATTTCAAATGGAAAGCCTCTTAAAAGATGACATATGATGGCACGCACTGACTTTCTGTACAATCATTAAAGTTTGTTTTTTCAGGCTTAAGTCAATTCACTTTTGTATGTAATAAAATAGATAATTTTAAAAACAAATGCTAAATATGATGTAATATGTGTAATGTGTGTTAGACTGAAATATCTGTACTTGTGTGTAATACAGGGCTGTTTGTTATTTGTCCACAACCATCCAGCATTAAAACGTCACCATACCTTGTATCATCACAGATTTACAATCAATAAATGTCTCCTGGAAGATTGATTAACTATTTAAAGAAATGGCAATGATTTGACAGATTCCCTAAACGTCTGTATCTGAATTTATATTTTTTTGCAATGTCCTCTTTGTCAAATTGATGCTTTAAATAATACATTCAAATTAATGTTGCAACAATTCTTGTGTATTCTGACTTTATTCGACTTGCTGCTGCAGCCGTCAGTGGCTTATATCTCTCAAACTTCAATATGGGCCCATGTTTGAATTTAAGATTATAAAAAGATTCTACTCTGAGGCCTGTGCCAGCTCTGCTTTTCACCAATAAAGACAAAAACAGAAAAATGACTAAGTGGGTGAAAAGATAAAGAGAAACGATGCGTCTGTGTGCTACCAAATCTTGTGGTGATGAATGCCACAGACTAACTGGATTTGAATCTTTGAGCACAGGCGCTGGTTCTTTCATCGCAGCAAACAATAAATTGTGAAGCTACGAAAATAAGTGGTTGGCCATGGGTATTATCTCTGTTATCAGCAAATGTCAGAGACAGGAGAAAACCCACGGTGAGAATATTAAACAGCACCAGAGACTTTTTGTTGTACTTTGATAATGGAAGGACACTAATATTAGTTGGTTCCTAGCATTTGGAAAATACTCTACACAGAATATGTAATAGAGCCTGACCCATACCTATCAGTATCTGTGTTTATGTTAGCCAATACGCAACCATATAACATTTTCCAATGCAGAAAAGATGCACTTTTAAGTTCATATTTTCTATGGTGTATAATGTAAAGTTTTCTTTTTTTTTAACAGTTATTTATAATAATGTTGATCGACCAATTGTAAAATATCAATCGTCAGTTACCTTTCTTTGTCTGAATGGTTTAATTTTAGGAATTATCTTAGGAATCATTGGCTTTTTTTATGTATATGATAATATACAATAATATATTTAATAAACTAAATCCAAATTTTTCACCCCTCAATATCGGTATTGGCATCATCGGTCGGGCTCTAGAATGTATTGTGCTCCATAGATGTGTCGTTTCTAGAATTGGAAACGGTAAAAACAAGCCTTGCTCTTCTTATTAAATATAGCATTTTAATGAGAAATAGATTATTATATGAAACATTCATTTGAAATAAGCTGATATAATGATCCCAACAGAACAGCAAAAAGGTACATAGGCAAGGTAATAGGTGTAAAAATCTTCAGACATAGTCATGGATACATGTAAGCAACACTGTGGTAGCATAACGCCATACAAGTAAATGTGCTTGTTTTATGGACCTTGTAAGTGGCTCAAAACTAAATTGTAATGTACAGCATGTTCCGACATTATAAAAACAGTCATAAATTGTCATGAGTCTAATTACATACATAAGACATGAGTGCCCTGTTCCTTGTGCTCATGTACTCAGACGGAGGGCTTTTTTTTTTGAAGTAGTCTTTGTATTCCCTTTCAATACTTTTATATTTTATAATGTTGTTACCGTAGCAGAGTGTCATTACTGTAACAGAGTTCATATTTACACATGTATTGTACAACAGGGGACAAAAAGGATCCACCGGTATTACCACAAGTCATTCTCTGTTTCCCGTCTGGTGGCTGAAATCCCCACATGCACAAACCTCCTGGAAGCTCAGACCTCAGGAGGAGATGAAACGTGTGTATTTGATCGTGTACAGTCTGGAACTCTGAAGCTAATCGAGTGTTGCTCCTCTGCGGAACATCAAAATGTTTTCTCCAGCTTTAAACATGTTAAAGGGATTGATAACAGGCACTTTAATAATAATATTAAGAATGATAATAATAATAATAATAGCAATCGTGTCATTATTATCACTATTACAACATGGTAACAATTCATTTGGATTCTCCAATGTGTTTGCTGAACTATCATTTCCCCTGTTTACTGCGTTTGTATTGACTGTAGGATAATGGCCATCTCGGGCTTAGCATCAATATGTCAAAATTAGCTCGGCATCCGCTAAAACAAATCCATTCGCAGATACTGTTGGCATGCAAATGTCCGTGGTAATGCAATGGATGCTGACATATTTTAAGTGATCAATGGCACAGAAGGAAGATAATGGCCTTCGAAATTCAGCACAGAGCCTGATAACCTCCAACGCTATAGCGAGTCTAGCTGTTGCCACCGTGTTTGCCCTGCAGGGAAGCTGGTGTTTGGGCAGCGGCAGAATGTGAGTCAGCGACCGGAGCTGCCGTCTACACCCGAGCAGATGCACCGGTCACGAGACAGTACATTTAACGACGCTATGCCCCGGCCCGGACGCGCCTCGGAGCAGGGCTGTCATCATTTGCACACTGAAAGCACCGGTAGAGATATTGAGCCATTAACAAAGACTGAAGAAAGTACTGTGAACTGTGAGATCAACCTAAAAACATGGAGCTGAGCCCTACAAGCTGAGCGTTAGTGTGTTCCGAACTGGCCGCCACATACTCTACGTGCTAACATATACTACATACTACATAGATAATTGAAATTTGGCTGAATACCCAATCACCAGAAATTCCAGGACCGCTGCAATGTCTCTCTTGAATCATTGCTCTACCCATTTACGGTGTTATTTCAAGAACTTTTCAGTTTCATTGTTTGACCCGCCCACGTTTATGTCCCCATCGGAACTGGTTGTTTCCAGATATTTTACGGGCCTCTGCTTACAGCTAACCTCACAAGTTATTTAATCACAAAATAAAAAGGACTAGTACAGCTTTTTAAACATACAACAAAGTTCAACAAAATAATATCAAGGCAACCAACCAAACTAAAGGTACATCAAGGGACGCAAGACATATGGAATCAATGGGTTATAAATACTACTCTAAAAGCTTGCACCTGCAGCTTTTATAGTAGGGAGGTTTTTCAGAGTTTGGGTGACACAGCGGCAACAGACGGTTGCCTCTTTATTTTTATGTTTCAACGCCAGAACAGCTACGACATGGGGGGGACCTTGCCTTTCTTGTTGTGGACAAATATGCAATTAATAAAGTGGACCTACAAAAAGGTCACCAGTAAAAGCACTGTTTCAGCATCTGATTAACCAAATAAAGTGGGACTTGAAGTACTAACGATACACAAAAAGGTTTTACAACCCCTCAGTTTTAGTTGTTGCATAAATTAAATTAAATATTAGTTCCAACAGGGTTGTAGAAGTCTCCACGGATGCATTAAATCACATCCTGTCAAGTTCATCTGGTAACTGTGATGGTCTAACCCTTCCCTACAGTATTGTCCTCATAATGAATCCAATGGCGTATTAACACAGTTTGTTCCAGTTGGTAATCAACAGACTTTGTAATTTAAAATAAGTTGGTTTACCTGTAGGAATTGTTTGCAGTATCTTTCAAGGCCTAATTAACTTCCATTGCTGCAGGAACCTAGTAATTTAAAAAATGTGTTATCCTTGAAAAAGGCTGTTTTTCATCAATTTACATGAACTTGCAGCTTTTGGGAATTTTTCTTTCTTCTTTTTTTTTGCTTTGGCCAATTTACTGCTTACTGCGTTTAAGGTTATTCACTGGAGACTAACTGCTTAAAGCTTTTTAATGAAAACTGAGGTGTTATTAAACGTTTATTTGATAGTAGTGTAGTAGGTTTTCAAATTTCAAATTTGATGCTTCAAAATGATAAACGTTGCAGCTTTGCTGATGTTTTCACCAACATGCAGAAGAAACTTTGACATCTAGATAGAGAAACAAACATTTTTACACATGGGCATGAAAAGCTTACATATTAATCACTGCCAAAAAGGTATTTTAAGCTTTAATATAAGCATTTATATATATTTTTTTCCCCCTGTGACACATTCAATGGCTTTCAAAACAATTTGCATCCAGCATTATGTTCCCTCTCTTTTCATCTGTCTTTTTGTTGGATGGAATCAAGTGAGAGAATAAAATAAAAACATATAAATGGAACATCTTTTTCCATGTAGGTACTAAGTGAGCCATGGATGAGCTTCATGTTGTATGTCTACCTCAGGGAAGTGTATGGCTTTAAGTTGTCTTGCAAATGTGCCTGAACAATGAATGTTTACATTTTGCTCTTGGTGCTGGAAAGCTCCACGAATCAGCAGTCACAACATGTACATTTTGCAAAGCTGTACAAAATAGCATTGATTGTTAAATCTTCAGACCACAATATTGCACTCACGCACCAGGAGGTACTGCCTTGTGAAAAAACACAGCTGGAATTTCAAACACGGGAAGAAGCGATCCAAATGCGAGATTCAGCTCAGACTGGAGTCAATCTCAAATGACACATTCAATTAACGAACAGCAATAAGCATCAAGCCAAAAAAAGGTATGCGCACACTTGCACACTCACATACGCAAACATTCACCCACATATATATGTATATATAAACAGCTGGCTTTTTGTTATTTGACATGACTATCCATTACTGCCCTGCTGTGTGCCTTATGTGTCAGAACAATGACGGAGTGGCCTCATAACTCACAAAGAGCAATGCAGACGCACTGTGGGTTTGAGATGTAATAAAGAGTCTATAATTAATTTGTTGACTACTTACTCACTAGGGCTATTTAATCCTTACAATGTATATAAACATCTTTGATATTAAACTGTCGGAAATATTTTGCACATTAGCTGAAATAAAAGGATATCTGGACTGCCCTTTGTGTTATGTCATTATTCCTTTAAAAATGTTAAATGTTTTTTTCTTCTTTTTTTTGTTCCCCCAGTTAAGAATGGCAGTTTCAGATATAACCTTTGATCCCTCAGACTAAAATCAAGGCCTCTTTTTCACCAGTACATACATTTTTATATTTCTTTTTTCTCTCTCGCTCTTTATAGTTCATTAAGGGAATGACAGACATGCTGGGACAAATATGATACAGTCCTTAGAGTTGTTCCACGAATCTTCTTCATCTTCCTGAAATGCTTTTCATCACTGCCTTTTCCTTTTTTTCTCTTTAAGAATTATGTTTACAAAGTTAATAGTACATCAAAAGGCAGAAAAGGTCCAAAAATGAGAAAATCAAGATTAATATCCCTCCGTAGTTCTTCTGTCGGGCGTTTGTGTGTTGAGCTTGCCGTCCTTCTGTCCATGCCACTGGGTTCAACAGAGTTTCGCAGTCAGGTGATCCGACTGTTTTAGTATTTCTGTGCTGTACATGTCCAAGGCATGATTAACTCGAATCATCTCGCTGTTGTTGAGCTTGAGCCGATGCTTCAGCATACAAGAGAAGAGGTCCAGCTGGGGTTTGCCAGGAGCAGACGGAGGGGCAAGGCGGTTAATCCGATCCCTAATGTCCAGGAGCAGGAGCATGACAGATGAGGATGAGTAGAACTGAGTTCCTTGTGTGTACGACTGGTTGACCTGCTGCACAGCACTGCGGAGCAGGTCGGCATTAAAACGCAGGCTGTAGCCGAAAACTTGGATATCAGATATTTTGATGTAGATCTGCCGTTTGTTCGGGTCGGCGAGATCCACCGGACCCTGGCCCGTGTCGTTGCGTAGACCCGTCGGGATCTTAGCGCGGCTACGCAGGTAGATGTGCACCGTCTCAAAGAAGGTCTTCCACCGGTTGCCCAGCAGGAGAGTCCAGTTGAAGCACTGGGAGTTCTGCAGTCGTACCTTTTCCCAGCGCGGGTAGCCGTGTTCCCCGAAGGGCATGCTCCAGCCCTCCGAGTGACTGCCACTGAATGGGTTGACGTAAACAAAGAACATGGGATCAATGCTGCTATTTCGCATCTGGCAGATCTTCATCGAGAGGCCGATTATCATGTGGAGGTAGTCCATCCGGTTTTTGTTGCTTTTCAGGGTCAGGGACATGCGCTTACGCCACCGGGGGTCAAAGAATGTCTCCAGGCGGATCTCGTTACTGATGAACGTGGTGTGAATGTACAGCCGTGAATCCATCTTCTGCAGCAGGTATTTGAGCTCCAGGTCCTGAAAGTCCAAATCGGTTTCGAAGCTGATGAACTGCTCACTGCGCTCTGAGTCCACGTTCTGGGGCTCACATCGGCCGCGGTACAACTTGTAGCCCTTGTTGCAGGAGCCACATTGCGAGATGTTGGCCAGGCTGCACATAGCACAGCTGTTGTTGCCGCCGATGACACACGGGATGGGTCTCAGGCACAGGGTGACGCCTGTGTGGCACACGCATGTCCTCTGGCTCTCCAGGAAGGTCCCCCAGAACCCGTTCTCATTGCAGTAGAGGAAGGACTGAACCCTGTTGAGCCACTGCATCACAGACCTAGAGAGACACAACAGAAAAAAATACATAAATACATTATTGCTGTTAAACCTCCCATGGCTTACTGGGTTTTTTTCCCCCCAGAAGGTCTTTGATTTTGATTAATTTTAGACACTGTGATGAACGGTTTGTGATGACAGCTAACTTATCACAGTGGAAGCTTGGTTTTAATTGTGTCGTATTATCTCCAAGTGTTAACAAGGTGTCTTAACCACACTGAAATGAATCAACACCGCTGACAAGAGAATGAAAATAAATGACCCGCGTTGTTTACAAGAGGCACAGTTAGATGATAGATAGATGGATAGATTATTAATTAAATCAGATAGATAATTAAAAAAAGTTGTCTTTATTGACCACAGCCATTGTGTTCGTAGAAAAAAAATTAAGCAATCACTTGGAATTAAAAAGAGGTCGAACACCATCCAGCATCAGTATCCTCAAACAACTGCTTCCACTGCAGACGAGCCCTGCAACACGATTAGAGGTATTTGGGATCATTCTTCTGATAGAACTGCTTCAGGTTTGTACTTTTTGGATGTGTGGCCTAAACACAGTCATTCCACAGCGTCTCTATTATCGGTTTAGGTCTGGGCTGCGACAGAAGGACTCTAACAGGTGGATTTTCTTGATGACACTTCCTTCATCCTGACAGTCGTGGTCCTTCAGCATCACGCAGCTTTCATTATGCTTTAACTGACAGAGAGCCACCGCTAACCATGTCTTGTTAGATGTCAGATACCTTAATAACTTGAACTCTGGAATTAATTTCACTTGTACAAGCCCGGAGGCAGCAAAGCAGCCCCGAATCATGGTGGGATGATGTTTTCATACTGGTATGCGGTTCCCTTTTTACCTCTTACCCCTGACATATGGTCCTATTTTTTTCTTTCTGTACAATTCATCAGTCCACAAAACATTTTCCCAGACGCATTTGTGAGTGTGAAATTACTCTGGCAATCATTTTTTTTTTTCTTTTGAAGAAAAGTGGCTGCTAGAATAATGTCCCACCGAGGACACCATACAACCATGTACCATGATTTGCATATCAACAGGGATTGAGTGACTCGGACGAGTGTTCTGCAGAAGCACGGTGGTGGAACATGGCGGACTCTGTGGAGGAGGACTTGCTTCATGATGCAGCTACAAAGGCCTCACTCTGGGGTAATGACATATACAATTCACCCCGGACATTTGAGCCTTGACATTTCTCTGGGTTTCATTTTTTTTTTCTTTCCACACTGAATCCTTCTCCTCTGGGCCTCCCTTAGCTGCACAGTCTCTTGTAGGGGAACAAGCCGCAGAAATATATCATCTCAATTTCGACATCTCAACATCTGCGAGAGGATTTTAAAATTTAAAATTTCCAGCTTCGTTTAAATCAACAGTTTCTTGATCCTGCATTCTGGGATCTCTTCTTTGTGAGACATAATTCACATCAGGCGATTACTTTTCTTTAAACTCAAAATGTAGTAGACCTCTTTGATGAGCCAGACAAACACAAGTCCAATCCGGTTGTATTGGAATGGACTGCCAGTTTACACCTATGTTTTTATAGAGGTTAAGGGAATAGAGGTTCATAGATTTATACCCTAAAGGTTAAATATTCAAAGATTAAGAATGAAACGATCTGTGTGTTATTAGTCACAAACATTGTGTTTGTTTATTATTGGAGCTTATATGTAAATCTAATCATATTGGAAGACACATTAATAAGTAAATGAAGGTCATTTCAAGGGGGTCACTTACTTTTTCATGCGACTGTATTTTAAAAACATCTAGTCGGGATCGTGAACAGGGTAATTTCTCTCCTTCAAGAGAGGAGTTCAGTTATTTCACTCAAGTGGAAGGCATTACTTGTTATTCCTACCATGTCTCCTTATTTCCCCTAAGGCATCTTTTCTTGTCATCCTGACAGTATTGGAACTTCTTTTTCTGACTATAGGAGATTAATTTGGAATCCTGATTTTTTTCAGGGGAGAGGGACGGTCAAGGTCAGCTTGACATGTTAATGAACCTTAGCATTAACTATGATGGATGACGTTGCATTCTCAGTAGGCCACTGAGCCCTCAAGCTACACCCAGAATGAGCCTAGAACAGATCACCTATAGAGGACAATGGAAACACATTGTTTGATCCTGGATTCACAATGTGGGGGGGGAATTAAAGGTGTGCCGTAGATTCCATGATCCCATATTCCCACACATTCACATGACCTGCATATACTTAATAATAACAAGTATGTTTCTTTATTCAACCTCACAAAGCACATTTACAAATAAGTCTTGAATGGCTAGAAATCGTTTGAGTGCTGAAGAATGATGGAAAATAATAAAGATTGAAATAGAATTCCATTAAATATAATTTGGAGCAAATCAGATACAACCCATGGACATGAAATAGCAAACCAACACCAGCAGATGTGTCAGAGCCTTGTGTTCATGGTCACAGGAATAAACATGTGATGAAATTTACTGGGGTATCATGTTTTTCAGTGTAAAACCTGGTCTGAGTGTAGGCTGATTAGAAATCCTTGGTTGGGTCTCGAAAAATATATTGGTTTGGGTTAAAAAAAAGAATGTTCTTCTATTCATGAAAACAAACACGAGTTTAAAGCTGTGGAAATGCAGGCGTCTTTACACAAGGCCAATTGACTTCTTCCTTTGAAGGTAGATTTACAAGAAAACACAAATTTACAAGAATAAACACCTGAAGATCTGAGTCATATAAATACACAAGAAAAGCCACTGTAGTGGACAGTTGAAATGATATTGCTGGTTACATCCATCCACCTAATTGGGATTTACAATTTTCTGTGAGGAACCTTTATATCCCTGAGCTCCGAGATCACCCCGTGTTCCACTCTGTCATGCCCAGCACACAGCGCCCCCTCTCCATAACCAGCTCATCTCCACCCATCTCCAGCTTCACTCAACCCCCTGCCTCGGCAGTCTGCTCCCCAACTCATCCTCCTGCTGGTCGCTCCTCCAACCCCACTCACTGCCCAGCCTCCATCGCCTGCTCTGCTCATTCCCCAGCTGACTGGTCAGCCGTCCAGTCCCACTCACAGCTCAGCCCTCTTTGGCTCCGTCCTACAAAAAACAGGCCATTTGCTCTGTGGCCTCACACTTCGACTGCCAGAACCCTCATCTCTGCAATAAATCTGCTCTGCATTCAGGAGATCGCTAATATATATACTAGGCTAAACTAAGAAGTATTAAATCCTACAGCAAAGTCTTCTAATTTCATCATGTCCCCCACTGCAGGTGTTTCAATTGACAAAAACTGTTTAATTTTTAAGCAAATCTAAGAGAAAAAATAACATGTTCTACTGGTAAATGTTTAATTTTTGAATAGGAGTTTTATTTTATTGCAATAATACACCCATTTCCAGGTGTGTTTTTTTCGATTCACATACACACTGGCATACAAACTAGAATATCAAATGCCACATTAAATATTTCAAGTAGAAATATAATCACTGAACATCTAAACTTTTGCTGCATATTATTTGCAGCATGAATAAATTTGTATCCAGTGATGAATCATTGTTGTTAGATTCTAAAGAATGTAACTTTATATAAAATCATTTCAAGGTGTTATTTATCTCTAAGAGATGAAGGTAAATTTCTCTAATACTCTTTTAGCCATTTCCTTAATTTTGTGTGCTTCATATTTCCAACTCTCTCACTGGCTAAATGTATGTTTATCAAGAGTCGTCACACGTCTCTGTATATTACATCTAATGAATGAGAAACAGTATGGTGGTGATAATAGAATCTAGTTTAATATTTGTCCGAGAGTTTGGTTTCTCTTTCTCTAAATAGCTCAGTGATTAAAGTGTGTATTTTCTCTCTGTGAATACCTGCTTTGAGTGTCCTTTGAGTGCAATTGTCTGTAGAGTTATGTTATTGTCAATGTGGCCTTTTTCCTACACAAGAAAGACTTTATCAGATAGAAAGAGCAACATCTTGGCTGTATGCTTTGGCTTTTGTTTGACATGCACACAAGCCTGAAGTCATCCTTCTGAGGCCAGAAGCATGAGAGTTGGCAAACCGCAAACTATAAACTTTTCCCAGACATGTTTGTTCTTGTGTTCTTGCCGAAGGTCCACGTGATAATTTCAACACTGCAACACAGTCGCCCTCTGATTTCCACCCTTTGTTTGTTCAGTTGCAGACTGGATATATACTGCACCTTTGCGTGGACCTTCTATTTCTAGTGCCTGTTTGCTTCTGTGCACTTGTGTGCCGGTATCTGCTTGCGGCTCCTCCTACGAGAAGAAATGTCTTAATCTCTTGGTGCAGGCCTGTATTTGTGATTTTACTTCACATTGCAGTGCTGCAGTTTGGTCCACAGTGTCTTCAGAGAGATGGCTGGATCCTGTTATCTTTCCCCAGCACGTGTTTGCTGCCCACTACGGCATGAATATAAGATTAGCTACAAAGTAGAAACCTGTCGGGTACACTGGGTTGACTATATACCCTGGTGAAAGATTGAAATCGTAGCACTGCCAACAATAACTTTTACTATTGTTGGGCCAGAGCCCAGCGGGGGGCCCCCAGACACTGGAGCCGAGAGGAACAAAGGGTTGTTAAACTTTGGGCGGGAAAACATCCTCCTGCAGGCTCAAGAATCTCCCCCTGGTGGTGGAAAAATGTCCTGGGGTTTTCCCAGAAACCCCTGCTCAGTTCCAAGCCCCGCCCACTCAGATCCATCTCTGACACTCAATTGGCTTAAAGCCAGCATCATCCTATGACCAACTCCTCAAGGAGGAGGACCTCTCAGGTAGAACAAAACCACTGAGACATCAATAATCGCAGCCATTTTACCCTGCTCTGAAGACAACACCAGGCCCCCTTCGGGGCCTCCCAGCTGATTTAGTTGCTAAAAGGGGGCAACCTTAACTTTTAGTTTATCAGCCATTTCTTTCATTTCTTTTATTTCTTTATTCAGTCGACGTTTTTATTTTCAAAAGGACTTTTGCTCTTTTAACTTGAAAAGACCAAACAGGAAATTGCACGCAGAACAATTTTAGACTGTTCCACTTTCCCCACGGACTTTTCTTTTCCCAACGATCTACAAACGGCTTCCACAGCCGTCCCCTGCAGAAGCGCGAGATTCATTCCGCTGAGGAGCACGAGCTCCACATCCCTGAAGAAGAGACGATGTTTCATCCCGTAGAGGAGCAAGACGAATCCGTTCCTATTCGGCCCAGCCGACGCCGCTGCAACCAAGGAACCAGCGCCACCGAGCTTGAGAGGCCACGATCATTCACTGGACTTCTGGAAAATCCGCGCGCCACGCGCAAGCAACACCGCGAAGGTCACAGTAAGAGGCTTTATTGTCTGGGCAGATGTTAATCTAATACGTAGCGTATTGTTTTAATACTTGAACGTATTTGTTTTGTATGAGACCGCCGAGTCTCTAATGTTTAGCGGCGACTCGCCACTTCCGGTTTCCGGTTACGGCCTTGTGCCACAGTTTTTACACGCCGTGAGCAGCGTCTCCAGCTCACTGTGACCGTTTGAACAACTTTAAAGAGACTTTACCGGTCAAACCTCAGCACACAACGCCACTTGGGTGCTGAGTGGTAAAGTAAATGTAACTTGTCTCTGACGGTGCTTTTAAGAGCTTTGCTCTCTCCTTGTATGCTCTCTCTCTCTCCTTCTAAACCGACCTATACACACATCCGATCTGTATTTAGAATACAGTTCATGTAACATAGTTAAATCTATATTCAGAGAGGCTTGACACATCTGGAAGCCATGCGGCCGAACGCCAAAGCAGAGCCAAAGAATTCTCTTTGTCTGAAAATCCCTTGGTGTAATTCATGTGACGACCACCAGTGTGAGCTCCGGCCACATGGTGTCATTAACATAGACTCCATTTTGAATAACGCAAGTTAAACCACCATTTTGAATCTATTATTGCCACGCCTCCTCTCTCCCTCTCCTCCCATTCTGGCTCTAAATTCATAACGGCTCCGCCATCTTGTTTTGTAGTCAATCCGCCATTTTGAGAGTTTTTAGGCCTTGATTCCACGAATCATGATCGGCCGCCATCTTAGATGTGACGTCACCAAGTGACTGCGTCATCGCCACGCCCCCTTCTTTTTCTCTCTCTCTCGCTCTCTCACACACACACACCCACACAGACACACCCATACAGACACAGAGACACATTGGTAGACACAGACAGATACACACACACACAGATACACATAGATGAATACATGTGTTTCTCTAAATTGTGATAAGCGGCTGCTGTTGTTATCTTTGAAATATGGGAGTTTGTTAAAATGATGAATCATTAAATAACACTAACTTTATTTCACATGCATACACATAGACACACACACACAGAGAGACACTTTGACACAGACACACACACACACACCGAGACAGGCATACATAGGTAGACCGCCGGTTTTACATGTATTTTCTGAATTGTGATAAGTGCTGCTGCTGTGTTTATCTTTGAAATATCGGAGCTTGTTAAAATGATGAATCATTGAATAACATTATAACTTTATTTCCCCTTTTTAATAAATGCTTTTGTAATTAAAGTATCTGTAGTCTGTGATTATTTGTGCATATGTATGTGATTGCAGCTGGATTATGATTGCCTGTGCTCGAACTTAGAAGCCTTCACTGTTAATTAAATAATTATTAATATTAAATATTGAGATTATTGATTTGACATTTATCATTATGAGACTGATATTTATAGATTGTATCATTGGTCCCTGGTGCCCCGCGACAATAAGCAATGATTACAGATTTGTATTATTCTTAATTGATAATTTTATTGTTTTCATTAATTATTTTAACTATTATTAATGGATAACCGTATCATTTCTAATTAAATGTGTTACATTTCTTAATTAATAGCTTTATCATTTTTGATTATTTTTAAGAAATAATTGTTATTTTAATAATCATATTTCATGATTATTAATAATTAGCCAACGTCAAATCTACTACTACTATTGCACAACACTATCATAAATGTGATTATTACTGTTTTCAGGGGAACTGTGATCACACCTCTCGCCTTCTTTTGCAGTTTTGTTTTGATCAGTCACGGAGGAGGCAGAGCAGCCACAGCAGGGGCAGCGAACCTTCCTCCTCGTGTTTCGAGCTATGAACCCTCGCTTCTTTTGCCATCACTTGCTATTCTTACACTAGCTAGTTGGTCAATGCTTTAGCACAGTTTGTTCATGGGTGCTGTCATAATATTATCTGAGAGAGTAGGCATTCGTTTTACATCAATGGCAAAACAGAAACTGCTGTCTCCAGTTGACACAAACCAGCTCTTTCCTCACAACTGACCTTTATATTTCCTCCGGTGGCCACAAACTGCTTTGCTTTTGACCTCCTGGTTATTTTTCAGCTGTTGGTACTGATAAATTAGATCAGATCTGGAGCACATAGGCTTAGTTGTCCCTAGGACATAGTTGTCCCAGCCTTCAGCGAGGCTCTCTCTCAACCCTGCCAGCAACCTCTCTCCATTTAGTTTGGCCTTTGGTTTGGTTCTACCTGTTACAAGGTAGATTAGTTCCAGGGGAGAGGCCAGACTGAGAGTGATTCAGTGTAGAGCTGCTGCTTTTTCATGTCAAAAGAGGGGGTTGGGGCATGTGATTAGGATGCCTTTTAGGTGCCTTCCACTGGAGGTCTTCCAGGCACATCCAACTGTTTGGAGGCCTCAGGGAAGAGCAAGCAGATGCTGGAGAGATTATATATCTCATCTGGCCTAGAAAAGCCTCGGGGTCCCCCAAAGGGGGCTGTTGCTCGGGATAGGAACGCCTGGACTGCTTTGCTTGACCTGCCGGTACCGTGACCCAAACATGGAGGGGGAACAGAAAAATGGATGGATTGATAGATCTCTTGGTCGTGACAAACTGTATCTGAAATAATTCAGGATATTGAAGATAACTTTTGTTGAAAAAAATTAATAATTGCAATCGGATTTTTTTAACAGGTGCCTCACAGTTCAAACTATTCCCATCATTTTTTATTAGCTTTTCATTATTGCATTGGACACCGGCCCAGTCATTATGATCCTTCCACTGATTTTGATAACTGTGGAAATCTCCATTCTGAAATATTGTTCATAAACACATTTTATCAAATCAATGCCTCCATCAATAAGCTATTTGAGTGCACCATGCAAACAGTTTTAGTTTGCCTTGTTTTTGTTATCTTAAGCAATGGTTTTGCTGATATTTGCCATAGGAGATTTAATGAAAACACACTGGAATGGAAGCTGTTTGTTTTCACTGTTTGTTTGTAATGGGGTATCAGACAGCCCTGGTTTTCATATAACATGCATCATAGCTCCTTCTCATTCAGGCGCAAGGAAAAAGAAAAGCTGAAAAGAGAACAACAGAGCAGGAGAACAGCAGCTTCCATTAGAGGAAAACGGAAAAAGCCGCCCCTTTACATTGATGATTCTATGTGTGGGGATCGCTATAGTGTGAGGCGGAATGAATATATGTATAAGCAAAGATTGCGATAAAAAGTTAGAACTTTAATGGTAAACATAAGCAGTGCCACGTCAAAATCAATATAAATTAGGGCAAAGCAGTTAATCATATGGAGGGTACACTCATATTTGTAAATATGCCTTTGAACATGAATAATTAATGGTTGCAAATTACTTGGCTGGGAGTGATGCTACTTCATATCTGTCACTATTAATCATTTATACCAAAGACAAACTGCTATGTTCATTCTTCTTGAAGCGAGCTGCCATACTCATTACAGGAAATGCAAGAGCAAAGCCAATATATCTCACGTAATAAGATTCCGCATGCTTATTGCGGTGAGTGCTCACCACGGAGAATTTACAATGCTTTTTAATGACTGGATACCTAGTGCTGAGGTAAAGCTCGAAAAAACCGGGAGGTGACACGTATTTGTTATTATAGACAATGCATCTAGGTGCCTGACTTTCATTAGCTGATGTAAATATGTTTATTGACTGAACTTATTTAATATACAGCGGTGAGAGGGCAACGTGATTTAAGACTTAAAATCTTTTTTGGATAAGTATAACTTGATTGCCCCCTGTTTACATCATAATAATTGCACTCAGTAATAAGAAACTTTCCCTGGTTCCATATCGCATCCATAATTTAATTAAGCTAAAACCTGCTTTGAGTGGCATAATATGGATGCGCTGCTAAGGCTGCATGTAGGAATTAAAATAAGAGTAAAGAGGACCAGTTGTTCTGGGAATGCATTGTTATTATTATTATAATAATTAATACAGTTTATCTATTGATAATTATAGTATTAATTAGTTAGGAATATACTTTACCTTTACTTATATTCAAAGTTATACCTGCACCGAGGGTGTGTGCCAAGTTTGAAATGTATTATTAAGTAGCTTCTATGAGACTCAAATTATACAAATCCTTAAAAAAGAACCTGTTCTTAACTAGCTTGCCAAAGCAACCAAGCCTTAGCAAAAGAGATTCTTATTACCTTTCCTGCGCATTTGAAAAGACTGAACCCCTGTTGTGCCACTGAGCCGCCACATCCCTTTGATAAAGTATCAGCCTTTTTTCGAAAAGTTTCAACTTCTAGTGATCTTTCTTTGTATGTGTATTATTTGTAGTACAAAAACGGATATACATTAGTATATCATCTGTCTTATCTTGGCTACTTAGATCCCTCGTCTGACCTGAGGATTTATCCCTACCCCCTTAAATGCACTGGAATATCACAGAGTTTTCAGGAAACATCCTGATATAGCATCATTCTGAATGGCACTGAAGTCCATAACACGTAAAGGTTGGAGGAAGATGGTACGAACCCTTGGGAGCTACTTTGTTTCCCACATGTTGATGTCACACAGTCGCAGAGTGTGAAAATCTGGGCTGTGTCTGTGAGCTAAGCTGCGATCCAAGTGACCCCTGGAGCTTTATCATGCACAGCTCTGAGGATTCCTCCCAGTAGAAGAGCCTGAATGGTGCTAAAACCACCAAGTCAGTGAGCATGATTCTCACAGTGACTCTCCAGGTGGGAGTATGTACAGAATAGCATGTGGGGGACAACGTCATCCTACCCATTGTCAGCTTGATGTATGAACGGGAGGGGATCCAAATGGTCTCTCACGAGGGAGCCGGCCTGCTGTCACTTAGAACCCTGGTGTGCCCATTCTTGGCCACTGGGGCCAGGCAAGATGTTTTTCACAGCATCATCAGGCAGTCTCACTGACAGGTGGAAAATGTGCTAGAAGGCCTCCCTGAGGTGTTTGGCAAACACCTTCAAAAGGCTTGGGCTGATGCTTTATGGGCCTTCAGCTTTGCTTCAATTCCCTCATCCTGTGATCGGCTCTTATAGACTGCCCAGAGGAGAGGTGAGGGCTGGAGTCCCTGTTGGCGCCGGGGGTGGGGGTGCATTTTCTCTTGAATCAGGGGGAGAGGCAGGTGAGCAGGTAATGGAATGATATCATTACTGACTGACGAGATGGAGTGGGGGCACCCTTTAACATCGTAACTATCCAGTTAAATACTGGGTAGATACCATTAGCTCTCATGCAACAAGACATAACCAGGGTTTCATGAGCCTTGGGAAGCCACGAAATGATATTTTGGACACCGAGCTACACTCATTTCAAAACACAAGAGTATACCTGCATAGTGGAAGGAACATTATCTAGGAACCCCTGCAGAGCTATAGACCACTTATTCCCACTCAGGCTTGTATGCACAGTGTGTTCACATGCACACAGAGGTGATGAAAACAAATAAATCCTCAATCCGATGCAAAACTGTCTCTCACACAAGCAAGCAAATAAACACGGCGCTCTTATTTCCAGTGCCATCAGGCATCCTTGATGTGTACTCCATGGAAGAGGGAGCACATACTGTGGCTTTTTGATAACACTTCAGCACAAACCTTTGTTAACTCTCACACACAAGTGTGGGTGTGCTCCTACTTTTCCGTCGGTGACAGTAGCTCATTTTCAAACCACTCAAATTAATATTTTACAGATGGTGATTCCATTAATACGGTGGCAAACCCTACATTGCACCGTTTTAAGTGTGTTCCAGTCGGAGGCAAGGAACTTTGCATATTTTGTGAGGTGTTTTCAGATTTTTGTTTCTGATCTCAGAGAGTGGAAGGGGAAATTCCAGGCTTTTCAGGCAGTGCTGACACCAGGGTACATCTGCAGCAAGGCTCTTAAGCTGCAACTGCAGTGGGTGGTGACAGATGTGTGCAATGACCTATCAAGAAAACTCCCACAGCAACATTTTCTTCTCAGACTTCAACGCGAAACACAAGAGTGAGCAAGAGTGCTTTGGGCATGTGCAAGCCTCAGCACTAAGTTGACTTGATGGACAGAAACAACAGACCCATAAGTTGAAATGTATAATGGATGACATCCTTACGGTTCATGCTTCATAAAGTAGCAATCAATATAAAACCCTAACATCCCCTCAGAGAGGAGTTCACTTGGATATCCCAAAATATCACGCTCAAAAACAGCACCCCTTGGTTTTTATTGCTAAATAAAATCCTCATCACATTTCCAGCATGAGGGGGGAGGTCGTGTTTCTACCCACCTCTCCCTAGGCATCTGGTGGTTGGGGTTGTGGTGACAACGGATGCTGAGGCCAAAAAGCTTGCGGGCAGTGCGCTGGATCTTGAGCCGCTGAATCTCCAGGGAACTCTGGAGCAGCCTGTATCTGGCTTGCAGGTCCCAGTCGCTGCCCCAGAGGAGATGCACACTGCTGATGGGCAGGAAGTGAGTGGAGGGCAGCCTCTTCAGGAAGGACTTGAACTCATCTGGAGGACAAATAGAGACAGAGATGGAAGGAGTGAGCAGATTGCAAAATAGAGTTTATTATTAAATAATAAAATCTGTTTTCAGACTTGGCCAGACTGATAAGTCAAATAAGATGAGACAAAAAGTGACTGGGCTAGTTTAGGTATTTTAACAGATCAGAAGGAACCTTTAATATTAACTGATATAAGAGGAAACAATTGGTTTAATCCATAGCTATAAACTTGGATATCTTATCGAGGAGTTTCCCTCATGTCTGTTGGATTGGTTGCTAAGAATACATTCTGTCAACTGAACCCGTTTTCAGACAGGACATCCGAAAGGGCGCCAGAGAATTGGGTCAGTACTTTCTCCAGAGTTTTCCAAAATGAAGCTCAGACACGTTCACAACAGCAAGAAATCCTTGACAGGATTCAGGTGAGGTGAGCGAGGGAGCAGATATTTCAAAAATAAAACAGAAAATTCACACAGGGAAGAGAGGAGACAATGTTATCAGAAAAGCATTTCAATGGAAGGATTTTTCCATGTGCTTCAATGTTATTGGTTTAGAAAATAAGGCCAGAAAAGTGTTGCAATTATCTTTTAATATCCACCTAACCAGCCTCCTGTTCGTTTTGAGACAAATAACATCGGTCTATGTTTCTAAATGTCAACGGTTGCTGTTATAAAATGTTAAACCTATCTGCGTCTGCTGTGAGAATATCAAAAGGGAAATGAGATCTCCCTGGCACAGTAAACATGATGATGATGGTAATTTGTGTTCCTCCAGTTTCCTCTGATCCTTTGTCCTTGTCCCCTCCCCGGAAAACCTCTGAGCCCATCTCCCTGACCCTGGTTTTTGATAAAGGTCAAATTTTCAGTAACAATGGACACGCAGGTGTTGGTAACTTCAATGGAAAACACGCAAGGATAAAACAAACTTTTATCTGGTTTGTTAATCAAATGAGTCATGACTCTCTGAGAAGCTCATTATCATCTCTGAGGATAGATCTAAGTGCATCATTAGAAATAAACAATTCGGCGCCTAAAGTGTCTCCTTAGCGATGTCAGTGGTTGAGATCGAGACAAAGTAATCTCGCACAAATGTAACCGTCTCTACTCCGGGTCCAAATGTTGTCTGAATACTGTCATGGTTTAGGTGATGCATGACTATACACTGATCCGCGCAATGGATTTAAACCCTTAGTACTGAATAAAACTGGGTTTGAAGGTAAAGATGACATAAATATTCTCGGAGTGAATGCAAAACTTCCTCGCATCCACGTCTCCGAATTCAAGACATGCAAAGACCTGTGCTGTATGCCAGTCCCCCCCCCCCCCCCCCCCCATTCCCCCTCCCCCTTCAGACCTCTCCAAGACAGTTTAACAGCATAAACCACAGAGCTGAGAACTCTTTTTCAGTCGCAGCTGAGAAATGTCAGGATTTCCTCCTCTCCGCTTCCAGGCATGTCAGGGCTCCCTTCCCCCTTTTCTTCAAAGAAGACAAATTCTCCTCCCATGTTTTGAACTTGCCATATTCTTCCACCCCGTTTTCAGAGATGTCAGGTAACGCCCTCGCCCTTTTCCTAGAAAAGCTGTGCGTCTTCGGCACCTTCAGAGTTGTCTGAGTCGCTCACCAAGGAAAACGGAAAAAATAAATCAATTTTCAAGTTATGCCCCCCAGTCCAGGTCAACGGTTGCCAAGTCCTTTTACACAAGCATCAAAGCCATCAGAGTTCTCCTCCTTGACATAGATTCCAAAGCGTCCACATACTCTCCTTGAATGACTCTCATCACAAGTCACCCAACACACCTTATCTAAAGATGACAGCCCTTCGTGGTGTAACTCCACTTTGCCCTTTGTGCCATTGTATGTCAATTTGTGGCTCTCAGACATCTAACCAGCAATCATCATATATAAAGTTTCCAGGACATATAACCTTTTCATTTGAATTTGAGTTGTAGGCCTATGTTATAATTGTAGCTGTTGGGTTTCTCTTTTACATTTTAATGTCTTGACCTTATTATGTTGTGATTTGGCCCTTACAATTTCACTGAATAGCTTTTACAGTTAAGTTCATTCATTTTCTTAACATTTTGTGAAGCACTTTGTAACCTTGTTTTGTGCTTTACAAATAAAGTTATTATAGTCAGATTTTCCTAAGAAACAGGGAATGGTATTCAACAGAACATCCAATCCAATCAATATTTCCCATATTATCTGTTGTAGTAGAAGATGTTGATATCAGTTGTGACAAATCAAATCACTTCTTTTCCTTCCTCTCAAAATGTAACTGACAAGGCCAGACGTTCTTTATCCCCAAGAGGAAACAGGAGTCTTTGTAGGGGTTGCACTGTACATGATCACCATGGGCAGCAGAAAAGCCTCTAAGCAATTTTTGCCCATCAGTGCTGACATTGCTAACACTGCATGGCGCATCCACATGGCTGAAAAAACATGTTGGTTTGATCATAGCGAGTCAGTGGAATACCAAGTAGGCTGAGGTGATAAAAGCGCCACCGTGCCGACATGCGTGACATGCTTTACATTAACAAAAAAGCTCTTCATGTCCGTTTGGTTAGTCCACAGCACATCTCTCTGCAGTGATCAAATTTAATAACAAAATGAAATTATTATTATTATTATTATTAGTGGAAATCACCCCTCTTTTTAAATGTTCTTATAGTATATCATATTTTAACATTTTGGATTCTGCTTTCACCCTTTGAATCAAGGAAACTGTGCTATCCTTTATCTAACCTCAAAAAACATGTTGTGCACTCAGGGACCTCTATGACTCACATTAACTTCCTTTCTATGGGACATAAATATATGTATCTGTTCTTGGCAGGTTTTATTGGGACAATTGTACATGCCATCAATAATAAATACAACAGCTGGGCACAGTCGTACTCTTTTTTTCACAGTGTCCAATATTCTACTGTGTCTTGTTGTATTTGCATCAACGGAAACAGACATACAGTAGTTGCCATGATATTCAAGCAGTGGGTCTAGGAAAGTAATCTGATTAGCCATCATTTCCTCTTTATGGACAAATCCATGCATCTAAATAATACAATAATTTGTCAGTGCATTCCAAAGAAGGCCCATAAGAGTGTTTCCTGATGGATTTTCCAAACATAAAACACTCACTGTGGTGGTTAGAGGAAACGGATGTTTACCATTGGACCGAGACAGAAAGCAAGCCCCCTTCTCTTTGGAGTAGGAATAGCAAAATTGCATTAGCCGCACTCCAATACACGTTGACCTTCACAATATGATATTTTGCAATAATACGGAAATTTCACGCTACTTTCTGAAGGGAAAATAAGGGAATTTGGGTTTCTATTAACTCCAGTAGTGAAGAAGAAAGGTCGCAGGGAAAAACGTATGAAAAGATTGTTAAGGGTCATCAAGCACGATAAACATTTAGGGACTCAAAGATTACTAACTGTCAGAACTCTGCATCTGTGCCCTTTAAAGGGGACATGTTATAATTTTTCAAAATGCCAAAACCTTTTCTAAAGGGAGCTTGTCCCGCCCACAAAAAACGCTGATCCAGAAGAACCTGTATTATCTGTACATCATTGTGATGTCATATCACAATGACCAGCGACTAGTCTGTCACGCCCCCAAAACAAAACCATGTAAAGTGAGATCAGACACTCTCAGCGGTTTAACAATCACAATACAGTGGTCCAGCTGGCCAATCAGAATAGACTGGGTTCTTCAGGGAGGGGATGACTTAAAGAGACAGGAGCTACAAGCAAGTGTTTCAGACAGAGGCTGAAAAGAGGAGCCTTAGCAATGGACAGTAAGAGGACAGTGAGGTTTTCTGAACTTTAGAGCATACAAAAACCAGGTAATTATTCAAATCAAAACTCTGGACCAGAATATGAGCATTCTATGTTCTCACTAATAATATGCTCTTAATTAATTAATATTGCTAAACGTGTCAAGAATTCTTCATTTCCAAAAAACCTATCACATATTATTTACATAATTATCATGATGTGCTAAATGGAAATTGGATGGGGTTCTAACTTACCAGAATTCTCAAAGTCTTTATAAGAGGTAGCCCATGACTCAGACATCCCCAGCAGGGTGTTCTCCATGATCTGGATGTCGGTGATGGGACAGTTGCATTGGGGATACTCCTCGGCGCATTGGCAGATGCACTGGTTGCTGCGGCAGACGTACTCGCCCTCTCCATTGCACATAATGTAGCTCAGGGCTGACTGGACAAATTTCTCCTGCAGGTATTCTGGGAAAATTACCTGAAGACCTGGAAAAGAGATAAGTGGGAGGTTTTAATCAGGCATAATGCATTCTTTATTGTTGTGATATGAAGTACAAGCTTAGAAAAAATGCAATGCCGCCCTTCCTCGTTTGTCTTGATGTTGGAAATCAGTGAATAATTAGAGACAAAAGAAATGCAGTGTTTACATGACTCAAACATACTAGAAATGAAACTCCTCTTTATAATTTAAAAAGATACAAGATCTAGTAGAGATGTGTATGAAAAATGTGCGGATGGCGAACTACAGCATGAGATGAAAAGTTTCTCCACCTATTCTTTTTCATTAAATGTACTTTACACTTAATAGAGTAAAAACAGCATCTCCACAATGGTATAATAAACACTTATGTGAGAAAAAAAGTTACTAGAATTGAAAAAAGAGGGTGCGAAATGGCTGGCTGCTCTTCAAAGATTGCTTTGAGTCATAAGCACTCATTCTGTACTTCTAAAAAGAAGCGCTTCGAAGCTCTGCTGTGTTCGACTCCAGTCGTTTCTGTCTGTGGTCACTCATGATGTGAAAGCAAAGTATAACAGTGATTGATGAGTGCTCTCCGGTGCCATGTTGGTTTATTCATTCACAGCGTTTGCGTACTCAACTTTGAAAGAACACATTCCATTCTCACCACTGACAAGGTACTTATAATATTTAAGGCCGATGCATATCTCACTGTGGGGATCTCATAAGTGAAGGTGGGTGAGCAGTAAAGGCGTTCTCCTCAGTCTGACCACAGATAAAATAAATCCTGAGCTCTACAAGCCACTGGATCGGAAAAGAACTAAACGGATTTTGTCCTTGTTGTATTAAACTGCATCTTGCGAGGCAATATTTTCTTAATGGGTTTACCTGTGCACAAACAGTGCTTCAGCAGAAAATATGCAACCAGGAGCCAGAACATAATATGTTATTGAATGATGAATGATTGCACTGTTTTTCTATTTCTCCCCCCCCACCCACATAGTATTTTCACCCAAAGGTGAAATCCATTTATACAAACACTCATGGAACAACATAATGTTGCTGAAATGAAAGGGAAAGTGAGGCTATAATTCACACTGCACGCATGAATTATTTTCCGGTTGGAGTCAAATTGTATCTGTTATTATGCACGTGGCAATTAATGCTGACGCACAACATACGCTAACCCGATAACAGTGGGTAATTTGAAAAGCGGATAGTAGTTTCAATACAATATGTGCCAATACCAGGCTCTGGAGCCAAAAGTACAACTTCAACATCTGCTGTCATGGCAACAGCCTTTAAAGAAAAGACTGTGTAATTAATCCTAGAATACTTGTCAATAGTATGGTCATTATCGCGATGTATAATCAAGGTCGTATCTGTGTAGAATAATGATGTAAATTACATTTACTGGAGAAAGAAACGTGCTCTTGAGTTCCCCGTGTGTGGCTGCCACAGAGGACGACCCTTCACACTTTCAACTCCCCTGCCACGAAGCAACCTTTCCCTCGTAAAGTCTCCTCTCATTTGAATAGCACCCGCTTCCCTTCTCCTCTACACCTCCTCAGAACCGCTGCCCATCAGCTCTGAGGGGGACGGACGGACGGAGGGATGCAGCGAGTAAAGGGAATGGATTGATCATGTCTGACCACAAAAGAGTTGGGTTGCACGGGGGCTTTTTCCTCCATCAGGCCTGTCTGCGGCCCCTGGATCCAATATTCATTTAGCTTGATGTATTCCTGGGCTTGAAACTTTAATGTGATTTGTGGGAGAATCCAGATGGCAAGTTCACGGATCAACGCGGCTCACTGACAGTGCTGGTGCCAGCGGCCGGGGTGCACAATAACACCAAAGTGCCTCAGCCCTCCCCTCTCTAGCCTCTGCTGTCTAACCATACCTCAGGGCCCCTACCCTCCCATCAAACACACACACAAACACACAGACACACACACACACACACAAACAGATTTTTTCTATTTTGAAATGAATGTGCTGGTGCTGGGAGATTGCAGAAGGAACCATTCGGGATGCTGACACTCAGGTCAGTACTATCAGTCTTGTGATCGCTTGTTTCCACTCTGTTCTTCCCACAGTGTTTCTGTCCCTTCGTTTTCAAAATGCTTCTCCCTCTCTCTCTCTCTCTCTCTCCATCTCTGCTTCCGTTCTATGCACACATCTCTTCTGTCTTACTTCATTACACTCACTCCTACTCCCGCCACACTCGTGCACATGCCCCCTCGACTCATCCCCCCATCATCCTTTGCCTCTCATTCACTCCATCAATCACGCTCCTCATTCGTGCTTCTTCCCCCCCCCCCCCCCCAATCCCCAACATTCTCCACTACTGGATATTCAATGTCTCGTCCGCCCACTCCAGTGTAGAAATGATGTCATGCAATAAAAGTAAATCCATCAACAATTGTTGGTGCGGCGGGGGGGAGGGGTGGAGAGAGCTGGAGTCCTCGGGGCCCAAAATGAATCGAGAAACTAATCAGAGTATAGAAACATTTATCTTTGTGACTTGTGGCTGTGTTTGTGCAGTAACATGTGAAAACTCTGAGGGTAACCGGACCATAAATCCACGGTTAATACGGGGCCGAGGCAGGTACGTGGTTGAGGAAAACACTAGGTGTTAGATTATCGTCATTAAGGAGCCGCTGATGAAACGAAAGGTGCATATTGGAATTCCCATGCAGCCATTTGATAACCTCCAACTTCATGCTCTGTCAGTGCACATAATTCCCTGCAACCCCTATGCCTGGCTTGCTCTAAATAAATAGCGCCTCAAAATGGCAGTTAATCTCCCTGCATACATCAGAAGGCTGATATATTTTCTTCACGTCTGTCGGAGGATATAGGCCCTCGAACATTCCGTGAATGCTAAAAAACTCTGCAATTGTGACTTTGCCTTTTCATTATGTCTTCCTGGAGAGCTCCATCCTTACATGGTGATAGATGGGGGGGGGGGGGGGGGGGGGAGATGAGGGCCACAACTGAGGCTTTTAACTGCCTTGGCAAGCAGTTGACTGCTTATTGCAATGCCACGCTCCGCCTCATAAGTTACCCTTTCATTAAAGATTAATTGACCATTGTGTGGCCGCAATTTTGCAAAATAATCAGTACTTAATCCACCGGTGCAATAAAGTGCATTGCTTCGATGGGGGGGGGGGGGGTTACCATTGGAGATTACTGTTGCAGCCATGATACAAAACCGAAGACCTCTGAACTGGAAGACTGCCTGTGTTTCCCCTCAGTACATGCAGGCCTGCCCAGGCTGCCTCTCTGAAACAGCAGCTTGTGCAGGTAAAGGTGCAGCTAAAGTAGCTATTTATCCACTTTTCATTTCTTTGCATAAATCTCTTGAGGGTCTTTCACAATGTGTGTGTGTCTGTGTGTGTGTGTGTGTGTGTGTGTGTGTGTGCGCGCACGGGTGAATTGGGTCTGACAGAGGATAACATGTTCCACTGGAGCTATTCTCCGCTCTCAGAATATGTTAGCATTTTTTAAAGTTCCGAATGAGGTGCGTTTTTTGCATACAGACGGATAATGTGCTGCTGAGTCTGTGCAGAGTAGATTATTGTAGATTATCATAAGTGTTCTAAGCACTCTAGGAGGCAGCAGCTTTCGTTGTCAAACAGGTCTGTTGATGCAAACGTGTGGGTGTTTAAAAAAATACTGAATTGAATCAGTATTTTTTTTGTTATCTGAAATGTCCTTTTCATGCCCTGTTTTAGTTTTTATGCTACATGAATATACATGGATATATTTGAAGCAGCACAGCAGCATGGAGATGTAAAATCCCATTTTCCCGGAGCAAATTAACATACAATTGGCTGCATATGCATACATGAGACACTGTACTGTAAGGGAGCCACAAAAAGACTTACAGAACACAATGTGTCTCGCACCATGTCTATATATTGTTAGCTTTGATGGAACCTACTTACAGTAAATGTGTTGTTAGCACAAAAAGGGAAGCACGGATGCCGGTGCAGTAATCACAGTAAAAGCATAAATTACGCATGAAAATGGTTTTGGCATTCGGGGCTCACTGCTCCTGCCTCAGCCTGAGTAAAAAACAGGGAACTGCTGAAATTGCATGTGCAGGATTGAGGAGGGCAGACAGTCTGCGGAGGTAGATGAGCTCTCCGCCGGCCGAGTCGTTGCCAGTGGTGCTGCACACCGGACACAGACACACAAGTCGAGTTAAAGACAGTGATTACTTTTCTTTCCTCCGCTCCCCCCCGTGTGAACGATCACAACGCAGCGAAAACAAATTTGTAATTTAAGTTTGGAATGTTGCTAAATCTGTTCAAGCTTTTTTGCTGTTTTGAATTTTGGATATTACCTGCTTTACAAAATATGGCTCCGGCATGTAATTAGATAGCTGGTTGCTGTTGGCCGCCCGTGCTCTTCTGTTGCACTGCTCAATCTGTTCCGTCGTGCGCTGCCATGTGTCCCCGCACAGCAGTAGCAGTAGGGCCTCGGCTTGTGAGAGCTTGTACCCGTGTCGTACACTCGCGTGCGCGCAAACACACAAGCCGCTCGGGCGCGCACAAACGTACACACCCCTCGTGGGCCCCTCGAAGAAATCGCATGTTTTACAAGAACCCCGGCGAGTGGGGGAGGAAGGAACGTATGACAAGCGCTGACATTTCCATTTCAGCTCTAAAAGACACAACTGCCCTCAAAGTGTCAAGACGTGCCGTATACACACGCCTCGGATCAAAAGACCAGATTTATCACTGACATGAAACATCCCTCAATACCAAAATAATTGTGTTAATCAATTTCTCAAATACTGTACCTGTATCATAAACACTTAATAATTAAAAAAATATACATACATACAATATAATGCATATGTATTACAAGTTTTTTCATCTTTATTGACAGGACATGAACTGGGTGGAGGGCGGGAAAGACACGCAGCACAGGGCCAGGTTGGAATCAAACCTGTGGCCGCTGTATGAGGACTCAAGTCCTCCCTGCGACTGTGGAGATAACACCATTTTAATATTGGCCTCATTGTTCACTCGAGTTTTATGACTTATGACTTAACACAATATTCCGGTGACCTCTCAGGGTGTACCCCATCTCTTGCCCAATGTCAGCGTGCTCCATCCGCCCCGTGCCACAACCCATAAATAATAAGCCGTATTGATAATGCATGGATGGACTTAAAACATGTGCATAACACCCGAGTGATGGATGCACATTGACTTCCTATAAAGAACAGTTTAAGTGTTTGTAAAAGCAGCTTTAACTCGGCTACTACAAGGTCCCTTCTCTGTAAAGAGGAGGGATAGAGTAGAGATGCCCTCAATCTATTCATGAGACAGAGTCTGTCAGCGATTGAAAAAAAAGACAGAGTGTAGAACCATGGCACTTGCAGAAATGGCAGACTGCAGCTGGCAAGTGTGAGTGAGGGGGTGGGTGAATAAGGGGGGTGGGGGTGGGGGGCTGGAGGGGGGGATTTACGGTCATCTCGTCCCCAAATGGAAAATGGAATCTGGCTCTTGATTGACCACTTCCGATTGAAAGCTGACCTCCCGGTCAACACGGAGGGATTTCATCAGGTACTGGGGATTCAGCATGTTAGAGTGACGCGAATGAAGAAATGAAAAAAACACGTGCAGCCATCCATCTTGGAAATTGTCCAGCGTTGTCAGTTTGAAGAAGGAAAAATGGACGCACGTTTTCATTAATGGTCTCTGCTGGACAACACAAGCCTGTCCGAGAGGTGGTTCACTGCCTCAGACCACCACTGTGACAATCTATGAGGCATAGCCCGATTTGCCCAGCAATTTCAAAAGGTGTTTCATAGACATGGACTCTGGGGGATGACCGCAGAATTGGGTCCAGACTTCCTCTGGAGTTTGCCTCACACACATGAACACCTAGCTCGAGATCCTCCGCTCGGCACAACAACACAAATCTCTATCTAGGCTGTGGTGTGTTAATGCCGCTGCGGAGATCACGTGTTTTTGTTTTTTTGTTTCAAATGGATACTGGCATCGGCCCTTATCACCAAAAGCTGTCATGATATCTTAAACTTTGTATTCCACGAAAATAGTACAACACTTTTTCATCCTGAGATATTAGGGTTTTCTGCAAAGGTCAAATTGTTGTATCGGTCGCGCAATTTTATTTGTTTAATTATCTCAAGACACTTTACATAGTGAGGACAAGACCTTACACAAGTAAGCCAACACTTCTAACAATGAGCAGCAGTTTGGCAACTCACTCATAAAGTGGAAAAACCTCTGGCAGAACCAGACTCAATGTGGGGCGGCCGTTTGCCTTGACCGGTTGGCCGGTCATCAACATGCCCACTCACTGACGGTTAATCCTGCGGAGGATCTCTTGCTGTGTTCCCATATCAGCTCATCCGAACACTATCCAAACTATTTACACGGGGGCAGTTCGGAAGTTCTCCCTCGGACATTTGCATTCACACATGCAGCCCCTCCGGAGAATTTTTGGAGTTTCTCCGGAGTTCAGTGAATGTCTGAAAGCAGCATAAGTACCGTCAATCATTTTGAATCCATGTTTGTGTAGGTAAAGATTAAAGGCAGTTTAAAACCCAAACAGTGTTTGTGTGTCGAGGGAGACAGAGGCAAGATAAAGAGCAGGGTCGGAGAGAAAGATGATACAAGAAAATTCCTGTGTTTACTGCTGCTAGTCCGACGTTTGCTCTCCATGTTCTGCATCAAAGATTATCCTTACATAAACGGCGCTTTAATAAAACAAGCACACTGTGTTTACTGATATACTCTAGTCTTCAAATCAATTTCTCAACAAGTCTGTCATCAAAAACAACTTAATTGATTTGTATGTTTGTTTGTCCTCCCCCGGTAATGTTTGCAGCTTTTTCACTTGAAAAGAGCGACAGGCATCGAGCGACAGACCAATGAGGATCTAATTCATCACTCTCCGCACGACTTGCCTACAGGACCAGTTTAATTTATTTTCACTTCACCACTTTGAAAACTGTTGGCTCAGGCTATTCTAACATATTCATAAATCTTCCGAGATAGGCTCATGGCTCTTCCAAGATGGGCTCTTGGGGAAACCAGGGGGGGGGGAGGGAGGGAAAAGCATGTGGCGGGGATAGAAGGAAGCAAATTAGTTTGCTTTTGTTTTGATGCTTAATTATGACAGCCATATTGGAGGTGATTGGGTCCTTGCAAGGTAATGGCTTGTTGGGGTTCCAGGGCCTTTCAGCTTTCGTTGGCCCAGCCACTGCACTGCATGTGACTAATTTGCTGTTTTCACTACAAATTACACACATGATAATTCAGTCTTCTGCCCAATACATCCAAAGCCCCTTTCATTTTCTATTTAGAAAATTACCACCAAGTCAAATAAGGTGATCAATGATAAATACTAGCAGATGGCTGGAATTTAGGATTTGAAATTATTATAAAAACAAATGGACTTTCTCCCAACAACGTGAAACATACCACACAATAAGACTTTAGGTCAACAATTAAAACCCTGACAATTTCCCTGCCACACGCTAATTCCCTCTATCCTTTAAATCTCACGCCTCAATAATATATTTTTTTTTACTTCTGGGTCCCGGGGGAGGCATTGGGTGAGAATCCAGCCAAAACCAATATTATCAGGTTTCTCGGCTTTAGCCCGGAAAGTGGACAAACAAAATAAAGAACAAATGAATGTGGGGGGAACCTATGTGTAATTTAATCCTAAATTGCAGTGATGCTAAATAGTGCAGATTGGTTCAGCATAAACAAAACGGGATTGTCTTTGGTTCCGATTGGAGGGTTTCAGATTCACGGGTTTCACTGCGGATGCACTGTTTGTCTTTGCCGCAGCTGATAATTTAAGACACAAAAGAGGTCGATTTTCATCATGTTCGGATTCCTCAGCGTGTGCGAGGGCTGCTCTGTTATTTATTTGGGCTGACAGCTTTAAGATCAATGAGTTCCTCTTGCATGTCCACCAGTATAGTTCTCGGCTAATGACACGTTCCGATGCTCATTTGTGCCGGAGTCCTAGTAGCTGCGAGTCAAACGGTGCGTGTAGCATGCTACACATGCCAAAAGAATGTAAAACTGAAACCTCCAGAGTCACATTAAGTTGGAGCAAAAGGGAAGTTTCATGTTTAATAGATCAAAGCTCTCGCTAAGTCATGCATGAAATCTGATGTGAAAAAAATGGTTCCAGTGCCATCTTTAATTCTGGTGATTGTTGGGGGAAAATGGAGGAAGCACAAAGTGGTGGTTAATTTGCCAAACATTTTACAAAGCAGGACTGTGGGCGAGCGGAGGACTGAGCTTTGACTGATAGGTAGCTCCCTTGATCTCAGATTCCACTGCAGCACTCTAAAGTAAATCTAAGTGAAAACAGAGGGAATATCCAGGGAGTGTCATATCCGCATTGTGTTATCTGGAGCTCACAGCCCCACCAGCGCACAAAGAGCAGACCACAGGGCTGAGAGGCAGAGACAGAGAGAAAGAAAAAAAAAATCCCTTTTTGAAAATGTCTCTTATTTTGGAAAGAAGTGTCTCTGCAGGAAGAAATTTCATCACAACTAAATTCAGTCGTCACACTTATTTTCTTCCGCCTGTAGTTTCAACCAGAATGCTGTCTCAGGCTGTTCCCAACCGTATCTCACCAAAACCAAGCCGTGAAAATGTTTGGTTACCAGCCTGTCCTCAATTCCTTCTATTTATTTCTCAACAAAGTTACATGCAGGCCTCGAGGTAGATAAAGTGCTGAAGTTCGGAATGAAAAAATAAATAAAAAGTAGGAGGGAAAAAGGCATGATTAAAAGTTTAATTAGAATATAATGAAACAGAGTGGGAACGCTATTACTGCATCCTTATTTAACTCACATGGTGCGGCATACTAATATGATCCCCTCTTCTTTTAATTCATAAGTAATTTGAATGGCTGGTCTAGATGAAGGTTTTTGCAAGTTGCAGAAGGTGGCAGGGGTGCAGCAGCATTATATATTAAGGGATTTTGTTGAATATTTGACAACTGGTCAAAGAAACTCAGACTTTATACGTGAAGACTCCAGAATACGGATCATGATTAAGATAAAGAGTGAGTGACATCTTAATTTAGGAAGAGACAATGATAAATGGCACGATGGATGGATGAGTGGATGGGTAGATGGTTAGGCGGATTGATAGAAGAATGGACAGATAGATAGAACAATCGAGGGTAGGATGAATGGAAGGATGGATGGATGGATGGATGGATGGATAAATGGATGGGTAGATGGATGAAGGGATGGGTGGATGGATAGATGACAGACAGACAGACAGACACGTAAATATATACAAACATCCAAAAAGTTTCCAATATAAGAAGGATATTCATATTAATAATATATTGTGCAGAACAAAAATTCCAACTTCTCCACACACATAGAAAAGAAAACTTGCAGGAAACTGTATATGCGATTCTGGAACTGCATCGTCTAAAAATAGAATTCCACATTTGTTCGCAGTCTTCTCGTTCCCTTTCTGGTGGTGGTTTCGGCGGCTCGTCTCAAAAGCACTTTCCCAGCCAACACTCAGTGGGGGGAAAATACATGTTTACATTGGAGCCTAAGGAGAATTCAGGAAATGTCATAAACATGTTCTCTTTCTGTTTCTGATGACACTGCTCACTGTATTCGACTACTCTCACTGAGCCGGTGTTAGGTGGCCTGTTGTGTTGCATCACCACTGGCTAATGTTTAGTTAACCGGTGAATATTTTAGTCTGGATTCACACAATAGCTCAAGCTCTCCTGGAGTTTTTCAGTTTTTCAGCTTAACACTGAAAGCATTCATCTCCTTGCTTTATTTCCCCCCTGCTGATACATTTTGGAAAAGAATCTTTCTGTGCAAATTTGTCAAAAACATGTTTGTTTACATCTTACAGAAAGAATCTGACCAGAAATAGATTTTTTGATTCAACTGAGATTCGTGCTTGTTATTTAAATCCACAATAAAGTGACTACATCAGAGTTAAAAGAGCAGCTTTATCCTCCCTCTTCTAGACATTACTTTGCTTTTCTCCCAGCTCTTGATTGATTGATTTCACCAAATTGGATATAATGAGGTGGCTGAGCTCTGCGCGGTCATGCAAGACAGGTTCATTATTTATTTTGTTAATTTTTTCATTGGAATTACTTTACCTTACCTGCACGTATTCAAATAAATCATACCCATTAGGAGAGAGTGAAGATCACACAGAGATACATCTACTGTGGTCATTTGAAGATATGTCAGTGGAATTTAGGCTGTTTGAGGTAAATCTATACAGAAATAAAAATGATGATAAATGAGGTTTAACAAGATTACGAGTTACTACTACAAAATACAAAATGCAATATCAACTCAAATGTAGCAGGATGATTCCCTCCATGTTCCATGGTGCCGCCATGTTACTGTGATCGTCCACCCTGGCCAGATGTGACTCCTCCTCACAGTTTAAATGCCAAAACTTTGCATTCCAGCTAATTGTCTGGTAAAAGGTCAACAGGCGTTTGAAATTGAGACACACAGCGGGTGTTCATTAGATGTGCTGAGAGCTGCTGGTGCTTATTAGAGCGGTCCTGGGCTCGGCACATGCCTTCCTTCCTCTGGGGACAGCCTGTGAAGCACATTTGTGTGGTGGGCAGTCAACGAAGACAATGCTGTCAAAGCTGTTATTTTTTTGCAGGGCCCCCGACTGTGAAGTCCAGTCAAGAGATACAGTTAATCTGTCAGGTAACATGAAAGGTGATCAAGCTGTGTTGGGAATGACTGAGAGGTTTGCATGTTGTTCTGAATGGCTCAACCATTAACTTGCAATTTTCTACACATGCAATTTTTTAAAGTGCAGTCAGATAAAAGAGGGGGGGGGGGGGATAACATCCATTCACACGCTGCTCAGACGATGCTTTAAACCTGATCTTCTGTTGAGTGTGTGTGTTTTTCTAATTTGTCTAAATCTATTTCTATTCCGAGCACTTCGTCGATTTAATTGGATCCACAGCAGAATGGAGGAGGCATTTGAAGCTTGGGACCCTTTGGTTCCAGGAATTTAAATGTGGCAGCACACACTAGTGGAAATGTTGCAGTATCTATGGCACTCATAGAAGTGGTGTGGGAATAGGGGGGGAGGGGGAGTTCTATCATCGTATACATAAACAGTTGAGTTGGGGGTTGTTGTGGGCTGGCGTCGGCCATGGACAATCACGTCATATACTGTATATCTTATGCCTTTAGCAGCAGTGTTCTTTCCCTCCATGAGGACCTGAGAATCTGGTTCTGGAGTGATACCATCAAGAAAACAAAGACTTGAATCTTGGTCGAGACCTTCAGGTGTGAAAACGTCCCAGGGTGTAGGCAGGGTGAGGCACCACTATGGGGTAGAGCCCCAACTTGTGTGACATTCAAACTCAATGTCCTGCGGCCACAACAACTGCTGTGACGCTGTTGTTTACTGTTGTGGTTGCGTAGCACACTTTTTTGCCTCTGGTGGTTTCTCGCTCCATACTACTTCCTTGTATGCACCCCGTATCTCCATAGTAACCACCTTGAATGCCCTAGCAATCCCACAGAGTGCCACAGAAACAACTTAACAACGACCTCATGACACCCTACAGCCTGAACGTATATGTCAACACTCTAGCAGCCACTTAGCACCCACCAGGCAAAACTCGACCAACTAACAAAACATCACCCATGCTTTTATTTGTAAAACAACCAGATATCAGAATTACATAAGGAAACATTAGTTTCGTAAAATCCTTCTGTATCTTTTAGACGAACAACCCACCAGTGTTTCATGACTGAACACTGCATGTCATTGGGATAGTTTAAAAGTTGTTGAGACAACCTCTGTGTCTCTCTGTCTTCTGATTGTTGTTGTCGACACAGAGGAAAAAAATACTCCATGGACAAAACCCTGTCCAACTTAACATTAGTGCAAGTAATTAAAAAAAACAAATGCATTAATCACATCAGTATGGGACCAGGGTCTGAATTCAAAAAGACCCAGGTGAATTAAAAAGTTTAACCCTATGCCAACTGTATGTGCTTAAAGGGACCAACACATTATAAATGCACATGGCGGGTTGGATCTGACAGGAACATACCATATGTGTAACCAAAGTAATTCTAACTGCTATGCTTGCACTTGAGTCCGGGACAGAGGGAAAACTGTAGGCTGAATTAAATGTCTGGATCTCATTATAAATATATGTGAGCAGCGCAGACCTTAAACGCTCTCCACTGACTAAGGGCCGTGTGAAGCGCCTTCACTTTGAAGAGCAAGTGTGACTGTCGAAGGAAAGTCACGCCATCAGCCGTCTTTCCAATTAGAGGCAGAAACCATAATTGTTTTTAAAGGATCACATTTTGAGGAGAACTCCCTACTTCTCCCTCCAGCCAGCGCCAACACACACACACACACATCACATAAACACACACACACACACACACACACACACAAATATAACTCAGCTTATATAAAACTCTTAGTTGGGGAACCAATCACAAAAGGCTTTTTCCATTCCATTGGAGTCCTTATCAAGCCAAAAGACTGAATCGTTCCCCGACCTGTCATCTATCAGTCAGGTGACAGAGCAGTCTTCAAAGCACAAGGCCAATACATTCAGAGCGTGACAATAAAGCTTTTCCCCAAAACCTATAGAGTCCTTTGAGTAAGTGGCAGCGGAGGACTTAAAAGTGTTTCTTTGACAAACCAAGTAATGGTCCCGTCAGCGAGGAGAGGAAGAGGGGGATAGTTGGGTATTGGATCGAAAGTATGTCTCTGTGATTCTCAAACCGCTTTTAATAACCCGCGTAAACTCACATAAATCAAAGAAACCAACGACTCTGCTCAAACACTTGACCACGGTTACACTGTCTTTCATCCTTCTTTTCCCACCGGGAGGCTGTCACCGCAAGCAATTCCTTCTCTTAACGGCTAATTATTACTTGTGTCAATATCCAAGACGTAACTATTTCTCGCTTAAAAGGACATCAACGCTGATGTGTGATATGTGAGTGAAGTGCTCGTACAATCATTTTAGATGTGAAGAAAAAGTGACTTATTTATGTGTTAAATTCTCGAGATACAGAATGATGGAACAAAAACATGTCAGACTTTGAATCTATTGCTTTTTTGACTATTGATAAGTACATTAAAAGTGTTTTCTTATTATATATAACACATTGCACTTCGTGTAAACTGCAAAAAAAGTTTGCACAAATCATAAACCTGACTTGAATTCAGGCTCATCCTTGATCAAAGCTTTGGAAAAAGTTGTCGGACAATCAAGTCAGAACATGAGCAGACATCTGTAACCTCAGAGAATCGCATCACAATCCCTCGAGGGGATCTGTAAGCAGATCCATCCCAGTCCCAGCCCCAATTAAAAAATACACTGACATTCAATTTCTGAGAAGGCACAAACCGTTTTTCTCCCCCGCCCCTGGTTCCACTTTTATAAGCAGATCGCCTTTGATTCTAGAGGCCAAAATGGAGTTCGACCCCGGTGGCCGGTTATGTCGAACATCACCCGGCGGCTCTGTGGGAAATATTGACGGTGCTGGGTTTGTTTACCTTGCAGATGAAGCTTGCTCTCGGGGCTCTGCAGCAGGATGGAGCTCACCGAGTCCAGATTGTCATAGCTGCTGCATCCCAGTGGCCCTGTCCGTGTCTCCGTCACCTGCGAGAGAATTAGGAAACAAATGAGAGCCGGGCGAATGCACTTATGCTGTGTGTGTTATGTGGGCAGGAACTTTGTAAGATGCAGTAGCGAACATGCTTTTTTCCGTATTCTTTTCTGACGTATTCCTTTTATAGGGCTTTACACCAGACAACATAAAACAATGGGTATCACAAAACCAGCCATTAACAAAGTCAAATGTTAACATGTATTCATTACAGCTCTCATGAGCTAATTACACGAGGTTGTACATGTAACAGCATGTGGCCAACAGACATTGTGCAGTAAGACAGGGCTCCAAGATGAAAATATATTTTCATATTGTGTGAGTGGCTTGATTCAGTGCTGGATTCAAGGATTTATTTGAATTGTAAGGGAGTACCTGAGGGAAAAACATAATTTTTCATTAACCATGTCCTTGTTCCAAACAAAAGCTCTGAGGCCATAATAGCGGTTCCTGTTGCCAACCCCGGACCACTGTCAAAAGAAATATCCATGCTATTCAGCTGTGACGAGACTGCTTTCAAATATCCAGCCTCCGCAGTTCATGACAAAGTAAAAGTAAAATCTCTCCTGCTCATTAAGTTCTTCAAGCTGCTACCGGTACCAGTATACCATCCCAGATACTCCACAAAGAAAAACGCTCATCAAAAACCTCAAGTGTTTCTTTGTTGAGTACCAAAATAAAATGGCAGTCCTATTAATGGAACATGGCAGGCTATGAAGAGTGTTGAAAGATTTGCAGTCATGGCAGAGCTACTTTTTTCACTCTTAACAGCTGGATACTGACGTGTTAACGTTGATTCAGAGTTGTGTTACCGGCCACCTGGGCGTCTGCTCCGTCTATATGCGTTGTGTTGGGTCTAATTCCTGAGAACTGTATCTGATTCTTGAGCAGCTAAATGCCTCATTATGTTCATCAGCTTGTCCATCTGCCTTGCAGAGCAGACAGCGTGCAGTGGTTTCATCAGTTACAGGAGATTCAAATGATCGGAGCGCCGAGAGAGAACAAACGCTCGGGAAACCAAAGGGAGGTTGATAATTACTCTCCCTTATGAAGGAAAACTCTCAAGGGTCATTCTTGTAAGCAGCTCCTTCTGACCTCGGTCTATGTTGTATTGCCACGCGTGTGACCAAGGTCCTCTTACTTTAACGAAGTAACAAAACCGTGATCTTTGTCTACACCTGACCAAGCATTGTCACAACTTACCATGGTTCTTAAGATACCATGATTTAACTGTTTATCTTTTGTATATCTCTTACAGCAGTGCAAGATAAGAGAGCAGGGTTTAATGAATTGTATAGATGTTTAGAACGGAGGACTTGTCATTTCCTGTGGATTTGTAACGACAGCCAATTTTGATCCATTGTTGGGAAAAAAGAATATCGATAGATATTGTTTTGAGCTGCATTAAAATGAAAGAGTGAAATTTCCCAGAAGACTGTGTTGTGTGGTAATAACTAACTAACTAACTAACTTGTGAAGAATATGGTTAAACAAACCTTCCCGAGCCTGTGTGGTGGAATTGCCCTCACTTTAATTTGATTAGAAGGCTTGGTTACAGTTGGAGGGAGTTCCAAGCTGATCCACAGTGTCGGGATCTGAGCCAATTCCAACACGACTAATCAGTTTCCACTGCAGACTTGTGCTCTGGGTGCGTCAACTGGTAAAAAAGCACTCGTTGACGTTCTGTCAAAATGCCAGTTCTGGTGAAGCTACTCGGGTTTGATATTTATTAAAATTTTCTGAAGACTTAATTGAGGTCTCGGGGAAAGGCGTCACATCTGTAGTCACACTGAACCTGACAAAACATCACGTTGATGTATAAACAACGACAAAAAAACAAGCTGCCTGTAAGACGTCACCACGGATGGTCTGGGTAATTAATGCATTCTGCACTGGTGTGTGTTTGTGGCTATGATTGATGGTATGATACTATTTTGCCTTTCTTTAATGTTGCCACAGCACCAGATGGTGAGCTGACAAGGAAGAAATTAGACAGATGTATATCTTACCCTTGGCATCAGGCTGTTGATGGAGGAAATGGGAAATAAGGGGAGACAGAGAGGGGCAGCCTCTGTAGATAAATACAATCTTAGTATTCAGTGGATTTAGCGCTGAATAAATCTCAACATGTATCACGTTAGGACACAAGACAGTCAGGTCAGTGCTGTTAAAATCTTAGCTGTATGAGTCACTATCACTGTTCAGGGAAATGAGGATATGCAGCACTGAATATAACTAGCATTTAATCTCCGGGTGGTACATCAACACTATCCGCACATATAGCAGTCCCATTGGAGTAGTATTCTTAATGTGAATGAGTTAAACACCAAAGTACTTAAAGCTGCAGTACCTTATATATATGCATTGCTATTGAGCAATAATTCCATACGAGCCACTCAGCATAATCTAAATCAAGTAATCTGAGAGAAAACTAGATTTTTCCATTTCCTCTAGGCCCCATTTCCTGGGTTGGGGAAATCTGGCCTGTGACGGGAGACTCTGACCAATCACAGGGCAGTTCAAAGAGCGGGCGATCCTATTGGATGTTCTACAGGAGAGGTCACTGTATTCCAGCATTGGTAACACAGTACCTAAACTGTAAAGCAGCTTAATCTCTGGTTACTATAGAGACTGATAATACAAAATAAGTTATAAGGTATAAAACATTTCCTGAAGTTTATAGTGTAATAAAATTTCAGAAGCAACTGTTTTTACATGGAGTATAACATCATAGGCGAAATGAAACTGACTTTGAATTTTTAAAAAGCTGTTTCTAACAACTACTTGACTGTGTTGGACGGATAAATAGTTTACGAGAGACTAGCGATTCTCCCGTTGCATTTTTCATCCAACTAATCTAGAGTTCCTGAGCCTGTTTAGTTTTAATTTCCTTCCAGCCAAGCAGCGGACTTTGAAAGGGGCACTGCATGGCCTCGCATAGAGTCCATATGCAGATTGATTACTGAGCCAGACGCGCCTATCACACTCTGCCATCTTGATGGCTGCTGACAGTGCACTTTTTCCCTCCCCTTTTTTTGTTGTGCTTATCTCTGAATGAATTACTTCCCTCGAAAGGTTGTGCTGCATGATCCATGGTGACTGAGCAAAGTGGATATCTGTCCTCTGTCGCCTGCGGACATCTTCCCAGGTGGAAAAGCACAAAAGAACGAAAGAACAACGCGCTAGCTCAGCCACAATCACATCGTTAGTTACACACACAAAACACATAATGGTTGTGCATGTACATAAGTGTCGCGGGCCAGAGCCAGGTTAACCTACAGTATGTTTTTCTCCAAGAATTATTGTTTCCAAATTAGGAGCAGACATATCCAGCTTTATGGATTAGAGGGCGACCCATGTAATCTGAATGACCTTAGTAGAGCAGCACGCAGCACTCGTTAGGCCGTCTCTTTTCTTTCTCTGCAGCCCACACCATGCGGAGGCTGTGGACCAGATTATGAAAATGGAGTATAACGTAATAAAAATACAAGGAGCAATCAAAGGACTGAAGTGGGCCAAAGGGGATTAAGGGGATTTAGATTATTAAGCAGAACACAACAGTGGAATCCCACTGGACCAAGACTGTATCACAGCCCTCAGTCAGAAACCACAGTTCTGGAACGTCCTCCCTAATTGTCATCTGCCATCAAGAAAATCATCTAACCAAGTAAATAAGAGATGATTCACATGAGATCTAAAGAACCAAATGTACAGCTTCTATTCCCCGAGCCCCGAATGTCAGAAAACTAAGTTCCTCCAGTCTGTGCAAACTTCAAAATGCTAGAATCATCCTGGTGACATACAAACAAAGAACGCAGCTGCAGTATATCATGTGTTTGTGTAGCCAAATGTGTGTGTTTGTACGTCGAGACTCAATTTTATTGTTTGCCAATCTTTTCACGTCAAAACCAATCCTACACGAGCATGTCTCTGACACGTACATGCATCATCAGTAGAAACGTCCTCCAGCCAAACACTGTGACCTTGAGCATATTCTTTTCCGTGTGGAAATATATAACCTGTAACAATTCTTCATAAAAATGTGTCATATCCGCTTCACTAGTCGTCTCTGCTGTAGCTTCTGGAGCAAATGACGTACGATGGCGTAAAAGCACACTGTTAGTGGTTTTCTCCTTCCGCTGTTTGTATTTGTCACACATAATGGATCCTGTTTACTGATCTCTGCACATTCTGTCACCACAGCTCTCCCAGTAGATCCTCAGGGAACCCAGGGACCCGGAGAAGATTAAGGGACGAGAACAATTCTGGTGAAGACAACAACTCCCATGATCCCACACCTCTTCACGATGTCATCAAACTAAATCCTCTGTAGTTTTAATTGAGACGCTGCTAGAGGCCGAACTTACATGTCGTATATTTAAGTCCAATGCCATGAACTCATTATAAATGTCTTAACAGAAACAAGAAACATTTCTGCAGCCTGTATTCCGGCACCTGTAGCCGACAACAAGCAGAACCACACAGTGCACATACCCATACGTTCACTTGTGTGGGTGACTAATAAACACAGGTGGCATTAAGATTCCTGAAGCTTCAACATTTATAGCACAAAGGGAACATTGAGCAATGACTGTACACGCCATTAATGCAGGCTCATTCTTACACAAAGACGGAATCCTTGTGGAGTGTGACAGAAAAAACAAACTCTTTGTGAAATATCCTTGATAACTGCAGGCTTCTTAGAACTTCGATTGCAATTTAAATATCATATCACTTTCTCATGCTAAATTAGAGTGATTGAGAATTAGGTCATTTTCTATCAAATAGGTTTTATTATTCATTATTTTCCATCTGTGGACAAATGAGGAAATGTTTCATCATTTACATGTCCTGGTTTGAAAAGACAGCATGTGGGTTGAACCACAGACGGTTTTATCTGTCTCCCCATGTATTGATAAAAAATGCAGTAAACGGATATATTCCTCTTATCTGCAATATATAACTCGGGAATGTATGGAATGAAAAAAAGACAATCTCTACAGACCTAATTAGTATTAGCCGTATATAAGCAGCCCAGTCCTGTGAGGACGGAGATGGAGACTGGTGCGTTTAGATATCACCCTTGGATGTGTTTCAGTTCGGCCATAAAACCACTTTTCACCAAGTTCATTAAAATTATCACAGCATACAGGGCTCTCATTATTTCTATAATTCCTGTAACTTGTCATGGGAGCTGTGCGTTCTCATTTCCCTTCTTCTTTTTTTTCAAGCCACGCTGAGAGGAGCACATTCTCCGACACCTCGACTTCACATCGCGCCGTGTCCCCAAAGTTGCGCTTCAACTTGAAAGACCCAGGGAGAAGGGGAGAGGGGGAAAAAGAAGGTGGTTTGAAGCTTTATACGAAAAAGGAAAACAAGAGGATGAAGGCAATAAGACGGGTTGAGTGGTAACAGGGAGGAATACTGTAAGGCTGAACCGTCTTCATTACGTATCGCCCCAGCTGAGCCTCACTAATCTGCCCATCACCTGCCATTCTCTTAATGACTTGCTATTTCTGGCTCCACAGAAACGAAGAGACGCGCTCCTCAGTAACTATAGTGGAAGTTCTCCGAGGACGTTTCTTTCTCTGCCTCGTTCCGATCATGTAACATGTGCCGGCTCTGCTCCTGTAAGTCGCGCAGAGAAGGGGAACAATCCAACCGTGCTTGAAGAACACGTGTAGCAGCACATTTCTCTCCCACGTTCCTCGCATGCGTATTTAAATTAGGCGCAGAAGTCATGTCTAATGCAGCTCATTTGTTTTAAGCGATACTGAGAAATATCAACTTTGGGGCTATTTTCTAATTAGAGTGGAATCATCGCATTTTTAAGTGAACAACTGAAGCGACGCCGCTAATAAAATCCGACACGCCTGCTTGTGGCGAAAAAGCTAATTAGATTCACGCGAACTTGGCTGCTGCAGACGACAAGAATCTGGGTCATTTTTTTTGCAAAACATGTCAAGTTCCCCTCACAACACACGTGAGGGTCACATGACTGGGCTGGAAACTGGGGATGGTGTGTGCCTCGTCTGCTCCCAGCACCACCAGCACCACCCACGGCACTGCAGCATCATCAGGAAATATGCATATTGAACGCTGGTGTAAATCAGCCCAGGGTGAATGCGCGGACAGGTGACCTTGTGTGGGATGCAGCGAGTGCACTGCCCAGTAGGAATGCATTCTTGCACACGTAATGCATGAGTGGCTACGCGGCAGACACGCCACACTCAGCCGCATGCACGCACTCGGTTTCTAATCATACTTCTTTTCCTGCGTAATCACACTTTTTTTTTTGCCACGGGAAGACACTCACTCGTAAAATTGACATTTTCCTTCCATTAAAAACACTCCATTGGGTATCTTATTTTCTAAATGACCCTCCCTCCCCGGCGGAGTCCCGGCTCGCGGCAATCAGGTTCGGCAAGGCTTGGACAAACAACCACACGTCAATTATTGCAATCAGTGAGACATGGTGTTGTTCACAGTGGGGAGAGAGAGTGCTCTTCGCCTTGAGTATATATTATGTTCTTGTTTTTTGTATATATATATATATATATATACGTGGAGAAATGTGATCACCTCTCCAATGGAAAATTATTTATTTTTCCGGCAAAACGAATCGGTAATGAAGATAGAGAGAGAACTGTTTCCTGTGTCCATGCTGCGCGGCCCAGCGGTTGTGTGTGCGCGCGTGTGTGTGTGTCAGCAGAGTGTTTGAAAATGATAATGAATACAGATTTTGGCAGAAGAGTGACTGAAATATGATTGATGAACCAGTAAAAAATGGATAATACCTCTCTGCTAAATGGCGTCTGTGATGCTTTTTTCTGTTTAATAAAAGAGCCGTGATACAATTATGGAGATAAATGATGTACAGCAGGAGCCCCTCCGATACTGCGCGATCTCATTAGATCGTAACCCCAGGCAAACTTGTTCAGCTCTGTGGGTTTGCTGTGTGTCTCAGTGTATACATGGATGCTTGCGAGGCGCCACAGCTGCATGTGTGCACGTTTCCCACGAGAGACTGAAAGACGGACGAGGGCCGATCTGAAAAGGATCTTACACTTTTGCACCATCCGTGATTGAGTTGTCTGCCATTTGTTCTTTGCTTATGTTTGAACTTTTGTTTTGTGCTCTTTTTTCACACCGCCCCGGTGTATGTTTTTTCAATGCACCACGGGGCAGCGACACAAATCATTTGTTTTTTAGCAGATGTATTTCTGGATAGGTGGGTTTCTCAGGTAAATAACAAGGCTGAGGTTGAGCTCAGGGCGCCGGCAGCGCAGCGGTGATGTGACTTTTGTTTTGAGTAACGTACACATGCAGCTAAGACCTCTTAGGCAGTTCAGAGGCTCGGGGAGCCAGAAAGGATGAAAGGCTTGAAAAATTCAACCAGCCTCTACGCACATACTCCATCAGTCCACACATTTGGTGGCAAGCAATTTGATAAAGCATAAACAGAAAAGACACACAAACACACACTTTTGCGGTTCAAAACATATCTAACGATACTTTGGTTATTACCCATTTTAATTACCCCTGAATTTTATTTAACAATAACATCAGGGCTCCTCGGGGAACAAATTGACACGTAACCTTAATAGCGCTCTATAATGTGTTTTCAGTATTCAAACCGTTGTCGCTCGCACCGCATGTGTAACCTGTAGGAGTCCAATAGCAATCAAACAATTGTTTGTGTTCCTCGCAGATGAAAAGGCGACTATGTTTGTGATGAGAAAGTTTTGCATTAGCGCCTGCACAGATGTCTGATGTCATCAAACACGGACTGGTTTTCGTCCTGCTGGCTGCCCTGATGTTCACGTTTCCTAGTCTTCTGATAGTGACGCTCTTAATCACATAAAAACTTGCAACAAGTGCACACAGCACTGCGTTTGGAGATACTACAGTTACCCATCGATTCCTGTTTTCATTTAAATTGTTTCATGTTTCAAGAATTGAATCTGTGCAGTTCATTTTAAGGCACCAGGATTTGACCTATGTAAAAACTGGATCAAAAGCCAGTGTAGTGAAAGGTACACAGTTTGGGAATACAGGGTTTGTCATAGTATTTGTGAACCACATTCTACCCAAGAAGCCAATGTTTTCTTCTATAGAGGAACGTCTCAGTCTTGGTTACTATTTAATTTTGGTCCGAGGGTAAACTGCTATCCACAGGAAACAGTTCTGTGATACCAGGCGAAGAGCCAGGGAAAGGTTGGCGGCGAACCATTGGGGACATTTTGTTGAAAGGGGAGGGGGCATTCACCAGCTTGTCCCTGACATCTGCACAATGTGCAGCCATCTCCAAATTAGAGCCTCTTTTCTCTTCAAAAGTCAAATTGGGGTATAATAAAGCTACTTTGCTTTATTTGTTAATGGACAGTCCCTGGGTAACAAGGGTTCCCTCAACAGGGTCTTTCTGACCGCATGTTGACGTTTAATGATGTTGAAGACAATAGAAGGAGAATCTTGGACAGGACAACAGAGTTTAGAAGCTGTGAAAAGTCATTAGTGTCCACATGTATTTCCAATTAGAGTAAGCTATCACCTGTTTTTTATTAATTACATTAATGTTGATTAATCTTATGTGTTTAAGATGTTTAAATCTGGCTTTCCAGTGGTTTGAGTATTTAACCTCTAGCGACCTAAGCAGTGTTGCCAGATGTATGATAGTTGTCACATTGGTACCGTCTCCAACATCCGCATCACATGAAACCTACTATACATCACTTTATAATCTTATGCATTCATTTAATGACTTGCAGAATACATTCGACTCCACTTTGAATTACAAGAATTCTCATTGGTAACTCAACACAGCTTCCAGTCCCTACTTTCGGTTGTGCATATACAATAGTTTTCCTTAAATACGAGTTTTGAGCTTCTGGTAAGATGCTTCAACATTTCCCATCTGGCAAAGCTGGACCTAGGTAACGACACATCTTCTTGGGTTTGTTATTGTAGTTTTTATTCTGGGGGTGTTTGTTAATCTCAGTTCCAAAATTGAACTCGATTCAAAATATAACCTAATTCAAAATGTGACACTACTTCTGGAATCTTAACCCTGATACTATAGTTGCCTCAGTGTGTTTAAAATGATGGTTCTAAAGCCATTTTTTAAGCAAAATGCATTATTATAAAATAGCTATAATTGTTTTTAACGTGTTAAGAAATTATTATGTTGCTTTTATCGCTTTTATTCATCCAATTTCTCACATTGACTTGAACATGTAATTACGCTGCATGCATTTTCTGTTTTTAAGTCTGTGGAGCACTTTGGAAATGTGTTTTTGGAAAGGTGCAGTCCAAATAGAGTTATTATAATAATAACGATTATTATAATAATAATTATGAATTATGTATCTCGGCAGAGTGTAATTTGGGGGCATACACTGCTCATTTTTACAGCTCCAGTGCTGACTGAAATCACAACAATAAACTAATTGAAATGTGTTAATGTTCTTAGAATTTTTGAAATATATAAAAACATTCCATTGAAAGTATTGAGGTGTTGTAAAGTGCAAAATGCCGTCAGTAAAGTGGACGAATGAGAAAAATGTGAGTAAACGGGTGAAACCACGAATCCCAGAGGTTAAAGCTCCATTTTGCCACGCAGCACATTTCTGTGGAACAAAGTGGACCTGCTTACTTGCAGACAGGAAATATCTAAAACAGTTCCTGCCGTATTGACATGTGTTTTCAATCCTGATTGTAAGTTTGCACTCCATAGCAGGTCACACAGCCGCACTGAATCAATATTGGAGGAGCAGAGCCCTTGTTCTCTGTGTTTATAGATCTCTTCCTTCTGCAGGACTCTGCTTCCTCTGCACATTCTGATCACTGTCTGTCTGCCGGCAACGTGACTGGAGAACTGCAGTTCATTCTGCCGTTATCTGCACCCCAGAGACGGATATGAGTCATAGATGATTTGTTTTTTAGATATGGAGTATGTGACAATCCTTCACATTGTTTAAGAGTATAAGAACGTATTATTTGTATACGTGGAATTAAATAAAATCACCAACCGTGATTGTCTATTTCAAGGTCTGCCAACTTTGATTTCTGTATTTATATATGTGATGTGAGATTCTTATGATGTGGCTGTCTGACAACGTAATGATCAGTTGGTGCATCAATACAGAGCCTATCATTTAAAGGGTGAAATATTTATGTAAAGTGCTACACAGATACGTTTGCTTTGAAATCCTGTCCTATACAACCTCTGAGAAACTTTTTGCACAGGGAGATCGCACATTTCTAAAAGGACGTGCAGCTCTCAGTGGTTTGCTTTGTCTTATTTAGTTTGAGGGACTCGATGAGACACAAACATGCATCATGACGTCACAATATAATCTGCAAAAAGGAAACAAAATTTTGACTTTGGACGTCTCTAAGATACAAGACCTTGAGATTGGATTAAAATTGAATTTTAAAGGACATATATCTTTGAATTTTATCATCTAATTAGCATAGACAAATTACACAAACAGACAACCTGGAGGTTTTAGACGGCCCCTGGGCCCTGGATTGTTTTGCTCAATAATTAAGCTTAAAACTGGATCATTACACATTAAAAAAAACACACAATGTGTATGTGTCTCTCACGCTGTGACACCGCAAACAGTGTTTCAAGTGACTAAGACAGAGAATTTTACAAACCCCTTCCAAAGGGCAGATTTTCAAAAAACTCTGGTTTCTATGGGAGACATGACGTCACAGGATACATCGTGCAGGCCCACTGTTGCTGTGTGCAGAGAGCAACATAAAGCAACGGCAGCTTTATATTGTTTAAACTGCATTTAACAGGATTTGTAATATACAAAACAGCACCCTAGGTTTGCAGTAATACTTACTTTTTGTTGCAATTATACAAATTCATGTTTGTTTCACTTTAAGGATAAAACCTAATGATCTTCTAATTTATACAACATCAAGACACATCAACTCTGAGTTCCAAACAACTCATTGGCAAGTCTCAAAGGATTCAAACATTTGAAAGGTCAAAGACAAGTTATCTTCACCTTAACCAACTTGCTAACTCACTCGACCCAACTGTGAGCCTTTTCCAAACTCAGCCAAAGCCTCACCTTCTTGACAGATGCTCCAGGTCCATCAGTCCTGATCAGCAGATGTGCAGCCCACTCAGCTTGGCAGAAACTTTGTGTGTGTGTGTGTGTGTGTGTGTGTGTCTGTGAGTGTGTGTTCCATATCGATACCCTCTCCTCTCAACGCCTCCAGCCTTCCTTCCCTGAGAAACTGACTCAGCAGCCACTGTCAGGTTTGCTTAATTTCGTCATGGTTGACTTCCTGCTATCCCGGAGTCTCATCTGCCAGAGCCCCTTAATCCACTTGTCAGTCACGGCAACAAAAAGCTTGGATGGCCGCCCCTTGAAAGGAGACGGGGCGGTGGAGCACCGGTGGGTGTGCGGGACGGCCGGGCAGGAGGCGTTAGTGCAGGTGCACGGGCCCAGGTGCACGGCAGCAGCTGTGGTTACTCTGTGCGGTTTTAACACTCGGCTGCAAGAAGCCAATAAATCTAACAAAACCATTCAAACGCACCAACCAACCTTAAAAAAGACGTTGCCAAACAGTTTCTCTGATACCAAACACGTAAAGTTTTATGATGTAATGAAATATACAAGGGGGGAGTGGTTTAGATCAAAACAGTATGTGTCTATAAATATATTTGATGTTAAACAGACAAATTGTCAACAAAAAGTATCAAATAAAAAAGATAAACACAATATAATGGATTGGGCAGTGTCGACACACTGGTGGATACATGCAAATTATTTTACTGTAAATAAATCTATGGAAAATATTGAATTAATCAGGCAGCTTGAAGAGTTACTTAACAAATTAGATTAGAACAAAAAAAGTACTACAGCTTTGTTGAAGACTTTTTAAAAATACCTATTTGGCAGCTTTATTTGTCATTGACCCATCGGACTATTGCGATTAAAATGGGTTCTCTCCATGCTACTTTTGGCAGAGCCACTGGCGAACAGGAGCACGAGGCGTCCAGTTGTCTCGCCCCAGTAGGCTGAGCTGAAGACGTGGAGAGAAGACAGGCAGGAACGGGCAGCCCGGAGGATGTGTGGTGATGCAGAGAGGAGACATACATTTAAATTAGTTGTTTTCACACCTCCCTGTTGTCTGTTTGTGTCCGGTTGGCCTCCAGGAGACACCCTAACCAATCTGCACTGCAAAAAAAAACTGGCAGCTTGGTGAGAACACCTACCGAAGATGGCCGCAGTACTTTGTGTTGTTATTTAACTGCACTATGTTTAAATTGCCCAGAGATGTATAACTTCTGTTGCTTTCTGATGGCTGCATGAATTAGATAATGACACTCTCAGGTTAAGTTGCATAAAGCAAAGGGGGCAATGTGAAAGAAAATATGCATTATCACATAATTACACAATTACCATGTAAATATGTGTTAAAAGATAATTAAATAATACAATTGTGTGCATTCGCTGATGAAGTGGGTACTTTGTCATGAATCCTGTCGATTTCTGTGAGTGATCTAACTCTGTGCCAGACAAGTACCAAGTCTTACAGTGAAGGGATTTGAACAATTTTCCCATCCTCCTATCCGTCCGGTTGTGTAACAGCTTTTGGCCGCTCACCAACTTTTTTGTTGGGTCAGACGTCTGCCGACAGCTCACTCTCCCGGTGTCCGCCAGGCAGCTGCCTGAGCTACTGTTGCGAGGCCGATTCCTCACTGGTCTCTTTCTCCTCTCATAATTATTTTCCTTACATTTCTCCGACTCTTTTGGAGCTCATCATCTGTGACGGGCATAAGTCTTGGCCGTGTGACAGATTTTCTCTCCGCTTGCACTTCCCCTCCCCAACACCTCTAGCACTCATACACGCCTAGCTAGCGCTCACTACGCCCCCCCCCCCCCCCCCCCCCCCGCCTGATCGTCGACACTTTGTCTTATTGAACAAATTTAGCATCTGGTCCTGCATTCACGCTCTGCTACTGTACTGACTCTTCGGTTGTTTAGTTCAGCTGGAAGTCGCTTTGGCAAATCACAGAGTGTAAATGTAAAGACTTCGGAGGAGGCTGAGAAGTCATCCTCACTTTGAATTAAATTACTTCCACTGTGTTGCACAAGCATTCAGGAACTCCTGCAGGTGAAGCTAGACATGCTCTGTTCAGTTTAGGTCTATGTAACAGAAGTACTTGGTTACAGCAGATTTTTAAGGCTGTTTAAATGTGAAAAATTTACTGTGAAATGAGTCCAAGCACTCACATGCCTAGCAACATAATAAGGCTACAATTGCGGCCATAAAGCAACACTCTTTAAGAGACTTCAGTTTCAGTGGAGGGAACAGTTAATCGTCTAGTCCTGAAATAAAAAAACAGCCCTCACTTTATTAAAACTAATTTTTATAGAGAAATATTGTCTTCTATTGGGGCCAATGTTGGAAACTTCCTCTCCAGAGCCATAAAGAAGTAATGGGCTTCATATTTATTCAATTTAGGTGCTGTGCAAAAAAGGCAGCGTCTTACAATGGTCGGGACGCTGGGTGCCACCATTAGGTGCTATACAAGCACCACTGTCTAAGAGGGAGGCTTAGACCAGTGTGCAAACATGTCCAATACTTTCACTCAAGACTAAAACCATGTGTTAAATAATAAAACATGATATTCAAAATATAGATTTTCTTATATTCAAATTTCATTGGCAGCTTTGTTAGATTTAGGTTACAAACCTTCTTGGTTAGTTTGAGGTCACAACATGTCTTAGTATTAGGCAACACAACCATTTGGTCAGGTTTACACTCTTTCACCACATAGGGTTAAGGTAGCTAGCTGGAACCTCACTCGTGTGACTCATTGAATTGGTCAGAAACGGCCTACAACTATTGTCTATCCAACTCCACTGCAAATAAATAAACGTGTTGTCTACAAACACCTGAATAATTGTATATCAATACACTAATTAATGTACAAATTCCAATTGTGATTTAGTTTTACTCACAGATATAATTAATCTGTACGATTTCAGTCGTGGTTGATTTGCCAACACCCATAATGGTGGTAGCAGTAAATAATGCGGTGCTACAGGTCGGATCATTCTGGGAGCAGCAAAACAAACTATTGCCATTTTAATGAAGAAGTCGGGCAGCAGTTGGCCTCTCGCCATCCTTCTGCGAGCAGCCGTGATCTGATTTTATGCTTCACACAGCATCAGTCTGCAAACAGCAGGGCACCGTGAGACAAGTTGGTTGTCTTGCTGAGAAGTTGGAGGTGTGCAGCCGGACGCCCGCAGTCCTTCATCTAACAGCTCACTGCGGCTGCTTCTTCTCGTTTCATTACTCCCTGCCATATTTCAAACTGATCCTCCGTCAGAAACTGCAGGCAACGGCCCTCGTTTGTGTGTTTCATGAAAGGCAGTAGGTGTGAGCTCACTGATAAACCTGGTGCTTTTCCTGTGACTAGTTCCTAATGAACGTCAACTCGTGCCTTGCTAGTTAAATGCTTTAATTTGAAGCTGCAACAGTAGGAAATATTTATTTTTTTAATTATTTTTGTGAATGTTACAAAAATACAGATATGTAAATAGTTAAATACTGTCATCAATAAGCCATGTGCTCACTCGCCGTTATCGCCTCACTCAGCGATTGATACAGATATTTATTCAAATAAAAAATCGTTGCCAATTAATTTACAAGCGGTGATGGACTGTTGCAGGATGAAAGTCTATACGATCCATTTCTTTCCTCCGGCTCAGCCTATTTTCGCATCTGCAATCGGCAAAGAATTGTGTGTTTGCAGACCCATGGAACAGCACAGAAGTCTTAATAATTACGATCACCAGGGCTTGAAATTAACACCCACCACCTCATTCAGTGTTGGTAAAAATGGGACTGTAGGTAGCAGGTGGCACAAATTCTACCTGCGGCTTTTGTTGGCGGCATTTTTCAGAGTTTATCTCAGAAATAAAAAATAATATAACGTTGGTACATCAATGGTTTCCTTTGTCTGTGTTTTCTCCCACCTAATCTGCTTCAAAGAGAACAAACAGCACATTGTCAATTTCCTGTACAGCATTCAGTCTCATTTCCCATTTCAATCTCTTTTGTGCCTTTTTGAAGGTATGGTACAGTGGAGGTGCAAAAGCAGCTTTTTTTCAACTCTTTCATCCACGGATAGTTTGCTTGTAGTGATGCGTCCAAATGTTGAAAAGGAAAGAAAAGGCATCCTTCCCATTATGTATATTATGTTTCTGTCAGGAGGCAGCTGTAAATATCATTCTTGTGAATATGTTTGTTATCTTATGTGTACTTGCAATTTCTGCTTATAACTGAAATAGTGGGATGGAATAATACTGGATCAAACTCAAATTACACTGATGCATTGCAGAGTCAGTAATCAACACTGAGTTGTTCAGGGCTAACCTATACTATGATCATAATAGGGTGGACTAGTCCGGGCTCCTGAACTGCAAAACACGTTAATCAAGTTGACGTACTCACACAGCAACACATCCCAGAAGCAGCGCAGCATGCTCACATTTATATTTTTGTGTGATTCATGCTTTAACGTGCAAACTAGGTGCATATGAGCAAGGTCATAGCAGACAAGAGGTGCTGTCCTGGGGCCCGAGCAGCATTATTTATTTTTCATACAGGTACACAAATGGAATGATAATGCTAATGTGTGCAGCCGTGCTACATGTTAATTCTTAGTTTTTTTTGTAATGCAGCCAACTGAGTGTTCGATACTTTCCACTGAGTGATACATGCCAATTTGATAAGGCCACTCGGAGAATGCAAACTTCCACCGAGACCCAACATCCCCTCATGAAACCAGATTTAAAATGAATTATTATTTGGATCTACACCAAATTTCACTCACTTATAAAGATTGGTCCCATAAACATGGCAGATTTTTTCTGATCAACAACCATCAATTATTCTCTGAGAAAAAATTACTCGCAATTTAAAAGTAAATCGTGGTTCCCGCCCCCTGATCCTGAACAGACACACGCAGACGAGCACATAACATTAAGAATAAATCCAGTTTGCAAAATACAGACCAACATTTCTCTGAAGGAAGTGAAACGTCGAGCCCTGTTGTTAAACAGTAAGTGGACTGTATTTCGTAGCACTTTCCAAGTCTTAACGACCACTCACGGGGCTTTTACACTGCAAGTCACATTCACACGCACACACATAATCGCACACACATTAACACATCACTTTCTATGTATGTCGAGCTTTTCTACCACATCATTCTCACTCTGCTGGAGCAGCCGTCAGGGCCAATTTATGGGTTGAGTGTCTGGCCCAAGGACATGTGGACCGGTGGCGCGGGGGATCAAACCACTGACCCTCTGGATGGTGGACAACCTGCTCTAACGACAGAGCCACAGCCTCCCATGGTTGCTCAATTCACTATCAATACCAATATTATTATTATGAATGGTCATGATTGTGTTTATTTTGTCATAATCATACAATAACATAATATATAGTAATATAAGTGATAGTTAATAACAATATAATAAGAGCAAACATACTGTAATAAATATATAATGTAATAAATTATATATTATTATCATATAAATAATAAAGGTAATAGTAAAAAGAGGTTTTTTGAGCTGTTAGTAAAGCTGAAATTGTGTTTTAGGAGGAAAAACAGCCAATTGAATCAAACAAAAAACTACTTTCAACTGGAGCATTAAAAACGAGCTTGTCTCCCTCCTCCCACACGAGCCGAGGATGAATACTTACATTCATTACATGGCTGTGGGCGTACTGAGGGGAAAACAACATACTGGTTTGGATGAGGTGAGCGCAGCGGACAGATGCAAGGCTATCACTGGTTACATATCGGGCCGTGATTCACCTCGCAAGATGAGGCGATAATACTCGGCAAAGCGGTGGCATCTGCGGTGCGATCACGTCCATGCGAGCGTGCAGAGCAAAGCAATGTGGTTCCTTGGAGAAAAACAGCAACTAAAAGTATGACCTTATAATGTCGGTGAATATTCAGGAGTTCCCCCCCCCCATCGCTACTTTCCTCCAGGAAATTTATTATTCCTTCATTCATTTTACCGACAATGACCCTGTTGTATAAACACTGCCGCGAGGAAGGGATTTTCCAAAACTCCGGCCTATTTGTGTTTTAACGTTATTTATATTCTACAAATGTTTTTTCCCCGGCCCCCCTCTCTCCTGAGGGGGCGACTATGTGAATGACCACAATTGGCTTGCAGTCAGTTGCAGGCAGACGGTTCGCACTGTTTACAAATCACATTGGCTTTTTTTGGTTCCATCTCTCTCTTTTTTTTTATATGTCGGATAGCACAACAGCAGGAGGAGACTGTCTTCAGTAGAGAAAACACGATGGGTCATTTGCTCAAATGCCTGAATCAATCTCTGTGTTCCAGTTTCTTGTTTTATGCACTTCCTACTGGGTTTTTTCTCTCTTTTAACTGGATCTCATATGACACTGACCTATAACAAATATGCATACAGGAAGTTATTGTATAATCAGTTATGTACGTTATATAAATCAGTATGTTTAACAATATATCCACAGCTGTATGGGTTTATATGCATCACACCTACTCTTCCATACGAGTTCTTTGTAAAAATGTCCTTTTTTTTTTCAAAACTAACTCATGTTTATGGAAATTCAGTGATATACTCTATCTCTGCATTTCAGTTGTTTTAATTGCATATATTTGTAGTGTACCCAGTCAGTAACAGGAGAGAGTGAAAGTCGATGTTGACTTGATGTCAAAACACATTGTTCGTGTGGGCGGGCTGTGTTTCTGTTTTCCTGACACGAAACCTCTTTCTATAAACTGTTCTGTCTCATTACTGTAGGTCGGAGTAATCACAATAATCCTCACCTATGGGTTGGGTGTTTATGCAGAAAACCATTTTAGACGTGAACTGCAGAGAAGGTCACAACGTAGAGATTCCACTGTGGAGATCACGCGTATTTCTGTACAGCACATCGACACTAGCGTCGGCCCTTATCATGAAAATCTCTCTACACCTTTGTTTGTGTCTTCCACGTGTACGGCACCTCTTTTTCTTCCTGAGATGTTTGTGTTCTTTGCATTTTTTTTCCCGGTTTTGTGTCTGTAGCACTTTAGAAACATCAACACACTAAAGGTGGATCCTCTGGAGGATATCCTGCTGGGTTCTTAGACTGTATGGGTTCATTCAGACATTCAGGCTGGCAGGAAGAACTCAGCCCCTCTGAAGAGTACGACCTTGACAACTGAGATCACCAGAAGAGAAAGGATGATCGTTCCCTCCTCTTGTAGCTCGAGTTACTTTACCACAAAGGAGGCGGATCAGGTATCACATCTGTTTCATTGAAAAAGTAAACAAAAATACATGTAGGTTGAGTATGCACCAACCTTGATGGCATTGGTGGAAATCTGGATCTCGTGCAGCTTCCTCATCGTGCCATCGCGGTCAATGAAGTATGACGAGGCGAGCTGATGGAGGGCCTCCACGTTCTGAGTGGAGTTGACAAGCTTCCTGTCCAGCTTGTTTTTGGCCAGGTACATAGTCAGCGCCTCCTCCCCTGCAGGTAGGACAAGGGAAGAGAAATATGGTCAAAGATTATACTTCCACTTCCTATTTGATGTACTTAAGCTTTAAAGCAAAACGGTGAGTGACTTATCACGGTCTAAAGGGAAGAAATGATGTTTACTTAAGGAGCAATGAGTAAATAATGTGAGTGTCCTGTTGATGTCTTTATTTGTGAGAGTTGTCCGATTCCGGCTTATCAAGGCGGCCAGCAGGGAGCTCATAACATGCTGAGATAAGTCAGAAGTCTAAAAATGAAAGGGAAGAAACCAGATGCCCCAGTTTTCCAGGAACAGTCTTCATATTTGTTGTTTCATCCGCAGCTGGAACCATCCCCAGAAATGTCTCCAGACTTACTCCTATTTGTGTGGTATGAGCTCCACAATGTCTTGAATTTTTGCCTCAATACCAACGGAGTTTTATCGAGTGGAATAAAAAACACACAAATATAAAATAACATTACTGATTGCAGCGATTGAATTTGTGCCAAGGATATTAGAAAATAGGAGGGGGAGGCGGTGCAGGAACGGCTGCAGCTGGTATTTAAACATGTGGAGCCACTTGAGGAGGATTTTACCTTTTACCAGTAATGTGAAATTGTTTTGCACTCTCCTGGATCCCCATAGCTCCACCGACCTTATTATAATTAGGATGATTGAATAAAAATAATTCCTGAGCATTGCTGAATTAAATTACAGACCCTGTCTACTGACCCCGCCTGTAGGCATGTTGAATTATATATCGGTTTTCTTTCTTGTTTTGAAAAGGCCTGAGATGTTGATCAAATCAAATCTGATCTCAATAATTTGGTATTTTACAGACGTCTCGGTCTAATAGACTGAAGAGAAACACACCTGACGAGCCATTGTTCCGGTTGGTGTCGTACTTGAGACGTTCAAACGTAAACAAAGGTCGCCCTGAAATCACGACTCATCTGCTGAGGTGGAGGTAGATAATGGGATGTAAATTTGAAAGCACTGATGTGAAGAAAGAAACTACGCGCACAACAAACAAAAAGAATCAGCATAATCTACAATCTCCTTCCATAAGAAGTCCACATTTAAAATCTGAGCGGTGAAACCAGAAAACCACAAACACGACCCTCATCCTAGGTGTGTATGTGCCGCAGGTTAAGTCTGACTTTCCACAGGAAATACGGAGATCGCGTTTATGCTGAACCGCTGACCTTTCAGTAAGTGTCTGTAAAGGGGCAGGAAGCGAACGCTTAGAGCCGCAGCGGGGCCAAATATTTGCAGAGCACCAGACAACCGCTCCTATTTGCATGTCATATGTTTGTTTGTTGACACACTGCAAACGGCTTGAGCCGCTCCATCTCCCCGTGCGTGATGTATTTCTGCATCTTTCATTCCGACAAGCGGGAGCAGATGCATAAAAAGGCGAACGCCGATTCACGTCCACGAGCCCGCGCAATCTTTCCTTCGGCGATTACCGTCGAAAATGGCAAACCATACGCCTGGAACTCATTCAAGAGCACGTCACATATGCTCAGGTTTCGAGTGCCGCGAATGGTTATTGGGCCCGGAGCGACGCGTTGGAATTGGTCACTTAACTTGTGGTGACCGTGACTACGGGTGGGAAGCAGTCAGGGCCGATGTCTCATGGCTGGTTAGAGACGAAGCACTGGGGGGGGGGCGTTCTCTGACGCTGGCCGGCTCTCTCCCCCTCGGGGGCCAGCGAAGTTACTTACACACACTTGACTTACACTACCGCGCAAGAATAATGGGCCCACATTAAGCCCTTGATTTGTCCTTTTTTTAAATTCATTGCAACTTACTGTGGCATAAAGGAGGTCTTCTGAACATAAATATTTTGTGGCAATTGCTGCAGCTCAGGCAAAAATCATTACCCCCCGTGGCTTTAAGAGAATCATTTGTGCTCACCTATCTGTAAGTAATACGTCCAGGAACATTATTATCGGGCGGCTCACTGGAAACCTGCCAGAATTAATCAGCTCATGCAGAGCTTACGTCTTTAAGTATTTAAATTCACAATCAGTCCATACAAACTAGAACTGCTCTCAGTGGAGCCCCTGCCTCCGTCGGAAACCAGCCGTCCTCTTACATTAAAACAAGCCCTACAGCTAAGGCCCTGATACATTTCTAAGCTACACATGTGTGGTAGTTACATGTTTCTATTTGCTACCATGCGCTACTATAAAGAAAAACATGCATATCCTCTAGATACATATTTTTGTTGGATACGCACGAAATTGCTCAGACTAATCGATTACAACCCCTGAGTATGTCTGAATTTTTTTCCATCAAATGATCATATTCTCTGAGAAATCAATGAAAACATTGAAAAACACCCTATCTTGAAATGTTAAGTGATGTAGAAGATAATTCCTGGAACCGCCTCAATGATCCAGTGTCACACCAAAATGTAATGTGTCCTTTCCTGACGTATGCCCCATCCTCTCACCAACTACTACTCACTAACTAACAAAGAAACAAATGCAGATGGAAACACAACCTCCTTGATGGAATTATAATAGATTGTTGTTCAATATTTACAATACATGTATGTGTACAGCAGACATGAAGTAAAAGAGATAAAGTCCAGCTACTCTGAAAACCAGTTGATAGTCGTCCTGTCCTAGAGTATATACTGTCTATATTTGAAGAAGCAGAGGAAATAAATATAAATGTCATATTTCTACTCTGCTGAAGGTTACTGGTGGTTTATGCAAGAGATGTCAATGTCAAAGTACGATCTGTACTTGTTTATGTTGGCAGCAGAACTGCTACAAGTAAAAAAGTTTCAAGTGTGATTTTCCAAAAGGTATTAGTGTTGACAGACAGTGTAGTCTTCAACTGCAACCCAGGGCCCTGCCAGAGCTGTGCACTCTAGCCTCAGGCTCCAGTGACTGCGAGTCATTTCGGTGAACCTCTTCTTCCTCCACAGCGCTGAATGCATTCGACTACTGCACTGAAAAGGTCTCTGATCCAGCCAGAGGTTGTGTATTCACCGGAGAATAGCAGGGCGGGCGAGTCCGCGGAGCTAAGACGCTTCTACAAGCGGAATCTTTGGCTCATCGGTGGAAACAGCAATCGGCAACAGTAATGTGTTTTTAGATAAAAAAAAAAAAAGATAACACTAAGTTTTTAGACACATTTAATCTCTTACAAAACGTAAAGAAGAAAATAAAATGCAACCCTCTTCAGTTTACTATACCCTATGACTGACAGTTACCTCTTGTGAGACTGCTACACTCTGTATAGCATTCACCATTATCTCGTATTTGTCACTCATAGCTGCAGTGTTCTCATTTGGAGATGTTGTATTTTTGTCCTCTCCGGCCCTGCATGCAGGACAATGAGCTCTACAACAATGTGTTTTTTTGTTGGGAATTTAATAAACAAGGTTTGTGCTCCCACTCTGCCATGATTTTTCTTTCAATGCCTTCTCTCTACTCAAAAGCTCGAGACCTTTCAGCATTCGCAGTGAAACAGCAGCGCTCTCGCTCGCACTGGAAAACCGATTTTTGAAAACCTACGAGGAAGCGAAAGTGACGGATGTGCCGAAACACGTCGCTCACAGCTTTAGCGAAATGCAAAACTGTCCATCAGCCTTTCTTTATTTTTTTCTCTTCTCAAAAGAGCGATAGCTTCCTCTGGCATTTATACACAGCCTTGGTTGTGCAGCCTCCATTCTAAGAGCCTTGGGCGCGTAGGGACGTTGGGATGTGTCAATAAAGTTAAATCTACAGTATCCTTCACAGTGGCTGCAGGCAAATCAGACATCTATCCATCTATGTCAAACCGTTTTTGATGTCTTTTTCAGTTTCCCACTCACTGTGGCGGTTTCTTTTTGTCGGGAAATCTGTCGGGTCGTATCTTGCATATCCTTGAAATTCTGCTTCAGGTTGTTTGAGGTAAAAAAGTAAAAGGTAAGCACTTCAGCAAATGGTGACAGACACTCCTGCTAAGTGACAAAAAAGTTTATTACTTACTATCGTGACATATTTACATTTGCTAATTCCGAGAGCTAGAAGTTGGAAAGTGCATGGTCCAATATCTGACGGCAGATGTCAGTTAGTTTTATGTATTTTCGTCATTGTCACAATTGTCCAAAGACTCAATACATTTCAGTGTTTTTCAGCTCAGTCAGTGGTATTTCATTCAAGTCAGGTGGTGGTGTGGCAGCAGAAACACTAAAGTGCATTTGTAAGCCTCAGACAACCAGCGGGCCGATAAAAGAACTAGAACAGGCTCGATACATGTCATCGGTTAGAACCATTTCCATTGAGTGTGGAGGAGGGAAACTCTTTCCACTCAACTTCACGTCGCCTGGGAGAAGAAGAGTTCAGCCCCCTCCTCAAGTGTCTGATGACTCTTGAGACCACACAGAATTGGTGGCTAAAGAGAGAATGGGCCTGCTCTTCTTACTTTATCACTAGTGCCGGTGTGCCCATTTATTGGTTCATATAACCGGCCTCTTTAATGGGCAACCCCAAGATTGAGATAAGAGCTTGCTGACCCACGACTCGAAACAAAATGGCTTCAAGGTTGAAGATAATATGGTGATAACTCAAAGGTGGAGAAGAGGAGCCAGAGGTTAAAGAGATATGCAACGAGAGTGTGAGATATGTGGCGATGCAACACAAGAAGACGAAGACGGATGCTGTGGTGGAAAATGATACCGTGACTTATTTTCGTAACCAATTTTGACTCCATTGTCCAATTTCAGCCATTTGTTACATCCGTCTAGCTCAGAAACACTTAATTTCATTTTACCTTCATATAATGTTTCCCCCCAAATATTGTATTTCCAATTTCCCAAATTAGTGTGGCAGCATGAATCGCTTTACAAAGTGAAGTGAACGTGATATCGCAACTCTGACCCTTGATACCTGATATTCCTTTGCACGATTACGTAGTATCATTGCAGAGTCTCTGGTGAAAGGACTGAAATATTTTAACGTCTGCCGAGATGTAGTTATATATTTAATTATCTGGTGTAAGTTTATTAAAAAGGTAAATCATGATATGAAAAGTATCATGACTGTTTCTCAAAGGCATTGACTCTGAGATTATTCAACTCCAATTAGGATTTTAGGAAACTTGAAGCGACTACTTGCCAGTGTTTCCTGCATACAATTATGTAACACAGGGTTTGAGGAAATGCATTATCTTCCTAATTATATCTTTAAAATGCAATTGGGAAAGTTATCACTGTTGGCCGCCTTCATGCATCCCTTCCAGCTCCAGATAAGATAAGAGATACGAGGGAGAAGCCATTTATTTTGAGCGGGGGGGGGCTTTGCTTTTTATTTTGGGAAGCACATCCAGAATACTGAAATAACTCATTAGATGAATTCATTCCTCGTTCCGCCGTGAGTTTATGTAACTGCCAATGTAATGTGACTTTAAGAGAATATTCGATTAGAATAGTTGGATTTTGGGGATGTTTATTATTTTGACCAAACAGCATTTTGTATATTTCTGTACCTAATATACAGTATTTGTGAATGTGCCTCTACTCTAATATAGATACACTATACTATAAAGATACTCTAAAAAAGTGAGAGACAGTTCTAAGACATGTCCATATATGTACAAGTATTTATGAGGAAGTATGTAATCCTATTTTTTGTAATTGTCAGGTTGGATTTGTTTTTTACAGAGAAATGCAATGACTGTGTCACATTTGTGTTTTCAAAATATATCAGAAGAACCCAATAGCAGCGAAAACCAAAATGGTGCTTTAATGAAACAATAGGGAAGAAGCTCATGTGGAGACAATGCAGGCAAAATTGGAAAAAACGCGGAATCAAAAAAACAAATGCAAGTAAAAGGTTTAAAGTATAATATAACACTAAACTAGAATTACAAGAGGGAGGAAGATCTGGCAATACATGGAAGTCAGAGGATGGGAAATATGGGGTTTCTAGGAGGGGAAACACAGGGGTTGGACTGATCAGGTGACAAGTGAGTACAAGTCATGTGACAGGAAAGCCGGAAGTGACCAAACAAGTCCTGGAGGACCAAGAACAGGAAGTCCAGTAAGGAAGAGACATACAGTCCCCAGGAGGTGGGTTATGACTGTAATGGACTCTCTGAGTGAAATGATGAAGTTTCCTCTGATCTTCATATTGTTTTCACATTCGGTCTCTCAATCTGTTGTAGTATAGTGTGGATATAAAGTCAATGCGGATTTAAACAACTTCTTTCTGGAGTCGGATTTTGATTTTCCCATGCCAGATGAAGTGCGGTCACGAGCTTAAATAACTTCCCACAATATCCACAACGTCACCGTCAGACTCGCGATGAGATGTTTCTGTGGATCAGTTCTCTGAGACACCACCTGGATGTTCTGAGTCCAAATCTGTTTTGACGCAAAAAATCTGAACCTCCCTCATTTTCGTTGTTTTACCCCATAAGACTTCATCCCACATGCAATAGATGCAATATATGTATTGTTTTAGATACAAGGAAATTATTCATTGAAAGTCTGAGGAGAGTATATTCGGGGCACAGGTTCCATCTGGGACCGATATCCGGCTTCTGCAATCTGGTAGAATGTGAGAATTCACTTTATTTTTTACGATGTCGCAGAAAGTTTTACATTCTCACTTCATCAAATGTTCCCACACATGTTCAGTGGGGATGAGGTGTCAGTGGATATCAGATTGTCCTGTCATAGAAAGCCAGAGGAGCTGGAATAAGATGCAAAATGGAGCGGCCACCAACCGGAGACAGACGACAAATCCACATTACTGCATGTATAGTACACGCAAGTCTGACATATGGTTGGGCACCGAAATCCAGAGCCAATCAGGTGCCAGTTCCTACATGTCCAGTTCCTCCAAGACCAAATCACACCACAGATTCCGGTGCCTCATTTCAATACCTGAGCTATGTACTTCAATATTTGCCATGAGTACAGGCAACACACATTACACTTAACCCTGGTGGCAACACACTGTCTTCAGGGCTCTAGCAGCACATAATGCGACAAAACGTCTAAAGCTAAACAATCGATAGTACGGCTGTATTTCACGTGAAAGGATTCCAGCATCGGGACCTGCAGCAAAAACAATTCTGTGTAAAAGACAGAACACGTAAAACATTTAGAAGCAAAGGGAAGCTCCATGTTTGGCCCTGGAAACATGATGAGATGGAATTTTTTGTTGTGTTAGGCACTTAAACAGTTATTTGGCGTTCAGTTGTTATTGATGGGTTAGATTGTATTTAAGAGCTTTGCCCTCTAGTATACTTTAAACTATCAATATGTTGAATTTCAACTTCCAATTTGCCTTTCTTATTGTCGACCGTCATTTCTTTTTTAAAAAAAATGTATTTCTTCTGGCAGCGTTTAGGCGCCGGTACTATTTGAAAGTATCTATTTACCATGGTACCCAACCCTAGTCTTACAGGATCTACATTTGTAATACACTCTACTTTGTTGTTTGTCCAAAGTTGTTGAAATGTATCATCTTTTCTTTTTTTCCTTTGGCTTTAATTTACAGATGCAGCTCTATCTCAAACACATCCCTGATCAGTACATCTGCTGCTCTTTGACTGAGGCCACGCTAAGGTTACTCAAATCCTGCTTTGGCAGAAAAAGTTATGCGTATGTGAGATTTTCTCCCCCCCCCGCTTTGTCCTGCCCTCTTGTGATGTAGCTGCAGTTTTTCTTTAGAGAGAGTTTTTTTCTTTTTCAGCACCCAGGAGAACAACTTGGCCCAAAACTGTTTCACTGAGCTGTTTTGACATTGTTGCAAACAGCCAGATGAATAATCCAGGACACCATGGCGCTGCCGTTTCACAGTACAATCTTATGGGGTCATTGAATTGTGATGTTTATTTGCTGAAACGAACGGAGAAATACTTATTCATTAAGCTGTTGAAAGGGGTTCTATCTTTCTTTCTGGCATGCATTATCTGGGATGGTTAATTATACAATCAATAAGAAATGGATCTTAAATTATTTATAATAATTATGTTTAATTAATAAAAAAATACACATTAACATTCATACCATTAATTAGCAGTTTGGTACCAAGTACAACTTTCAGATCAAGTTCTATTTGCAGTATAAGAAATGTGTGTTGCACATGAAGCAAACCCCAAAGCATATTTAGGAACCGTTTGTGAAAACAGTTAATCAAGCGTGGGAGAGAGCAAATGAAACCAGTGAACCACTCTTACCTCCCAGGGTGGCGGAGATGAGTATGTGGGTTCCATATTTCTTAATGATGGTGTCGATGAACTGCTGAGTGGTGGGTCTGCGGCCCAGCAAGCGAACGCTCCGCTGGAACTCGGGCATGAGTGGCACGGGGTTCCGGATCAGGTCCCTCCGCTCGATCGCGGTGTTCCTCACCTTCCAACGTGCAAATTCCCTGGAAATCACAGGAACAAGCAAAAGCTCAGACCAAAATTACCTAGAGGATACAAATAGGCTATCGACAAGGATGGTAAAACGCTTTAAATTGTAGTTGTTGTGGCCCAATCTGTAAGATGATTGAGAAGAAAAAAATAATATTTGGGGGTATTTTTAACATTTCACAAAGACGCTTTGATTTCTTAGATCTGAAAATCCACATGAAAGTTACTTTTCTGACAGCGGAAACACACACACGTCTTTAATCTATGAGTCTGGTCGGTTGCGTTTGTTAATGCTTCAATCGTAGCCAGTTTTTTTATAATAATTTGAGTCCTGTGATGTCTTTAAGGTAATCGTCAAAAAATAAATAAAAAACAATAACAAGGAATTCTGTCAACCAAAGATGAAACCCGCTGAACTTCACCTTGTTCTACCCGTGTTGTTTTTGGCTGCAGCTTAAGGTGACAGAAATCTCTGTTTCTCTGAGGGTTACAGAATATTTATTAAAGGAAAAAATAATAACCTTGTCCTGTGGATACAAAAAACACCAGGTTTTCTCGAGTTATGCAAAATGCCAAAGAAAACACCTTCATTGATTCAGGGGATAAAGTGTAAGTTGTGTGGGCATACAGTTTGTTTTATCTGCTGAAATAGAGTTAAAAACAAACGTATTGTTTAGTATTTGTAGTTCATACATGTAAATCTGTTTATTTGCTTGTTCCACTACACATACAAAACCGAGCCAATGTTTTCTCTGATGTGTTTGTTCAGTAAAGCAGGATCGACATTTCAATGCTAATTTAATCAGAAGCTGCGGATTTCACGATCTCCTGTCAAATACAGGCATGTTTGATATTTCCCTATGGATTCCTATGGCAGATTTTCAACACCACATCAAACATGCACTGGCGTCTATTTATCTGTGATGCACACGCTGAGTCTGCGCAATTACACATGCATGCTCTCCACACAAATTAAGTCAATAGACGAGAGGGGATGTGGTTTCCTAATTACTGACGGATGGAATTCACTTTATTAAATGCAGCCATGAGTGTATAAATGATGAGCGGTATTAGGGTTAATGTGTGATAACATGTGCAGCCGACACTGCATCAGATCAAGCACGAGCTAAAGGTTTCAGCCTCTCAACACTTCTACCCTGAAAGCCTCTAATCCAGATCTGACGTAATGCGACATCCATTCTAAATAGAAATCCACCAACACACAGGTGCGGGTAAATATAAAATGCTAATGCTTGAAACCAACCAGGTTTATTAGCTTCGATCATTGTGTGGATTTAAATCCCATTAACGCATCTTGTGGAAATAAAACATAAGAGTCCCGGCTGTCCACATGAAAGAAACCAGAACAGTAACAATACAACAAGGAGGATTTTTTTTCCCTAGTTATTGTTATCCTCCTAAAAAGAGATGGGCCTCTTTTCAGAAAGATTTCCAAGGTTGCTTTGTCAACAAGAAAATCCTGCAGATCTGCACTTTAAAAACCTGGCATAATTAAAAAAACACCCCAGATGATTCAGGCCCAAAAAAAACACACAAGGATATTAGAGGCAATTATAGTTTAACGTGGTCGACTCCCTGGATCATTTAGCAAATTTATTCTATTATACAGTGTTTTTGTCACTCATCCTCCTGGTGGATATCTGTTCTTTATAATGTGCACACACTGAGTTGGAATCGAGACGTATCAGGATGAATTGTCCGAAGACGCCCACGTTGGTGGTAGAGGTTTCCTCAGGACACTATGACAAACCCACTTTAATTTTTTTTTTTGCACAATGCAATGTGGAATAAAGCCACAATTCGGCTCAATAACAGCTTCAAGGGCCTCAAGGGCTCGGCATAATGATTTCGCCCATGAATAGGTGGGTCCCATCAAATTGATTGGTTACTTAGTTGGAATTCTCTGACGAGGAGTCAGCGATGTGTCAGTCTGCCTTAGCCCGGCTTCACGGCAGCGCTCCTTAATGCCCCCGCTCAGCACTCCTCTATTAGCCCTTAAAGTTTCATTCCTCTTCTGACGCCAGACTGTTATGCAACGGTACAACTTTATAATGGAGCCAGCGTTTCCGAGGTGATAATCTAAATATCGTTACAGCTCCCCGAAAATGAAGACGGGAGGTTTTACAGACAGGAAACTGGCAGAGACGGTGAAGTGTCGGAATGAGTGAAGGACTGCTTAGATCTTTTTTTTTTTTTTTTTTATGTAGTAATGTTTTACCACCGCATGTTTGATAAACCCTTGTGTGGCAAATTTAGCAGAAACATTCCTTTTTAAGGAACTTTGCAATTCCTCAGACGAGTTCTCATCCTGCGAGACACGGCTCACAACTCATTCGAGTACACGCTGACTCAGCTCTCCCCTCCTGCTCCAAGTACACGTTGCTGTTATTTCTCAAATCTGGAGCAAACATTCAAACCGAGAGCACAACAACAGACATTTTTAGATTCGCAGCAGGACTTTCTATTCTGTCTATTCCCCCCCCATTCTTTGCTGAGCTCTCACTCTCTCCTGTTATAGTATCTGCCTACATTAGATATCAACTCATTTTCCTCCTCGCGGCTGCGTCACTGCCAATTATTGCATAAAACTTTATGTGGCAGCCATATGTACTTGGACCCCCCTCCGCCCCAGATTAGGCGTGCCAGCAGATGGAACCTGCGTCATGAATCAGTGCTTTGCTTTGCACATCCAAGGCCGATTTAATGACCTATCAGAAGAAGTTAAGAGGAGATAAATGGCACAGCAGCTGCAACAGGAGAAAAAGGGGAACATAGGTGATTATTGCTTTATGGTGTTGAGTAACTCGCGGGAGAGGGTGGATACGTTACATACGTGCAAGTGCCTGTAGAAAATACATTATGCATGAAATAAAGGGGAAGATCTATAAATGAATACTAGACCTGATGCAACATACGCCTGTGTATACCTTTAAGAGCGGTGGCGATGTTTGAGTACTTCTCACTGTCGGGCCCCTGGCGCACGTTTGCCAATGTGTGAGCGAAGAGGCGAATAAAACACTCCTGCGTCCCTTTGTCATTTGCATTCCCGTATAAGCGCCTGTGCCCTTAGAACTTCATTTGACGTCATCGTTTTCAAGACGCTTGGCGGATAAAATACATTGTCATTCACTGAAATGGTCACTGGAAAGGCAAAAGGCATTATGGGGAATGTAGTTTCAGTGTTCTTAGCTACCAAAAAAGTAAATGTAGCATAGGACAGCAGTGTTTAATTGACGAAAATAACAAAGACGACTGAGAGACGTGTTTGAACAAAAGTTAGAACTTGGCATTTTTTCCGGCTTTATTTGTTATTTTCTTTATGTCCATGAGCTTAAGGGACAATACAATGATTTACAAAGAGAGCCAAATATTTATGCCATCAAATACTTTTTATTGAATTCTGTGAGCTCCTCAGGTTTTAAACAATGCTTCGATCTTGGAGAGCATTTATATTCTCTGGTGGTAATGGATTCATTTATACATTCTTACAGCGACTGATACACACAACCTAAGTATTTAATTGTGAGGGCTTATACTGCCAGACGTTGGATCTTTATGCAAAGATAACGTGCGCTCCTTGATCCCACACACATGCAGCAAGCAACGTTTTGGCATTCTGAACAAAGACTTTGCTCCATGATAGAGTTAGCTAAAGTCGGCTAATCCCTCAGTGCCCCCACCGAAACCACCGCTTTATCTGATTCCCTTCCAATGTTTGTCTCAGCACAGTTTAGCTGAGTAAACAGGAACAGCGGTAGCTCGAAAATACATTACTGTAATCATTCAGCCGAGTCCTTCACCCGACACAGATCAGAATGAGAATGAGATCGGTCGCTCCTGTAAACGTACCGGTGGCTTCGATCAGGTCGGCTCCTGTTTTAAGACTTAATCAAGACGAAGGCCCGAAGAAAAAAAATAATGTCTGGAGCTTATCGATTGTAATCAATGAGACTGAAAATGCAAGAGAAATATACAACCCTGTAAGGAGAAAATACATCTACCAGAGGGAACTACAGGTAAAGTCTGTTGAATCAGCACCTGAGCGATAAACCTCGTAAAAGTAACTTTTATCTGCAACATAAAATAACGATACTGAAGCACGTACAGCGCCACGTGTCCGTCTGTCCTGCTGGAGGCAAATCAGCTCTCGAAACGCACTTGAAAGGGATCGTTTGAGGATCCGCTGGATGCCAAGAGAAGCAGAATCAAAACAAATGAAAGATGGCAGAATCAAAACAAATGAAATATTTAAAAGAATGTACCGACGCATAACAGCCAGTGTCCCGGTTTTTTATTATCTTTCGGATTGAGTGCTGTTTACAAGGGGCGCGATGATTCTTTCATCGCATCGATGCGTCAGCTGTAAACGATGCCAATTCAACAACAGCATCATTCTGCTCGACTTCAGCCACGAGCGGCTTGAAGATGCTTTGAACTAAACTTCGGGCAAATGGACAAACTTGCTTTGGATTGAGTAGAGTGCAACTTTGCTGTGAAACATTGAAGTTGTATTATTCTTTTCTTTTTTGGTGAATGTATTTTTTCTGCAATAAGCATTTAGTGTATACATGCAGTAATGCCACTGCCATCTACTCCCTCGTTGGATTTAACCACCCATGAAGGATACACAGGAAACAATGCATGCATGTTCTCCGCTGTTACGCATTGTAATTTATTCTCCTTGATATAATATTCACCGCTTACTGTTCACTTTCCTAAAACAGCTGCATCATGTTGCTGCTAATGCAAACTGGTTGTAGCCTTCTGACACTGGAATCACTTTAAAAATGCCCAACTGGGAATCACTTTTATTGCAAAACAGTTTCAGGTGTATGCGGTGTGTTTGCCACTGCGGGTCATTCATTAAAATCGTGTCTGTCAGGGAGGCCGTCGCATTATTGTCAGCGGATCATTTTTAAATGTTGCAGAGAACGAGACCAAAGAGCTGCAGTGAAGACGGTGTCAGGTGAAGAGTCGCAGGTGTCGGGCTGCACAACTCCATCTCCTCAGTGAGGTAACCAGCTCCATTACCGTTCCCCTCTGCTGCTGCCTAGTAAACTATTCATACCATGCACAGCAGGAATAAAGTTTGCAGCCGGTTTGTCTGGCGGCACTGTAAACAAAAACAGCGCCGGTAGTGGCACATTTGCTCGTCTGTTGTCTCTGCTAAATCAGGTATCCGCTGAGGGAGCGTTTGCCGCCGCCATGATTCAGGGATCTAAGACGGCGCATGGGGTTTACGTGCAGGAGGAAATCTGAGAGTCCTTAAATCAGTAGCTTGTTATATTATTTTGTTCTGGTGGACGCGATCCAGAGGATGTGCTCCTTAAGGAGAACCCAGTAAACCCTCCACTCCCACCAACAAACAACTCTATTGAAACAATCTGTTTGCCTGGGCTAAAGCAATATTTCCAAGTGCATTTAAGGAATGTCCAAAGACACCATTAGTTCAACAGTGGGAAAAAAAGGTTACTCTGCATGATGCCTGCAACCCGGCGGATTGTTTCAATGACGGATTTGCCAAACAGCAAGAGAGAAATGTGGCTGCATGTGTGCAAAGCTAAATGAAAAGAGCAGACCATCTGATTGTGTCTAACTTCCAGAGTGTCCTTGCATTTCTCACCCACCTATGTAGACAAGTATAATACTACCGTGATAATGTGCGCTTAATAGGCTGCGCCACTGACGTCAGACAAGGCTCCTTTTGATAAAAGAAATGTGCAGTTGATTTGCTTTTCAATCGACGTCTGCGTCACTCAGTGACTCACAAAGACACCTTTGTCAAATCAGGTGCCACTTTTGTTCTCGTGCATTAGAGTTAGAGTTCCAGTACAAAGCCTAAAATGTCAATTAATAGTCAATTATACCGCCTGCCTTTTCACTGTATGAATCACTACACCTCTTTAGAGTGATAATGGTTCCTTACAGTTTGAAGCAATTATGCATAAATGACCATAATACCTTTATACCATATTTTTTTTAATTACTGTGTAATCGCTCGGATAGTATACGCGTTAGATATTTCGGTCCTTTGGAATTATGAACATTACAGCCTCAGAAACCATAATGGGTGGATAGTGTGCCTGTAAAATGTCACAACACCTTCCAGGCAGCATGTTGTCTGCTTCAATTAGAGCCGGGCCGTATTGACATCCAGTGAATATCCCCCGGAGCTCTGACAGTGGCAGGAAACGACCATCATACAGCGAGACACCACAGGCGCTCGCCTGATCCCGGTTTTGGAGCCCAGATTGAAAAAAATAAAAAATTGCAAGCGCATGACAGTCATTCAAAGTGGAAGTGTGCCGGCAAAGAGGCGCTGGAAGAAAATCTCCTTCTAATTGCACGGGAAACTGGCTGCGCAGGACGGAGATGCTCTCGGGCGCCTCGTAAATGACATCAGAGAGCAATAAAAGCAAGAGTGTCAGTGAATTATAGAAACTTGTCATACTTGGCTTCTTGTTTCCCTCTTGTCCTCCGCTCACATCGGATCAAACACTTTACAGTCAAATGCGACACGATTTCAGAGGGACGTGTTGTTCATTTACAGCTTGACCTTTGACAGGCAGGCGGTATAAAAAAAAATCAAAATAATCGTGAGCGTCTGACAAGTAAGCCCGCGCGATTTCCTCCTCACTTCAAGCAACAAAGACCGCTTGTGACGAAACAAGCCGAACAAAAATGTTACATGTGCCTGTAAACACGTCGGCGTTATCAACACAGCCTGACTTTATTTGAAGAAGACGATAAAGGGCAACGGTGTGACACTCAGCATTTCATGACTGTGATTTAAAGGACGTGTCTTGTGTAGACAAAAAAACATGACACAGGAAAAAAAGAAAGGGGACACAATAAATCTTACATTATCTCACATTTTTTTCATCTGAGCAGAATTGCTGTGTGCTTGTCTGCACTGCAGCGTTTAATAATCAATCGGGATAGTGTTAATAAAGCAGTGACTGGTAAATATTTACTTGTGCCCTTAATATGCAGTTCTTTTATTTTAATCTTTTTTGTTACAAGTGCAAATTATGTTACTTTTATATTGGTACTCTTTAGAGGAAACACGTCTCTCTCTTGTGCGAATAATAGTCGCTACTGAACTCAGCCTATCGCACATTCGGGGGCTTAAAGCTACTGAACTGAATCGTGATCCCCAAAAAATTGTGCGAGGAGAAAATAAAGTCACTCCAGAAGCGACTGCTCTTTTCCTTTGCTGCCGAGCATCCCATAATGATCATTTTTCCCCCCACAGTGTCAGAGAGGTGACGCTTCCAGTCTGTTGTTACTTGTGGTTTTTGATCAATTATAGATTGGTGTGATGATAAAACCACATGCTATATGCATTAATCATAAAATATCTAAAATCTGAGTCGGGCATTTCTGTATTTTTAGCCCCAAAGCTTTAATTTATAGATAAAGATACAATATGCATCGGGCTGAAAGTCTCACTTTACTCAGACATGCAATATTTATGCTGCTTGGAGTCGCCATCCGAATGTTTAATTCAGAGTTACATTATTTGGAAAACCCAGTTGTTCCCTCGCCTCTGCTGTAGAGTGTCCACTAAAAGCCCTCTCATCCGTGGGGGCTAATACTCGGTGGTTCCATCAGTTTCCCTCCCACTTCCTCTGGAGTCATCCAGTTGTGCCTTTCACACGATACACGTTTCCTATCTGATGAGTCAGTCCGCCCGTGTTCCCATGATACACATATATATATAGAGAGAGAGAGATACATCAGAGAAAAGCTCATGTTTCTACACTGGATTTTCAGTCACTGTAGTAAATGAATGTAATGAATGAAAACTTATGCTGTTTGCTAGATGAAGAGTTCAGCAGCTACGCTCGACAAACCGCCGATGCTCCCGGTGACGTGATGTTAATGCTTCATTGTGTCATGGACAGAGCAGAAGGCAAAGAAGCTTTTACCGAACACATGAATCGGCTTCTGAATTTAACTGAGGAAAATTGCGAAGCTGCTTCAAGAGTCGGAGTGTTTTTCGTGGCGCCTGTGGAAATGGAAAACCTCACTGATTGGACCCCGTGTGTTTGGTTTTTGGAGAAGCGCCTGCTCCTCCTGATGTGAGGGGGAACAGACAGCTTCGGTTTTCAAGCTTTGATGAAATATGAGCCCTTTTCCAGTTTTCCACCACCTGCTTGTTGGGGATGACTTAACTGATGCCTCAATTTCTGGTTGAAAGGGATACGACATTAGAAGATGATTTGCAACTGTCTCCTTTCAAACTATTAAATTCAGGGCGACTTTACAAAACAGTCCTGAGGGTAACAGTCCGTCGGCTGCTGTCTGTTTGAGCCTCGACAGAAAAGTAAAAGTAAACACCAACTTTGCTCTGGTTTGTGTACATGTCAGTCTGTTTTGAATGTCCATCCATCCAAGCCAATCTCAGTAGACATTGGGGCGAGAGGCGGGGCTCACCCTGGACGGGCCTCTAGCACTTCCAAGGGCAAACATACAGCGATAAGCAAAACCATTGACACTCACATTGACACCTACTGTCAATTTAGAGTCTCCAATTCACTTGACTTCAATCTTCTGGACTGGAGTACCAGCAGGAAACCCACACAGACAGATGGAGAACACGCAAACTGCACAAAGAGAGTCTGGGATTCGAACCATGAACCTTCCTGCAGCGAGGTGACAGCTGTTTTGCTTGAAATGCCTTCAGTGAGGGAGGATTTCATTTTTACATGCAGATGTAAAAGGAGTGCTTATGGATCAACGCTCTGATTTACAAAGAAAACATAATTTCCCTTCAAAGCAACTGTTACAAAAATAGCAGTGAACTCTTGAACGCAGACCGTGACATGGTCGGGTCTGTTGGGATGTTTGTGTCCCAAACAGAGAGTGGTTTGAAGGTGAAGCAGATTCAATCAGCTCCTGCATTTCATCCACTTGCTGAAATATATATCAACATCTGTCTGGAGTGGAAGTGAGATATGACGAGGTCAGCGAATCCAGCTCCCGGAGACCGGGGGGGAAGTATTTTCTTATGATAAAAAGGAAGCTACACGAGTCTAAACTTTTTAATTGATGCAACTTTGTTTTGGGTATTTTTTGGGGGGGTTGGAAATAAGGGTTCAGTGACGCAGTGTGTGACCCAGGGTAGCGAGGGACTATCTTCACCGTGATGACTTCATAAGCCTGCAGCCATAATAGTGTCTTGATTAAAATGAATTAGAAATGATCCTACACGTGGGGATCTTTTGGAATTCTAGCATCCTGCATTATTTACAGAAGCCCATTAAACATTCTGGAGACGCCATTGATTGAATCCGTGCCACGTTGGTCTTACGGAGCCCCACTCCGCTGACTGACAACGGTGCACCACCAAAACACACTGGCACGCTGCTAGGACCAGGGGAGACTTTGATCCAATAATGGTAATTCCCCCGTGAATGACTTTGTGAAGCGATTTTGTCTTCCCACGCAGTATCGACTTATTCCCTTTCATCGCGTACACGGTGTTCCCACACAGAAACAGCGGCGCGTGATCTCATCTTTTTCGGTATGATATCGTCTCAGGGATGTCATAAAACTGTTATTACCACTAGACTGCCATGTTGCACAGCAGGGTTTATGGTTGTCCATATGCGTGGAATTTCAGAGGCGGCCTCCTTGGGAGAGCAACTTGTCAAGGCAACCAACAAGCGGCTGGGCGAGATTTACATCCCACACCCGGCTTTTTTTCATTTGTCCAGCTCATGCGCTTTGCCATTGACCGACGAGCGCTAGAGGGCAAACACCTGGTAAATAAAACTTCATTCAGGCTGTCCTCGAATTTACGAGGACAGCCCTGCGCCATTACCAAATGGCATACTATTGATCCTGACACAGTGAGGCTGGCAAATGATACATTTCCTGTGAATCTGGGCGAGAAAAGTCTCATTGCCTGAGTGAATTTGTGTCTGTGGAAAGGTTAAGCTCTGCCGGCCCCATTTGTCAACGTAGTAGTCGTTGAAAAGCAGAGGAGCTGATTTTGAGGGATTTGGCTCCTGAAATGAGACACGACCTCTAGCACAGAAACACATAATTGACTCTAATAATACATTCTTCTTTAATTTATCATTTAGTGGACAATTATCTTACTCTGGGACTAAATTTACAGTAATTAGCATTATATGCTTAGTAAGATCACACAAGCTAGATTGAGAACAAATTAATTAAGAGTCAAATTACATTTTATTTGGTATTTAGGTTGGTTGTTTCTATAAGTTGACCTGCCACTAGCTATAGCTCAAGCTAAACCATTTTTGTGTGACTTTTTCTTGATAGATTGATAGCTACGTATAACAATGATTGTTCTGAAACATGCCTACATTCTTAATGATAATGCCATTAATGGTTTATTGTGGCAAGTCAACAACAAACCTATTCAGTGTACAGGGATCAGCCCATTGTCTGGTGGTGCGTACAGGGCGAGACCATTTTATGGTTGTGAAGTCATGGTGAACTTTGTCGGTGTTAAACCAAACAACAACCTTTTCTATCACTCAAGCTTTGACTCCTAAGTGTAACCACGGTGGCTCACAAAAAACATTGTTGCTGTCTAAACCTGTCTACAGCAGAGACAGGGCCATGGATGCCAACCCAGGTGTCTGCGTAGAGAGTTCTACGCTTTGTTCACCCGTCATCCCATCCAAACACTCCCTTGCATTAACAAATGTAGTGCATCATTCATTTAAAAAAGTACTTTGTCTCAGCACACTGAAAAAATGATGCTAAATGGGAATCAGTGCATTAAAATGCAACGTGGAGGGGACCTGGCCGAGTATCTGCATGTTCCTGTTCCCTGGAAAACAGTAACAACAGTATTGCTTTGGGAAAGGTCCCTATAATCTGAGTCCTAAGAACCTATAGCCTTGTTCCTGTGCTGCCACAGTATTATGCAGCAGACTTGACAGGAGGGGGAAAAAAGGGGAGAAATCCAGGCCTTTCATGGTAATAAGGAGGCAAAGCACAGTAATAAATCAAACAGACAGAGATACAATTGAAATCCTATATGAATTTCAGCCACCGAAACCATTCAAAATATTATAGAATGAATCTTAATCCTATGCTCCGGCGCACAGAGAAGCACCAAGGCAGAAAGAGGCGGGATGTTATTTTGGCATGCCCGGGCTTCTCTGCTTCTGCTTGTTTTATTTATTTTCACCTCGGTTCTGGCATGGGCCGAGATTTCACAACGCAGCAGTGTAAATACTGCAGGAAATCAGAGGGGCTATTTTCGAATTCTCTTATCGTGCTGCAAATGAAAAAAAGACAGATAAACATCAGCACAGGGGCCATGTAGAGTTTTCCAAGTGAGTGTTCCAGGCTAATGGGTTTGGATTGAATTAGATGTTTGTTAACAGTGGATTGCGTTAGAATCACTGTCAAGCAGCCCACACTTCTGTCAGGTTAATGATACTGTACACACGTCTCACAGAAATAGCAGGTATAGAAAGATTCACAGTTCTTTATATATGTATATACACAGAAAGAATCAGTCTTATACGTGATAGTCTTACACTGAGAAGAGAAGCTGTTTGATGACTCAGACTGTAGCCTATATTTCTGTTGCTTTTCCTGCCAGAATTCCAGCCCCCTTTATCTGGCACACCACCGACGACCGGGGCAAAACAAAAAATCTACATCTTCCCAGGCTGGGACGTCGTGCCTGATGCCTGCAGAGTCCTTCTGTGTAAAATGGTGAAACAAGTGTGGTAAAGACCACATTGTTGTTAGAGCGGCGGATGTGAAAGGAGGGAAAGTCGAGCAGAGGGAGAGAGAATCAAAAGAATCATTTCAAAGTGACGGTGATGTACAGAGTCAACGTGCAGGAATAGAAACGTCGCCTTCAACAAAGACCCGCTAGGCAAGTCTCGCCACTTAGCAGCCGTCTCGGCAACACCCACAGGTTTTTATTTTAAGACCAGACTTGTGTTGTAATGAATGGGGAGAGAGCCATAATTATACTTGCACTGGTCACCAACGCGCAGCAGCCTCGTTATCATGGCTCACTCCAGAGTGCTGTGACAGGATGTTTAAGGACCTTAAATACATACTTTTGATGCACAGCACCTGTTTTTTTCCTATATCCTCCTCTTTCATGATTGTCGGAGTCCGTCTGCACCTGCCGCCTCCATCGGTAGAATCTGCTGTGAACCGCGACTGTGGGCTTGTGTCAGCGCGACAACACGATCCGTTTGATATGTTTCCCAGTTCGACAGACGGTTGGCTGCATCGGGGGGGTTTCACACAACACATGTGCGACATGTGCCATACAGCACAACCGCCATCTCTGGTATTATAATGTAGTCTATTCAGGGTTCTTTAAAAAGGTGCATCTCCTGCCTTAAAATATGTTTTAGCACTTAATCAAGTTTTGGAAAGTAACCAAATATATTTACGTAGATTTTCCAGTTGTTGTGTTTATACGACTTTCTACTTTGCTACCTAAATAAATGTTCCACTGTCTTCGTTTTACTTGCGCTATTTTAATTTAAAATGCCATTTTGCACATATTTTCCATATAACGCACACTAATTTAAATAAATATATATATATCACTTTCTACTTTTTAACCTTTGAGTACATTTTATCCCTTTAATCTGTACTTTTACTTAAGAAAAGAATGTGTGAGCTTTTACCACCTCTGGCTTAATCTCAGAGTGTGAGGCCTCAGTTTGTGAAGATCTTCGAAGATTTTGGAAGAAGGGGCTCTTGAAAATCTGAATTATACAGTGTCTCTTTTGAAACCTTTTATTCTTTCATCCAATGAGTTGAAAACAATCAAAGTATTCTTTGAATCTTTTCAATAACTTGCACTGCTTTTGGAATAAATTGTTTTCTGTAAATCTTTTGGCTGGGTCATCATTTTATTTAATTTTGGGCTTTGGACTGACCCCGTAATAAATCCTCAGCCTAAATCTAATTTACTTACCTCCATAATGACACAGTGAATGCAATGAGGTCTACTCTGTGGTTACACGGCCCAAACCTTTAAACGAGTTACTCTTGTGTAGGACCTTCACATCGAGACACTGAAACTTCAAGAACTTTATGTGCTGCGACACGTAAAGAGATTTCATGTTCACTCAAGCATTTCATTCATTAACCATTCATTTGAGCATATCGTTAAATGGAACATGACTGCTGGTGTAAAATATTTGTTTGTGCACGAGGCATGGAAAACGAAAATGGTTGTAATCAAAAATCAATCTCTTAATCTACTTTAATCTGGAGAATTTTATGGGACATGGTGCCGGAAGCGAACGCACGGGTGAGTGACACGAGAATGCGTTTGAATCTAATCAACTGTGTAATGTGAGAAGTTCTGCTGATGAACCACTCCGACTGCGTGGGCAAGGAGTGAATGCTAATTATGACGAGCCTATATGACAACGAGACGACGGACCCCGACTTGCATTCGAGTGAAAACCGAGAGTGGCATTGAAACTCAAGATATCTTCAAAGTAATTTCTCACAAAGGGTGGGAAGAGCGTACGGATGAATGATCACCTCGGAAAATATTGTTTACGTTGCATTCGCAAGAGCCGCTGGAGTTCAAAAGATTATTCCGTCTATTCTAATGTGCTACTGTCGCACATGGAAAAATTCTCCCTCTATTCTGTATATTGTTTACAGTTGATGAAACACTTCATCACAGTCGGTGTCCTGTAATGAAATCGCAAACAATGTTTCCCCGCTCTACGTGGAACGCGGAAACGACCAAGGTCAAAGCATCCGAGCAGTGAAAAGAAAGCGCTCCTATTGTCAGTGCCTCCGATGCAGCTTACCGCATATCATCCATTTGCTGATGAACTCAATTTGCCCCACAATAACTGTCAGTCACACCCCAAATAAAACAGCATTATGTTGATGATTTTCTATGTTCTGTATCTGCTGTGAGTATAATGACTAAAATAAAAAATACAGCCCCTTTCAATCCAATAAGCCCCTTTGTGTTTTTATCTACCAAGGGGAAACAAAAGCTTTTCACAAATTGCTTCACTGTCTTTAATACCAAGATATTTAAATAGCTTCCGCACTATCATGATTAGGATATTGTATGTGGCCATGCAATGAAATCAAAAAAATGCAGTATTTATTTAATATTGCTGTTTGGAAAGCAGATCAAGGAAAGAGTCTATTTTGTCGACTTGTTGGGAACTTCGGTGTAATCTGTGAAGAGACGCTTGATTTCAGCACCTTGGACAGAGACTGTTTTTCTCACTAAAATAATCCTTTATGTGGGATTCAGGGGAACGTTCTTCACGAGCTGGATTGGAAAAGACAGCTCGAGGTAAGAGACAAAGAAAAAAACAGAATCTTTTCAGTTTCGCTGTGAGTTTGATGTCCCCCTTTCAAAACAAAAATGTGAGGCATTTCCTCAAGTGGGACCACAGCATTCTTCTCCGGTAAATGACGGATCTTTGATCTGCTTGTTAAAGATTTTGTAGTCGTTTTAAGGTCTGGTAAAAGATATTTGGTCAAATTAAGGTTGAGAGGACAGAGATTTTTTTTAACGAAGGGGAAAATATTCAGGGAAATATCAGAAGTGGTGTAGAAAAGGCCTAAAAGTACCATCAAACGCATGGAGTATGCAGAAGAGGACCCTTGTTATAGAGTGTGGCTTGGCATCCGATTTGAAATATCATTTAGAAATTATTTGTCGGAATTTAGCCAGATGGGCTAATTCCAAGGTGTAGTAAACCATACCAATTATTTAAGGAAACCGTCTAGGTGGGAACAAAGGTTAAAAGATTGTGTCATCAGCTTATGTTTTCCATTGTCTAGCTAATTTTCAACACTTTTTTATTCGATGAGTGAAGCCAGAGGCGAGGGATTCGAGGATAAATAATGCACAAGCTTCAGTCTCAAGTCTCTCTTAGAAACCTCAGTCAGTAAGAACATTTTCCACAATATCTCCTTGTGTTTTGAAATCAATCTTTAGCTCCTAGATATCACATCGGAGGCGTTATAAAGGACACAAGCATGCACAAGTCGGCGATAATCTATAACACCAGTGCTGCTTCGCTGCTCCAAGTCTGTAAATGAGAAACATGTCATTACTTGTTAACCCCCGGTATCAGGCCTGTGCTGTGTGAGCCCCTAGAGATCAGAACAACCTTCCTGTGGATATCAGGCCGGCCAACTCTGTGCCCTCTTTCTGAAACTCCCTTTATACATACCGTGCACTTTTCACTGAAAGAAAAATGATGTAATAAATCTTTGTTTTCAACATGATTTACCGCGGCTTTGGCTTATTATCTGTCCAGGACCAGCAAAACAACACAGAGCTCTCACGCTTCAGCCTCCCTACAAGTCGACGTCTTTAAATAGATTTTGCACAGGGTCAGTTTGACCCAAAGATCCTTAGTCGACGTCTTTAAATAGATTTTGCACAGGGTCAGTTTGACCCAAAGATCCTTAAATGACAAACATCCAGCTGATGTAATCTTTCCGTTATGCTAGGCTCCATTATTCACTTCAAGGAGAGTTGGAAATGATTGCTCTGCTTTGCCTTTCGTGAATGTAAATGGAAGTGGATCCTACAACACAACAAACAATTACACTGACTGAAATCTGAAATTTGACATAGAGTTGAACCATCGTTTGCTTATAATTTGAACATTATACACTGTAGATACAATTTTATTTCCATAAGAGTTCAAGCACCCTCCATAAACCCAATGTTTTTTATATTCAAAAATGTACATTTGTCTCCATCCTAAATATCTACATTGTCTTTGTCAATATGGTTTATTCAGTCTATGCACAATAATGTTAGCTGAAGATGAAGTTTCATTGAGGAACACAAGGTTTACCATCAACAACCATACTTGTTGAAGTGATACTGTTTAATATAATACTTAAAACTAGCTACAACATATCTGGGGTAAATTTCACCCAAACAAAACAACATGATAATTTAAAAAAGTAACATTGTATAAAAGGTCAACTTTACAAAGGCCAATGTTGAAATTCAGTTTTACATTTTCCTTTTAATAAATTGCCAATTGCAGATATTGAATTTACTATCACAAGTTAATTAATAACTGAGCTGTGTAGCAAATAAATACACATCAAACTCTGGTGTCTCCACCGGATCACAGCACAAGCTGGTGAGCTGCCAGCATACTGAGCTAGAAAGCACATTACAGCCCCACTGAAATAAATTTTGGACGAGTAACCTTTTTGAGTTCCCACAGCACAACGTTTCTAGCACAGCTGAGACGACATGTCGGACATTTTCAGTGTTTCGCTGGAAGTGAACAGACCCAGACGTTCTGATGGAGGCCTGGAGTAAACCCTTTCTTTGTGTCCGTGTGGGTCACACATAGTAAGACAGAAGCCGCACAATGACTGAGGCAAAGAGGAACATGAGAAGACGTCTCTGCCGAGTTGTTGAGAGATGTTTTCCGACTGGAACATGTCACAAGCTCATGCATTTTTAAATCTTATGTTTGTATCATTTTTGTTTATGTGTGCTATTCAACGTGTAGTTATTTGTATTATTGGTAAAAACCTTGTACTTGAAAAACCCAAATCTTGACCTATCATTATTATTACTCTTGCCTCAGGTATATGTTTTCCTCTGCGTTTGTTTGTTTGGTGTTTGTTTGTTTAATCGTTAGCAGGATTAAGCTTAAACTACTCAACTGATTTCAATTACATTTTGTGGCGGGTTGATTCAAGCCTCAAGGAAAATCCCATTAAATCCTGGCACGGATCCAGATCAGGGGCCAGTCCAGGACTTTTATCCATACTTGCAGCATTTGTATTGGCATGTTTAGGGGAATGCTATTAATGAATGTGTGCCATTTGGTGCAGATCCAAATAAAAAGATTTATCTAGTGATTTTAAATGTAGTTTACTGTTGTTATAATAATAACCTGTTTCTAGGTTTTAACGCATCTGCACATTAAGTGGACATTGACATGTTTTCGGTTAGTTTGCTTGACTGGACCTTTCCTAATGACTTTTAGGTGCCGGTCTGATGAGATTTATTTTACCCTGCGAGGTCACTACTGTTGTGATAAGGTCAAAAACTACCAACAGCTTTATTTTGTTGGATATATGGAGTTTGGGGACCTCAGCTCCACCGAACTTTAACCTGAAACAAGGTCCAGTCAGCTGAAATGAAAGAACCTCTGTGGGCTGACATATCTTTAAAAGATAAAACAAATAAAAAGCAAATGTTTCAGAGAACATTGGTCAAATCCTCTGCTTTTTACTTTTGTGGATTAAAGGTCACCAGCAGTGAAAGTGTTTCCACAACGTGTGAGGTATTCTTTCAGAAAACCGAGGACTAGAATCTATTTGAAAACAGTAACGTGCCACACGGCTGATTCAGAGCCTGTTGTTGGTGACGCTGTATTGTCAGTCTCAGAGGAGAGTGGCACAGGCGTCCCACGCAGTGAATTAGTCAGTACTTAACCCTGACAGTTTCTTCTAGCCTCCTGTTTCTCCTCTAATTACCATCCATTCCTTGCCAGTAATTAAGTCATCCCGCAGGGGGGCGGGGGGGGGGGGGGGGGGGGGGGGGGCTTTTTACCACTCGGTTGGAAAAGGGAAGTGACACGAAGACCCTCCCCAGATCAGCCCCTGTTGATCTTCCCAAACTTAAACGCAAATCAACGCTCAGTATCAGCAGTGCTCCAGTTAATGTATTTAAAGTGGAGCCCCAGGATATGATTGCGCTAAGTGTGTTTGCGTGTGTGTGTGTGTGTGTGTGTGTGTGTGTGTGTAAAAGGTCCACGATATTTTCAGGTGCCACACGAGAGATGCCACTTTTCAATTATATTCACACAATAATGTTCTTTTCGCAAGAAGATGATGTCATTGCAGCTCCTCTGATTGGCTCAAGCTCAGATTCCGAGCGTTGGAAATGTTTATTGCTTCAGTCAGCAAACAGGAATTTACATCTGCTGCCAAACTGCGAGGCGACGGCCAATTTCCTATTTTGGTGAAAGCATGTTCATGAAATGTCGGATTTTCTGGATCGCCTTGTAACGGCATCATTTAGAAAATGTGCAAAATATAGAGATTTTATAGCAAATGTCTGCTGCGATTATCTTGTTTCAGACTGTGTCCAAAGGGCTTTTGGGGAAATGGCATCCTAAACTGCAAGCCAACAGCTAGAATGCATAATGTACTTGAGGAAGGAACTAATTATAGTTAACTCACCTATTGCTATTACTTCTATGAGGTTATATGAACTAAACTTTGATGTCATGAAAATTATAATTATGTTCTTTTTTAAAGGGTAACTTCATCTCTTAGTTGTGTGTGTCTCTCTCCCTGCATGGAGGACATGGCCCTGCAAGTTACAACATAGTTTGAAACACATCATGAACTATGTTTAACCCATAAATGTAGATAAAAAAAAAAAGGTGTTAAATGTGGTATTAACAAAGTATTAATGTTTTTTCATTTAGTTTAGTCTAAAGCTTAAACGGTTTAAAGGTTCAGTGTGTAGAATGTAGTGGCATCTAGTGGTGAGAAGGCACATTACAACACCCCTCCTTGTCAAAAGAGAACTTCGGGCTTCAACATAAAAATGCAAAAGGCCCTCTCTAGAGCCTTTTGGTTTGTCCTCTCTGAGCTTCTGTAGGAACACGGCGGTGCAACATGCAGGTAGACTTGCTCCTGGATACGAAGGACTAATATTAAGGTAATGAAAACACAATGGTTCTTAGTTTGTAGTAATTATTCACCTATGAAAACATCATTATGAATATTTTATTACATTTCATAATCCAAAACACTGGTCCTCTTAGTATATTTTTACCTTTATTTTAAAAGCTAACAGAAGCTAACAGGAAATTAGGGTTGACTTGCAAAGACACCCCAAGCACATTTCAAAAGCTGATTTAGAAATTTTTGCGGTCAGCATCATGAACCATTTTTTTTTTTTTTTTTGTAGCAGCTGCCTGATTCCTGCTTCCACCGCTGTGTTCATCCTTCAGAGGCAGCCTGTGTCACTGCTGAGAACTAGATAAAGAGATGAGTAATATATAAATAAAATAACGTTGTGTCAGCCGCTGAGCACTGGTAGATAAGTAGAGGGAGGGATTTAAGAAAAAGTTAAATAGCATGCAATTTTCTAATCCTTGTCTAAGTCCTGCATGTAAGTGAAAACGTTTTAACCGGCGATAAACATGTGGTTTTCCGAGTACATCTGCGATAAGATGCGGAGGAGACCTAAAGAAAGAGTCGTCTTTGCGTTTGTGAGAGAGTGCCGCACTCGGGTATGAGCTGTGTGTGACTCATCTGAGACGCTACAATACCTCAGTGTGGCGTCCCACTCTCACCTTGCCGATGACCGCCCCCCCCTCCATCCCTCGGTTTGACTCTATACTCACTGGACCTCGCCTCTGTATCTACAGCGTTTTGTACAGGTTTTCTTCATCACACACTTTTAGCAACTTCCTGTCTCACCAGCCAACGGCAGCTCAGACCCCACTGATGTCTCTGTCCTCTTTCTTCACTCCGTTTAACCCCACCCCCCCCCACTCCGACTTCCTCTCCCTCCCTCCCTTTGGCTACAGCCTGCTGAATTAAACATCGCCCGCAGCCTCTCCCGGCAAATCTGCCGACTACATCAAATCCGCCTCCCCTCGCCCTATCCAATTACAGATGGCTCATCCGAGCTAATTCAAGACCTGAGTCGGACAAATGTTACACCTTGTTACTGTTTCAAACAAATGGGGCCCAGATCACCGCCGACACACACGTCCACGCAGGGAAAACTCAAATGTGCTGTTGTCACCGCTCGATGTCCGCTCGCTGGAAGACGGGACAATGTCGCCTCGCTGCAACAGATGGCGGTGCGCTCACAACAAATTAAAAGAAGACAAAATTAATAAACTGAGATAAAAAGAGACCCGAGTCTCAAGATGCGGGGCGATCTGTTTGATGAACGGCTTAAATTAGAGGCGGAAATAAAACTTGCAAATTAGAGCGGCAGATTATTCATTAAAGGTTTAATGCTGATCAAGTGGTTGTTAGGGATAATTAATTCATGAAGGAAATGTTCAGTAAGAGATGTGCATAATGTCCTGGAATAAAATATAACCATGTCTTGCCCAACAAAGTTTGCATGACGTGCAGGGTTGATGAAGCACTGGATATCCAAATAACAAAGTATGATCATAGAGTCAATGAAAATACATGTTTGTGGTTGTTATGGCTCTTCTGTCTGTCCATCCCTTTTGTCCATCCCACACTTATGAAGGCAAGAAACGCCCGGAGGGAATTTCTCCCCATTTGGCCCAAACAGATTTGTTAGAATATGATAAAGGTCAAGGTATCTGGCCTTTTTTTGCCCTATGAACTTAATATGTCTTTTCCTGACTAACTATGGCAGAAATGTTCACTTGGACGAACTGTTCGAATCTGGAATCAAAGGTCACTGCCACCTTTATGATGGCCACAACTCAAAAATCCATGAATCTGCATTGACAAAATACAATTAAATACATTATTTAATGCATTTCACCATCTTCATATATGCTCATTAGTAGGCATTGTGTAAAACCACATTCTCAAAGTATTTACTGTGACAGCGCGTGAAGTAAATTTGGTCATTGTCAGTCATTGCACGGCTCTGCAGGAGCTTTCTGTGACCAGAGGCTGTTTAGTTTGACTTTTTACCTCTCAAGCCATTAGCTTCACAAAAACACGTATAATATACATATAAATATATATATACTTGCGAAATCAGTCGACACAGCATTAGTCACACGAAAAGCAGCTTTAACTGCTGCATCAGTCCGATGTTAATAAAGCTAATATAAGACTCCTTGTGTTTGTACAACACAAAGGAGAATCTGTGTCAGATGAGGACAGGAGGACAATTAATGTGATTATTTCATCTTGGAGCAGAGATACAGGCTTACTGTATGTAAACGTGCTAGGTTTTAATGAGCCTGTAATTTAGTGCCATGATAACAGACATTATACCGTGAGCTTTCCAATTATCTGAGACACTGCAGTAAAACGTACATTGGCTCAATTTCCTCTTTTTAATGAGTCTGGCTTTTCCACTATGTTATGATACCTACGGAGCTCACAATACTTCAGATTCTGGAGGATTAAGTCACCACACTGTCAGCACGTAGTCAACCAAGTCCAAAGACGTGTCCGCTCATTGGCACCATGATTTTCATTTGATTTGGAATTTGTTTTTTCACAGGTCATTACGGGACTTTGTTCGATTCCTTAGATGGATGCCGATGTTTTGTCGAGCGCTGGTCCGGTGACAAGAGGGGCTCTATCAACCCTCTCTATTCAATGTGCGATCAATGAGACATATGCATTTTCATAACTGTTTTTTTTTTTTTTATTCTCTTTATTGTTATTCTAAATAACAGCCCCCATCTCGCTCCTTTGATTACAGTGCAATGCTGATTTGAGCCCTTTAAAATGCATTAATGGCGACTGGATTTGCATTTATATTGGATTTTCACAAGAACCTGAGATAGAGCTCCGCGAACAAAGACCAAACTGAGAACACGCATCATCTGATACACATTCAACCCCCATAATAGAGTACAAGCGACACAACGGAAGATGCTTGTGCGACCAAAACAGGCCATCGGATTTCAACACCGACCGCGGCGCACATTGATGCAAGCTATTGAGCCGCAGCTCCGACACAAGAGCGGGCGGTGAAAGCGGCTTTCTTTTCACCGAGGGATACCAGGAAATGTACACTCATGTACACAATTTCAGAGAAGAAAAGGGATCTCAGTTGGATGATTGCCATCTGCATAGAACAATTGCTCACGCACAAAACGCACACTTCTGTCATTTCTTTAAGAGATGAATGACAAGAGGGAGAGGGTAATTGGTGCCTTGTGGTGCGTCTTTATCCTTCAAGCGACAGTGAACTTCCCAGAGCGCCGGGCAGGAGACTGGCACCTTCTGAAGCCGCGTTTATCCTCCACATTAGGCACAATGCCCGTTTTATTAAAGATGGGGGGGGGGGGGATCTGGTTGCTGATCAGGTTGGCATTGTCCGCGGCTGCACGCCTCCGGAGGGTTATCGCTCTCGGTAGAAGAAGCGGAGTGGAATGGATGCTTTGTCTCTCCCCTCCAAATCTGATTCCACCACTTTCCACTACTAAATCGTCGAGGCAGAGAAAGTCCCCGGGGAAATTTACAAAGCGATTCAGTCCTCATTGCTGGTTAGAGGAGAGCGCGAGCCGGGGCAATCATGTGCCGGGCGAGGACTCGGGGTGCGTAAGATTTCATTCCAACCAAACACTAGACCAGCTGATGGCCCTTGTTGTCTCACCCTCTGGTTAAAGATGAACTAATTGCTGAAATTAACTGGCAGCCCACGTCAGGATGAAAATCCTTGGGATACACTTGGACCTCTGGGGTAACGTTTCACACCCTTGCTTCGAATGCTGTACTTGATTAATTATTAACTCATAAATTCCAAGCGCCTTGCTTTCAGTCTACTCATACAAATACATGATGTCTTCTAGCATGGGACACATGAAGTACAAGAGTTCCATCAAACTTTTCTCGTTGGACATGTCTGCAGATGTCCGACAGAAGTGAATGTAAGAAGTAAACGTCATTTAATTTGTAATGAGAAGTATGTCCACGTTTCCACACCTAACGCAAGATGTACCTGTCACGTAATGAGGAAAGGGATATTTGATGGGTGGAACTGAAGCCACTAATGGTTCCGTTAAGAGGGAGAAACAGCAGGAGCCACCTGGGCCCGGCGACGCTCTCAGCGGCGCCCGACATCCAAGCGCACGCACTCGATTTTAAATAAATCACCGCAGCATCACAGGCAACACTCTGTCCCTGCGCAACATCCCGCTCTGTCGAGTTACACATTATGCAAATGCATTGTTTACTGTTCATGTGACAATATCAAGGCACGAAAGCCAGTGGGGACTGGGGGGCTGTGGCAAGTTACCAAGAGACACGGGGGGAGGGGGGAGGGAACAAACTCGGTGAAAGAACCGCCAAAGGAACGTGGCGAACGGCTCTCTCTCACTCTCTCAGTCTTTGTACAGTTGCGAGTGAGCCGACTGCGGAGGGATGCAAAGGAATCAAAGCACGTCAGTCTAAGAAAGAGGGAGCGTGTAGCCGTCTCACTTCTGCACCTGTGACTCAGTATGGGAAATATGAGGAGATGTGCGATAACAGGGAAAAATGTACGTTGGAAAATTGAAAACCTAATAGAGATAGTGGATGTCAAACTGTATTAGTTGGTCACACGGATGGAGGGAAAGATGGAAGTTGAGTATTGACAGAAATGGGCCCAGGCTAGAAGTTTCCCAGTTTGGGACCCATAAAGAACAGCAACACGTCCATACATCATAATCAATGATTCAATCTGTAATAGCCATTAAACAGGACTGTGGTTGGCATGAAATATTGAAAACTGGTGAAATTGTGAGACGATTGATGCAGTTTTATCGTGGCTTTATACGTTTTGGGCTTGAAATCTTTTTGGTCTTAAGTCATACCTTTTTTAACGTGTCACACAATGTGCCAAAACACGCACAAGACATGGACTTAGTCAGTACGCTAAATATTATTTCCGCTCCACTGTTTTAAAAGGAGCTTCCGAACTAATATTAGATATCTGAAAATATTATTGCAGAACCTCCAGGAACAAAGCACTAACACAGTAGATGGCGGTAACGCACCCTGACGTTGGTTGCCACCCGCCAATTAACCAGGCAAAGAAGAAGAGGAATATTACGTCTGTGAAAACATGTGTAGAATTTATCGGTATTTGGTTCATATATATATAATCGAAAAGGTAAAATATGATCCTTGGTGAGGCCATCAATGGATTTAAAGGAGAAATTCTGTGTTATCATCTGGGGCACTATATTGCACTTTGAAGGTCATGTGCATCCCCGACTCAGAGATTCTAATGAATAACGCAATCAGACTGAATTATGGGAGGTGCAGAATCCAGCATTTTTGGGTCTTGACCCATACAACGGAATAAAGGTCAGGATATCTCCATCTCCTACCATTTCCCCCTCTTTTGAAATCTTTCCCTCCTTTCTATGAGGCCCCCCCCCCCTTCTTTATTTGAGCAGATTTGTAGAAATTAATAAATGTGAGGCAGCACTTCTCACTCGGCCACACTGCACCTGACAATGCTATATTTCTATGGAAGACCTCTCTGCAGAGTACACGCTACTGACTGGCAGATTAATATAAATGTGCATCCGTGTAATGACATCCTACAGTTTTACTACTATTCTTACTCTTCTCACTGTTCTTTTTATTTCACCTCATTCAGTTTGAGGGAATCATAGACTGTACATAAAGATGGACGACATGACTGCTACCCATAAAGTGAAGCCATCGCCTCTAGAGCGCCCGCTGGTGGCTGGCTGCGGTATAGGTCATAAGTCCTCCCTCCTCCATGTTAGTAGACGGGAAAAATAGATCAAAATCAAATAATATTAGGTAGTTCAAATTTTGGTTTCATTGATGGATAGTGCGATGAAGTAAAGACTCGTCCATCCATCTTTATATACAGTCTAAAGAGAAACTCGAAAAAGAAACAGACTTGGAACGTGGGTGAAGGAGTTCAGAGGTCCTGTAGCAGAAATCAGTTAGTAGCGCTGAGAGAGGCTGTAGATGTATATTAAAAATGCACACTTAATAGGTTCAGAAATGTACACAGTGGTGCTTTTTGCAGCTGAAACCTGAAAATAGAAAAAGCTGTTAAAAAAAATAAAGACAGTCTCTTAAAAAAAGCCTGCGTGGCATCAGTACACAGAATGAAAGTGAACTCACCTATAAATTTTATATCTGGTCGTAAATCCTTGGCGGAATCTTTCCACAAAGGACATATAACTTCGAGAGTGGTGGAAAGGTCCGCGGTCCGAGATGAGCCAGTCATATTGCTTGGTGACATGTTGCTCAGTGGCCAATGGGTCCTGGCGGGAAGACTGAACTGTTATATGGTCCCATATAAACAGGAAGCAGATGACCTCAATAAACCTCCAGTTCATGCTTTTTTTTAAGCCGCTCTCTGTTCATTCTCGCTCCATTATTTGGAGACCTGACGGGAGAGGAGAGAAGGGGGGGGGGGGGGGGGGGGGAAGACACAGAAAAAAAAGAAAGAGCTGTTACATGACAAAGTCTATTTTAGCAGAACAAGAAAATGCCACAGTGTTAGGTTAATTGTGTTGTACTGAACAAATAAGATAGTGCCCTTGTCACTGTCACTTTGCCTTGACATGATTTGTATTTATTTTTTGCAGTTTCTCAGATTTCGCCTCCCTGGAGTTTTTTTTTAAGAACACCACACAGATTGTGCTCCTCCATACAAGACTGTTCCCCTTTTGCAGATGAGCACCCAGAGCCGTGTGGCTGTCATCCCCTTTTTTTTTTTATATAATTGGTGTCATGATAAATTCTGACAAGGTTAGAAGGCTGCTTCATGATATGTTATGACACCCAGTCATTAATGTGGGAGAACACCACCTCCCCTAACCCAGTGGTGTCAATTACTGCTGCAGGAAACTTTCAACTATTGACTCGCCGCTTCATGAAAAACATTGTGGAACAAAATGTTGCCAATTTTTCATCAAACGCAAAATGAGACTTCACTTGGGTTCCACTAAAGCTGCCGGGGATGAATAATACAACTTTAAAGTTGCCCTTAGCATTACATAATGGCACTGTAATACAAAGCATGACCCAGTGTATAATAAAAGAGAGAACGAATAAGAATACAAATAAAAATAAACTGCACTTAGATCAGCAGCAGGGCAAAATCTGTAGAAACACGTTTTCTTGAAACAGATCATGTCAAGCCCAGATTCATGGCGTGTGCAATTTAAATGTAACTCAGGCAGATAATACAATAACTAATGACACAAATTCAAACATATAATAGCACTACATGATTTTGTGCAGTTAAAAAGTCCCTTATTGACTCTCAACCGCATGGATTGTTCGACCAAAGATACCAGAGATGGATAATACAACTGTAATGCTGCTCTTAGCATTACACAGTGGCACAATAATACAAAGCATGACCCAGTGTATAATAAGAGAAGGAGGGGGGGGGGGCTGCAAACTGATCAGCAACTTGCAAAATCTGTAGAAACACTTCGTCTAAAAACAGATCTTCAAAGCCCAGATTCATGGTGTTACTGTTTCTTTAAATCCCTGCATAGATTGGGCAATTTAAATGTAACTCTAGGCTACAAATACAATGACCAATGTTCAAACATATTGTAAGAGCATTACACAATTTCCTATTTATTTGCAGCTTTATTGCAGTAAAAGCTCCATTACACTGAAAGAAAACAGAATATTTAACAGCACATCATGGTTAACATTAAAAAAAGGGATTTCAAACAGATCATTAAAAAGACTGTGAATATTATTATGAACTTGGCAGTGGAAATGATGTCTGTGTTACTGATAAGGAAATGATTTTCATCAGTAATTGCATTTAAGAACTTTGGCCCCTGGCCGCGGAGCACACACATCTGCGCGCTATCAAGTGCTGGTGTGTGCCGAAAAAAAAGAAAAAGAAAATTCTTCACCCTTTTCAAGCTTTATTAGACAATAACGCATCATAAAAGAGCAGAGAGGATTTAATGGGCTTAATCTTTTCCTGTTAAATAGATGATGAACTGCTCGATTGCAAAAAAGTTTAAAGGGATCTCAATTGCATTCTTAAAGGGTGATTTCTTTTCTTTTCTTTTTTCATGGTTAAAATGATTCTGTCACTTTTTCTGTGACACCTTCAATTCAGGTTGTTTTTCATTATTTAAAATTCTCCTTCACCTACTCTGGGATAACTTGAATATTTCTACTTGTGTTACAAATTATTATTACTCTGCCATATGTGCACTATAATCAGTTCTTTGAACTGATTGTAATTACATTTCTTCCTTAAACTAAGAACACTGCATTTCAGACATAATTGCAGTCGCCTCCTTCCATCAGTCAGATACTCAGTGGCACTGACAAAATATGTCAGTGTACTTAACAGGCCTGCTGATTATATTAGACTTATTTGAGTTTGGCTGTCAAAATAAAAGAATTGTAATCTGATCGAGAGGGACGGAGCTGAGAGCAGGATTGATAATGATATTGTGAAAAGATGGGGGGACAGAATATTCATACAACAAGATGTATAGGAAAATGTGTCAGTGTAAAACATGTCTAAAAAAAACGCCAGTTCATGGCGGTTACTTTAATTGCTGGATGTTTATGCAGTATTTATGTGTGTTTGTGATCATTAACCTTCCCCGCATTTAATATTGACCATTTCAGAAAATGCAGTATTGACTCCAAGCAATGCTCCAGCAAATTAATGATTGATGAAGGTATTTAAATAAATCCCTTCACTACAGCGTTCGCCCATAACATCTTGCTGAAATTCTCTGATTGGCAGATTGTGCGGGTGCTTGAAATGTCGGTGGTGGTTTTCATTGCTTGGAGTGAATGTAGTAATGTATGTATTTGCTAACTAACATGAAGTTAAAATGAACCTCTATAGGACATCCAGTTTGGGAATCCATTGTGTGTTATTGTATGACTTTGTGTTGGCCCTTAGGGTCGTGATCCACAGACCAATCTTTTCAGGCGAGGAACACAAATTACACAATTCAATCAGAGTTAGTTATGTTTGCTCAGATGATTAGGTCAGATTTTTTCCAGACGAGGGTAAACACATCAAATACGACAAACTGTGAACTGAATGTGTAAAGATAGCTGCCACAAATCATAACTTAGTTGTCAAGTGTTTTATTGGTTTTGATCACTCTATGAAAGCTGTGTCGCCAACTCGACACCAAATAAACCAATTTACCACAGACACAAACACTGAGAGAGAGAGAACAAATTACAGGCTGCACCTTAACTAAAAAGTGAGTTAAAACCGCTTTTATATAGAAATCCCTCATTCGTTATCCTGTCTTTGTTTGAAACCCTGAACCAAACATGCTGATACCATTTGGGGATCAGAGGCGTCCGTCCCTCCCATCATTCCATCCGTCCCTTTTTACGAAAACATTGATTTGGCTCTGTGACTAACCTCTGGTGGAGAACAACACCACCCATCCATTACATGTTCATACCTTGCATATTGATGGGGGCTAGGTGGATAAAGGATAAAATGTCCCCCTCGCAGGCTAGAAGGGGATTTAGCATGTGCTGCTGTACCAACGGAAATCAGTCCTGCAGTTGACCGAGAGGCTCCGTCACTTCCCCCACCTGAGGCGTCGCTGTTGCCTGATTCCCTGAACCCTCCCGCAGTGACTCCATTGAAATTCACACGGCCACATGATGAGAGCAAATCTTCACTGCGTCTTTCTCTGAGCCAACTTTCCATTCGTATGTGATCTCTCTATTTCGTGCTGCCACGAGGACCGTCTCATCTCGCGCCAGGTTTCCTGCTCGTCGGCGCCGTGTTTTCACATCCGAACATCGTCACACATTAAACCACGATTTATTGGGAGATAAAAGGGGAACAAACAGCAGGTGATGAAGAGGAATAATGAACGAATACAAGTCGTTGCGGTAACTTGAGCTCTCCACAACAAACTGGTTTTAATGCTGCGATTGATCAGTGTGAAGCCTCATATTAGTTTTTTTACTATGCAAACTATTTTCTCAGGATTAAAAGATTGCATTTGTCTTAATAATGAGAAAAGAAGTCATTGTAGTTGGAAAACATCACTATTAGAAGAAAGACTGATGGCTTGATCAGAATGAATTTAGTGCATGCTCCCAGCACAATTTGAATCAATGAGCACGGGAGCAAAACCTTGTTCTTATGGGGGCGGGGGTGGTTTCCAGGGTTGGAGTCATGTGGTGCAGTGCACCAGCTGCACAGCAGGAAGTGGGCTGTGATTTGGAACCGCACACTCTAATTCTTCCCTTTCTAAGATGCAGCCTCTACAGCAGGCGTTCAGTTCAAATATGGAGGCTACGAGGAGCGGTTGGCAGTGTTCACCTCACAGAAAAAGTATAATATCGCGTTCACACGCAGGAAGTGCTGACTCGCCAAAAAGCCAAACATCAAACCATGTAAATAAGCCACTGAGCGCGGATGATGCGAAATTAGCTGGGGGGTGGAGATAAAACATTTGGTTAATAATCTTTGCCCAGATTCAATGCCGTCGCAAGGAGAGCCAAATAATTTGGCGGAGAACCACAGGGACAGTTTAACAGCTGGACGGGGTCCACTACAGCCAGTCCCTCGCTGGTACTGACGGTTTCTGCAAGCCCAGCGCGAAAGTGGAAAAGGTTTAAGGGGTTGGACGTTGACATTTCAAGATAAAGTGACCTATAGATTCCAAACGCTCTTAATGGGTTTATTGTTGGTGTTTTCAGGAGGGAATCTGAGGGTTCTGGGACACAATTCACAAAATCAGCAATATCCTTTTAATGAGAAGACCACAAACTCCTATTGTCACATCATTGTCAAACAATATAAAGGTCATCGTCCCAGTGACAGGACATTTGAAGATTTCGTTGATACTCTCATAACACTATGGTCAATGTAAATACTGCCTGTCAGGTTTGAAACCAGCAGGGATGCCAATAATCTGTTGGAATGGTCATTAAGTCAAACTTTAAATTTAAATACATTTCTTCACGTTCTGTGAACGATAGAACTGATCCCATCAGTTACACATGAAGAGCTACAACAGCCGATGTCACACCCACATCAAAGTCCGAGTAGATTGTAGGCCGAGGAGCAGGGCGGCGTTGAAGTGATGCTGGCACCGTGCTCCTCTCCTCCTCTCGCTGAAGTGGATTCGATATGTTCAAATGGGAAATGGCTTCTTTGAGAGGGATGCTTAGGGCCGATCTCACTATGATGGAGAAAAATATACTCACGGGACTTTGGTTCGCTCGAAGGAGGAGGACAAAATGTGAAATGGCAGACGCCAGAGCAAACGTACCAGATTCCTCTTATATTATTTCATATTATAGAGGTTGCACTTTTAATCATAAAGACAAACCACCTCGATGTTAAGTGTGTAAATGTGCAGAGCTGGCTCAACAAATCCTGTTTAATGTATTCTTACTAACAAATGACACCTTTTCTGCATTTCAAGAGCACTTGTATGATAACTCAAGGAACAAAATAATCCATCACGACTCCACCCCTGTGTACTCAATCAACCTCTCTCTCCATCCTGCAGTATTTCTGTCCTGTTGTGAGAAAATCATTTCATAAACCGATCCTCACATGCATTCCACATGTTTGCCTGCTGCCATGACCGCGTAATGTTCTTTGTCTGTCTCTTATTTGCAGATTACTGTTATTTGCAGAGTGGATTAGCGACAACGGGGAGAGGAAGAGACAGAAAGTGGATCACGTTTACCCTTGAATGAGCAGGGTGAAAAGGGGAGGATGTCTGCTTCAGGAAATCACAAGATAGGACAAGGGGGGGCTTGTTTTCTCCATCCTCTTTTTAAAACAGCCTTATTCATGCCGCGACTCCTCCTCCATTCTGGTTAATTCAAGGGGATTCAATCTCCATTCTGGTGCAGTCACTCGCCTGTGTGGGGTCCTTAGTGTCCCCCTTTATTCTATAAAGTTCATAAGAATGGGGGGGCTTGTTCCCCTTATTTGTATTCTCAATCCCAGGGAGGCAAGAGACCAGGGAAGAACGCGGCCTTTTGCAAGGGGGACAGGTAGACGGGGGGGGGGAATTGGATGAGGTGTATTGTATCTCTGCTCTATCCATCTTTCTTTCTTTGCTCGTGCATAAGGCTCGGTCACCAATATGTTGTATTTATTTCCTGCATTATTTCTGGATGGGAATGTAACAATATCAGGAGAAAGATTTCTCTCTGAACTGTTATTAGCATGACCGCTTCAGAGCAAATCTCAAACTCAGGTGTAGTGCGCACGGGGAGGCAAAAACCGTTGACATAGGGTTATGGATGGCTGGCTGCCTAAAAATGAATTTTATTCTCCTCTGGGCTATTATAAGTTAGTTCATATTAATATGACCTCATGGGGACAGAGGTTTGTGTGAGCTGATGCAAGGGAATGACAGAGTGAGGAAAGAGAGAGCAGGGTTGCATCTAAATGTGCCAAACCGGCGTCTTCTGAATTCACAGAGTTATTATTGCACAGCTCAGAGCCGCGTCTGCAACAGCTTGGTAATGGTCTGACACTTGCAATTGCCGGGAAGCAACGGAGGAATGGGAGGGCCAGCGTGGCTAACTACATTTGTACTGGATTCTCTCTTCCCCCCCCCCCCATCTCTCGCCCCGGCCCTGTTGTTTCTTTGGGGAGGACTGCAGTGGCTCCCTGACCTTCAGGAAACATGGCTGAGCAAGCAACACTCCTGCCTGATAATTAAATTCGCTGGCTGGTCAGCAACCAATCAGCCCGGCTCGGAGCGGGGATCAATGGCGGATTTTAAAGCGCAAACTAATTCACTAATGTTCGAGTTATTCCAATTTACCTGGCTGCTGATTATTGTGTCCAAACCTGTTCAGAGACGGGGAGGATCAATGTGAGCCGGAGGATGTGGGTGGGTGGGTGGGTGGATGGGGGGCGGAGGGAGAGAGAGAGTCGGCTGCATCTGTCATGTGAAGCGGCGCGATGGGGTTTTGCTGCGAGGTTTATTTGATCGCCGCCCAGTTGAACAGCAAGACTGTGGGGGCGGTTTACGAGAGGGTTCTAAACAAGCGCCGTCTCTGCCATAAAGCAAACTAATTAATAAGGTTTCAGAATGAGCGAGAGAGCAGGAGTCTGTGCAGGGCAAAGGTATAGGCGCAGGATCCTGACTAACCAACGGCCCAGCAATTACATTTTGCATGAAATAAAAGCGAAGCTCGTGACCGATTCCTCAGAGGGGAGCATAAAAAGAGTATCTCTCCCCTTCGGTTTGTTATGTTTATACACCGAACGCATCTCCTCTTTAATGGTGTGACTGGGAGAGCTCGACTGATTATCGGCAACATATGTCTCTTGAACACATGAAGTGAAAAGAGCATGGCAGCGCTGATTTATTCCCACGTTCAGTCCCCGTCCAGGGGAAGGGTGTTCGGAGCTGATAGGGAAAACAGAAGCGTTCTACCTTATTAGAACCGGAGGATGAGACGCTAGCTACCTCGCGCACGCCATTTGTCAGCTCATCCGCCGCTGCTTCTTTATGCTACTGTGGCTACGGCGCAGATGAAGATTGATCATTTGTCAACTCGCAAATTGGCTTTCAAGTGCTTTCTCTAATTACTCTGTGTTTTTATTGATGAGAAACCAGTGACTGCTTTCCTTCGATTTGCTTCGCCGGGCACAGTCTTTATTTTAAATATGTCGTTTCTCACTTTCCTTACAAAGGCAGGGGGGGGGGAGCGAGTAAAATTGTGCAAAATGCTCCAATCTTTACAGTTTTGAATGGTACGTGTTCTCCTAATGTTCCGCTGGAGAAATGTAAGATTGGAGGTATAAAAAAAAAAATGGCGGAGCAAATTCCATTCCCTTAACTGGTCACACTCCAAACGCACCCGGAGGAGCACCCGACATGAATCAGAGGTAGAATAGGAGTTGCTGGGAGGACGTAAATGACACTGTTTCGCGGAGCAGCTCCTCGTTGCTCATGCATGTAAATGTCAAGTGATGTTATCAACGGTGTGGTTTCCACCGACTAGATCCGAAAGGTCTGGGCCAGAAAGAGCTGATCAACAGGGAATAAAGAGGGTCACACAGGCAGCAGGGAAAGGTTTTCGCTGTGAGATAAGCAGAACATAATAGGTGCTTTCCTGGTTTTACATGTCTGTGTGCGAGCATGAGGTTCTTCATTGTTACCTCTGCCCCATTTTCATCTGTGTTTGAGAGTTAGCAGGATTACGCAATACTATCTCATAATTTGACTGTGACATTGTGTGGAGGGGTGGGGAATGCCCAGAGGAAAAACCCATACAATCTTTGGATTGGGCGTTTTTTTTTACCATTTGAATGGATTTTACAGATTCATGGATCTTGATGGAATTTCAGGCACTGATATAAACCATTATTCAAAATTTGGTGCCAATCCACACACAAATCTGGATCTAGTGCATTTAAATGTGGTTTCATAAAGAGACCGTTGGGCCTTGAAGGAGGTATGTGCTCTCCCCTTTGCCCTTCAAGTTGTGTTTCCAGCATCCGGTGAAATATGACATCCACAGCTTGCACTTAATGGAACTAGGATGAAACTCACATCATCTTTTCTTTACTGTAATTACCAGCAGAATTAAACAGCAGCTCCTCCCTCCTCTTTTGCTTCCCTTCTGTGACTGATCTGTCATAATTTCTTGTGTCTGTAACAATTAATTCAAATCTCACTATCAGCTCCGCGGGGTGGGGTGTGATGACTGTGTTGTTGCGAGGCAACTGTGAAGACGACATGCAATGGTATTGCGGCGCCGCATTTTATTTTAGAAAGACACATGTGAGGAAAGTATCACCTTATCAGGGTGAGGACTAGACTTGCTGATCCCGTTTCATTATCTGAGGCACAGAGCTCCGGTCGGGAAAAAAGAAATGTTGCTCCTCATCCCCAGCCTGGATTTTATCTCGAAACAATACAATGTGGCTCTTCCCGAACTTGTCCCTCCCCCCGCT